>NC_143190.1:24530357-24834642 GCF_051530095.1 Phoenix dactylifera
TCTGGTCAGTGAGGACCGCAACTCATATCTCGACGTCTTGAGCTTCCCTATAACCAGGGCATCCCGACGTCTCGGGGCATCCTGACCGTGGTCAGGGTAGGAGAACGAGCCGAGCTCGTTGGCCGATGGAGCACGAGCCGAGCTCGTCGGTGGAAGTCGATGGAGAACGAGCCGAGCTCGTCTGGTCAGTGAGGACCGCAACTCATATCTCGACGTCTCGAGCATCCCTATAGCCGGGGCATCCCGACATCTCGGGGCATCCCGACGGATCGGGGCATCCCGACGTCTCGGGGCATCCTGACCGTGGTCAGGGTAGGAGAACGAGCCGAGCTCGTTGGCCGATGGAGAACGAGCCGAGCTCGCCGGTGGAAGTCGATGGAGAACGAGCCGAGCTCGTCTGGTCACTTAAGACCGCATCTCGACGTCTCGAGCCATCCCGACGGATCGGGGCATCCCGTTGTGTCGGGGCATCCCAATATATTGGGGCATCCTGACGTCTCAGGGCATCCCGACGGATCGGGGCATCCCGACGTCTCGGGGCATCCTGACCGTGGTCAGGGTAGGAGAACGAGCCGAGCTCGTCGGTGGAAGTCGATGGAGAACGAGCCGAGCTCGTCTGGTCACTTAAGACCGCATCTCGACGTCTCGAGCCATCCCGACGGATCGGGGCATCCCGTTGTGTCGGGGCATCCCGACCGTGGTCGGGGTAGGAGAACGAGCCGAGCTCGTTGGCCGATGGAGAACGAGCCGAGCTCGTTGGCCGATGGAGAACGAGCCGAGCTCGTTGGCCGATAGAGAACGAGCCGAGCTCGTTAACCTAAAAATAGATAAAATATTAAATTTATTTGAAGCCAAAGTGGTGTCCTGTACCTTTTGGAGATATTTTGATGGCTCTCGAGCTTCGAAGTCCCTCAGGACTTGATTCAGCATTGGCCTTCTTTGGCTCGATTTTCTAGGAGGTGTTTTGCGCTCGGGTTTCTGAGCTCGGTCTGCATGAGCTCGGCGGGGGCTTCAGTGATGGCGACGCTCTGAAAGGGGAGCAATGTCGCAGGCGCCGTCCCAAGGAGGGAGTACATGCTGGTTTCTTGCTTGCTGCCGGAAGACAGAAGACTTGGAAGGATAATGGAATTTAATGGGGCTGTACCCTTTGTCACAGAGGCTTACAATCCCATTTTAAAGCTCCATAACTCTCCTTCTCCAGACCTCAGCTTTTATTTCTCTTTCCCCCCAACTCGTTGACGTGAGACTTGGATACTTCTCACTGGTTGCCCCCACATACGTCGTTGCAGCGGGAGCCATGCCTGATTCGAGATGGCTCGGGAGTCGGGAGAAAGTTTCTTCCTCTGCTTAACATGATTCCGTGGAGGCGGCACAGGAGGGGCCTCCACTTGTTGCAGGCTTTGGGCTACAATGGCTAGCGCTTAGACTTGCTGCACTAGCGCATCGAAGTGCTCGAGTTGGACTTGTGGAACTTGATCTACCGGAGATCTTGGTGGTGAATTCTGGACTGAGCGTTTGGGACTTGGAGCATGATACTCGAAGGGGAAGCCCGCTTGTAGGGGGCTCCGGTTGAACTCGAGCCGGAGGAAGCGGTGCTGTCGGGATGCCCCTGGGTTGCAAGCCTTGAACAGCGGTAGCCAAGGCTTGCACCTGTTGCACCAGGGCATCAAACTGCTCCGGTCGAACTTGAAGGGTTGACTCGGCCGGAGGTGGTGAGTTCTGGACAGAGTGTCCAGGACTAGGTGGAGGACGTCGAGAAGCATTGGAAGCCCCTTTACTTTTTAGCTTCATGGCAGCGACTCGGGCCCTTCCTCTAGCGCCAACTGTTGCTGGAAATTGGACCCGGGGGCCGCCGCGAAACCAGGGGGGAGGAGCTCCGCTGCCGGAACGGCGGACGGCGGTGGCGCCGGCTTGGCCGCGTTCAAGCCCTTCCTCTAGCGCCAACTGTTGCTGGAAATTGGACCCGGGGGCCGCCACAGAGCCAGGGGAGGAGGAGCTCCGCCGCAGGGATGGTGGTCGGCGGTGCGCCGGCTGGTGGCGTCCTCCATGGGGATGAGAGAGCGGAGAGGAGTGCGTCCTGTCCTGTCCTCCGTGGGAGGAGCTTCGCCGCAGGGATGGTGGTCGGCGGTGCGCCGGCTGAAAATTGGACCCAGGGGCCGCCGCGAGACTAGGGGGGAGGAGCTCCGCTGCCGGAACGGCGGACGGCGGTGGCGCCGGCTTGGCCGCGTTCAATCTCTTCCTCTAGGCCAACTGTTGCTGGAAATTGGACCCGGGGGCTGCCGCGAAGCTTGGGGAGGAGGAGCTCCGCTGCCGGAAGGGCGGACGGCGGTGCGCCGGCCGGCTGCGTCCTCCTGTGGAGTGAGTGAGCGAAGAAGGGAGTGCGTCCTGTCCTGTTCTGTCCTGCAAAAAAGCCGGTGGCCGGGCTTTCCGGCGCCGGCCCTCCGATGCTTAAGTCAGAGGGGGCGAGTATGTGGAGAGAGCAAGCAAGAGAGCGAAGAAGAGAGATATGTGGAGAAGATAAAGAGAATATTGTGCTCAATTATGTCTGTGCTGTTTATTTTTTGTCCCAGTCCGAGTCCGGGTCCGGTCCCCCCCCTTTCTTTCCCCCAGGTTCCCTTTTATAGAGGGATATTGTGTTACCTGGGAGGTGACAGGGGAATTTGTCCTCTTTTATAATAATTGGGCACCATTTGGCCCATTAATGGCGTAGTGGAGAATAAGGCCGAATCAGACCGGAACCAGGGAGTTGTCACGGTCGATCGGACCTGTTGGAGTGGTTGAACCGTCGGCCGTGGTGGGCCTGGGGTCCGTGGATGGTAAGTGCATTTATTACCGAGTGAACCGGCGGTCAGGAAGAGCCATACGCTTTGATGGTTCAGTGATTCGGAGATCGCCTTGAGCCGTGTTCATTAAATGACTGAGTGCATCGGAGACTTGAGGGGGTCTCATGCATTAATGGCAGGTCGTGCCGAATACCTGCGGAGATCTTATGCCTTGATAACTTGGAGATAGCGGCAGGTTGTAGTGGAGTTGCCAGGTCCCTTAGAGGGTTAGGCGGGAGTTGAACATTTGGTCAAGGCAATCGGCTCGGCAGGGGTGCCGAGCCGAGCCGGTCGCCCAATGGGGCGCCCTGTGGCGGGGTCACTCCTAGTACTTCTGGTCGGCGCCCTTCGGGCGAGCACCTTCTAGCCGAGCGCCTCTATTTGGCGCTTTTTGTCTCTGGTCAGCGCTTTCTAGTCGAGCGCTTCTCTGGTCGGCGTCCTCCGGTCGGCTCTTTCTAGCCGAGCACCCCTACTTGGTTATTTTGGTTGGGCGCCTCTTCTTGGCGCTCTCTCCGGTCGGCGCCCTTCAGTCGAGCGCCTTCCTGGTCGGCACTCTTTGACCGAACATCTTTCTGGTCGGCGCTCTTTGGCCGAGCGCCTCCGCGGCGGTATGACTTGGGGTTTTTCCCCCAACACCACCCATTCGAGTTTGGTGAAAAATTGGGTGAGCTCGGTCTATTTCTAGGAGAACTCGGACTAGATTGAGAGGAAGCATGCCCCGAGGCTGACTCGGGAGGGGACCCGATCAAACTCCTTGGCCTACCCCTCGCCCTGATTGCCCTAGGTAGCTAGATTCGGTTGGTGGCTAGCCAAGGGCCGAAGACAGAGCGACCGTCTCCTCGTCCCTCTCTTCATAGGTTGGCTCGGGCTCTCTAGTGATGTCTCCACTACCATAGGCTCCGGAGCAGCCCTATCCTCCACCCCCTCCGTTGCAACCGACACTAAGGAGGAAAATTGGCAATCACCCTCCACTTGGCCGATTCGGGTGCATCTGTAGTAGATTGCCGACAAGTTTTGGTAGACGAATGCTTGCTAGAACTTCTTCGATTGCCACTTGATGAAGACACTTGACTTAAAAGGGGGTTTAGGGCATCCAGCTCAATCTTAACCCTCACATATCCAAGCTTTTGGAGTTGGTCGGTGAAGCTATCCAATGCTATCGGCCAGCCTGCCGCTGCTGCGATCTCAAGGATGGAATCCCTTTCCCAGTACTCTAGTGGGAGATGCGAGAGCCGGATCCACACCACCATCCAATTCACCTCAATGATGCTCGACACAAAGTCTAGCTTGCACCTCTCCATGGCCAGAAGCTGGCCAACCATTAACCTCGACCCATTCTCTAGAGCTACAGTTCGGTCAGCCTCATTCTTAAAATAAAGGGGTGTGGTGCTCCTTCGTCATTGGGAATGCCTTGACCTCATAGTCAATCTTCTCCTTAGATGCAGCTCCCAGGCGACCCATTTTATTGGGACTCACCGCCCTAAGTTCTGCACGATGACCATCG
Organism: Phoenix dactylifera; assembly: GCF_051530095.1. Taxonomy (NCBI): domain Eukaryota; kingdom Viridiplantae; phylum Streptophyta; class Magnoliopsida; order Arecales; family Arecaceae; genus Phoenix; species Phoenix dactylifera. Next base: position 24,534,684 of record NC_143190.1, read on the forward strand.
TGGAGTTCTATGCCCTCCTGTCCTTCTCTACTCGCTTTGATGGCAGCTCAAAAACTTTGGTGAAATGTTGTTGGAGGATTGCAAGCTCTTCCTCTGAGATTCGATAACTGGTCCATGCTGGCTGCTGTGGAGAACCTTGAGCCACCATCGACCACGATGGCTTTGCCTTAGCAACCCACGGGAATGGCCGATCCTCCTTGCCACTCGGCCCCTTGGCCGACCCCACCGAGCAATCCTCGTTGGTCGTCACCTCCTTCGCCTTCCTCGATCTGTGATTACCCATCCCCAGGATCCACAAGATGTTCGATGAAAATTCATACTCGTCGCTCAAATATTGGCACCGCACTCTTCGGGTGCACTTGGGCATGGTACTTCTTCATCCTTCTCTTAAGAACCATGGTGCCTCATGGCTATTTTTCTCTTTGGATGGATGTTATTTTACTTAAGGTTACTTTGGTCTTTTTTTTTTTTCTTCTCTGAATGGCATTTAGGTTCCATTTAAGTCAATGATTTGGCTAAGATTCTGTTAAGTTATGGATTAAAGTATTGGATAAAAATAAATCAGCGTAGCTTTTTCAAACTATTGAAATAAGTATCGCTAATTTCAAAGATTTTTTTTGTAATTTACTAGAGGTAATTTTAACTTTTTTATATGAGGTAAATAAATTTACTAATGCCATTAATTTAATTGGGTATAAGTATAGACTTTACAAATTATTGAGTATAAGTATAATAAATATAAATTTAATTTTTTTTACAATTTACTCTAATAATTTTAAAAATAAAAATATTTAACTACTAATATATATATATATATATAATGTTTGACAAAAGGACAAACAATGATAGCCCACCATCCCCACCCTCCCACCAACCCCCGTTCACCTACTGCCATGATGTGTGGCGCTGGCATACCCTTTTGTTTCGACGGTTCTAGCCCTCAAATTTAAAATTCAAATAATATTAGTGAAAAATAACTAATTAGAATAGAGGCCCCCACCCACCTCGTCCGTGTCTATAAATAGTCCCACCTCCGCTTTTCTTCTTCGCGCCGTCTTCACCTCCTTCCACTCTCTCTGCACGCCCCTCTCTCCTCTTCGGGACCGCTTCGTTCGCTGCGAGGGGGTAAGGTCTCCCAACTCTGCTATTCTGTCCTTCCCTTCGCTCTTTCCAGATCTTATGAAGTATATACCCCTCTTTCGCCTGCGTTTTTCTTCTGCCCTTTTATCGTGATAGATCCTATCTAGGGATTTCCGCTTTATTTTTTTGTTTGTCCTACTTCGAAACTTAATCAACTTCGCAGTGCTACTGAGGTACTCATTTGGATCCTGTTCTGTGATTGTTTTGGTGCAATTTGGTCTTACTTTTCCTGGGTCAGGTTTCAAATATTTATAGTGCTGATTGGTTCTAGATCTACAACAACGGTAGGGATAGAGTTATGGATCTAGTTCTGCATCTATGTTCACTAGCAGATCAGATCTGGAATCGTTTTTGTCTTTTAAAGTCTAGCTCCACCTGTTAGATTGGATTCATTGAAAATCTGGGGCTTTGATTCTTGATAGTTATTGGGGATCAGATCTGGTATGCTCGCAGCACATAAATCGGAAATCGGGTGATTCAAGCTATAGATCTGTCCTTGCGGTTTGCTCTTCCCATCGTTGGATTTATCTCTTCGATCGCTTGTGTTTCCTTTGTCAGTTAAATAAACTTTGTTTTCCAAGTATTTCTACATTTTTTATCGCAAAAAACGTTTTCTAGGTAACTGGATATGGTCATTATTTTTTTATTAGGAATCTTCTTTGATTCATGCTCTACTCTTTTGAGTTATTTCCAAATGTTTGTAATTCTTTTATTTATTTATTTTGGTTTGATATGCCGTTGTTCTTATATGTTGTTTAAGGCCAATAAAAGTTTTTATTAAGGTCTGGTTCGGCATTATCGTAAGTAATAGTGTCTTTGTCTGGAGAGCTTTCGGCCATAGAGCTTTTAACTTTAACATCAATTTGGTACTTTTAGTATCATGAAATATTAACAAAGGACATTGTTAGTATTTTCAATTGTCTAACTGTTTGTACTTCAAAAACTCTTAATTTATAAATTATTTATTTTGATATTTTAATCTAAATAATATAATAAATAATAATTTTTATATTTATTATAAAATATAGTAACATTTTTATTGTATTATTAAAGTATTATAATAATATCATTATAATATATTAATATGATATTATTACTTTAATATAACATTATAATAATATTATATTATAATGTTATTATAAAATAATACTATATTATTATATTATTATATTATAACTATTGTAATATAATAAATCATGATAATATAATATAACAATATTATTATATTGTATTATATTGTATTGTGTTGTATTTCATTAGAAAAATTATTCTTATAATGTATTGTTCATTTATAAATTATTTTTATATTTCAGTCTAAATAATGTAATCATATCTAAACAAGCAGGAGGGAGTAGACTCTCACCATATTAAGGTTTAACTCAAAATCTTGAATTATATGATTATGGTAATAAAGATAGTAACTTAAATGATCATGGAAAAAAGTATGTTAAGTTATTTTTTTAAAGAAATATTGCTGGGACTCGCATTTAGGTATCTTGAATGAGTTTTTGTCAAAAACATATCTTACCGACACTTCTAAAGTAGAAGTTTTTTCCAAAAGCTCCAATTGAGATTTTCTCTAGTTGACTCTTTTTAGTTTTTTGACAAGCTAGATTGTTGTTTCAAAAATTTTACTGAATACCTCAAAAACATCCAAAGAGTTTTTGGCTCTCCAAGAAGTGCTTTTTGGACCTCCAAAAGCAATGCCAAATAGGGTTTAAATGGTGCCCTATCAATATTTTCTTCCCCAACCAATGTACTAACCTTTTCGTCATTAACAAGCTGTATTCTGGTAGCATCCCTGTCACTTTACTTGCCCCTAGGATGGAAAACAAGTACCTGCTAACACTCCTGACAAAATTTTCTGAAGGAAACTAATCATATACGTAATTCTCAAATGTTCTGATTTAACTATTATTTCTCTGATTTTTCATAAGTAAATATGATGGAGCATATAGGATATAATTATATGGGCTTTTAGGTGATTAAAAGGATTCCTGAAGTTAAAGATTTAAATGGAGAAGGAATGCTGCTAGGTGTTATTAAATCTTCATACTGTATAAGATGATGTGTTGTTTAACTCTGTTGGAGGAATTTAAATTTGCTTTTCATGGCGTAATACAATGTTTTGTTCTATCTGCATGATCAGAAGATGGCGTCACACATTGTTGGGTATCCTCGCATGGGGCCGAAAAGAGAGCTCAAGTTTGCTCTGGAATCATTCTGGGATGGGAAGAGCAGTGCCGAGGATTTGCAGAAGGTTGCCACAGATCTCAGGCGTTCCATTTGGAAGCAAATGGCTGACGCTGGGATCAAATACATTCCTAGCAACACTTTTTCTTATTATGATCAAGTGCTCGATACCACGGCTATGCTTGGGGCAGTTCCCGACAGGTATGGTTGGACTGGTGGAGAGATTGGGTTTGACACCTACTTCTCTATGGCCAGAGGAAATGCCTCTGTACCTGCTATGGAGATGACCAAGTGGTTTGACACCAACTAGTAAGACATCTGTCCCATCTTGAATCCTGAAATACCAAATTTGGTAGTATGATTGCTTCATGTAAGTTTATTTGTTTGTTTGTTGACATGTTTTCCTTTTTCTCCCTTGATCTAGCCATTTTATTGTACCCGAACTGGGTCCAAGCACAAAGTTCTCCTATGCTTCTCACAAGGCTGTTTCTGAGTACAAGGAAGCAAATGCGGTATGGATCTAGATCAGTATATTTGCTTAATCCTATGTTGATTACTCGTGCATTTGTCAGTCTGTTTGCTTGAACTTTGTCTCTTTGTTTTGGCACTAAATCATCTTTGACTTGTTTCATCATGTTTTTGTTCGTCACTGTCTAACATTTCATTATCTGTTAGTTGTTTTGGTGCAAGGTGTCTTAGTGTTTAAGATAATACTTCTGTAGGGAACAGATGCTTTCAATGTTTACCCAAGGGTACTTTGAGGAGATCTGTAGCCATTTCAACTACTCAGTGTTTCCGGAAACACTTAGATAATCTATCACATTGAAACAATGTATTAAGATGTACATGTAGAAACGGGGGCATGATGTGATGAATGTTGATCTCCATGGGTAGCCTGGCCTACCAAGTCCAGTTAGTCATGCTTTCAGTGTAATCAGCTAATCTAACTTTTATGAACCGTACTTTTGTTAGGTTTGATCAGATGCCTAAAAATGATATTTCATGACTTGATTACTGATGTATAAAACATTCAATTATCTCACACAAAATATTCTATGTATTTGGGGTAAAGTTTTACATTTTTAGGCGTGATACATTTTGTTCTATGATGTGATATAGATTTGGCTTCCTGATGTTTTCCTGTTTGTTTTGTGGTGCTGCCATGTTGAATGGCCTATTTTACTTATCAAATCTTCACTGCTCGTTTAATTTTTCTTTGCTGGTGCAGCTTGGAGTTGACACAGTTCCAGTGCTTATTGGACCTGTCACATACTTGTTAATGTCAAAACCTGCTAAAGGTGTAGAGAAGTCATTTTCTCTTCTCTCACTTCTGGGAAATGTTCTGCCCATCTACAAGTATGGATCCAAGACAGCTTCTAGGCCATTTCTGGCTTCTTTCATTCTCTGGCCTTCTTTACTTACCTGTATTTGTATACAGGGAAGTTATTGCTGAGTTGAAGGCAGCTGGTGCTTCTTGGATTCAGTTTGACGAGCCCACTCTTGCGATGGATCTAGATTCTCACCAATTGCAAGCATTTTCTGATGCCTACTCTGAACTAGAATCATCATTCTCTGGTTTGAGTGTGCTAATTGAGACCTATTTTGCTGATGTTCCTGCAGAGGCATACAAGTTAGTTGATTCTTACTTGGTTACCTGTACCTTATTCTGTTTTTTTGGGTAAATGATTTATTAATATTTTTTGATTATTTCAGGACGATCACTGCATTGAAAGGCATCTCAGGTTTTGGATTTGATCTTGTGCGTGGAACCAAGACACTTGACTTAATCAAAAGTTCTGGCTTCCCTGCTGGAAAATTTCTTTTTGCTGGAGTTGTGGATGGGAGAAACATTTGGGCCAATGATCTTGCTGCCTCTCTCAGCACTCTTCAGGTTCTTGAGGCTGTTGTAGGCAAAGGTATTAATATGGACATGCATTTTCTCCCTTGTTTATCTAGAAGTTTGAGGCATTATGGGAATGGTTGTTGTTTGTTCACAGATAAGCTTGTGGTCTCTACTTCTTGCTCACTCTTGCACACTGCTGTTGATCTTGTAAATGAGACAAAATTGGATAGTGAAATTAAATCGTGGTTGGCTTTTGCTGCCCAAAAGGTGGTTGAAGTGAATGCACTTGCCACAGCATTGGCTGGGCAGAAGGATGAGGTACAACCTCTCATAATCATCAGATCATGCCTGTTGCTAGTCTTGTCATCCCAGCAAATATAAGTTTTGGTTCTATCCTCAGAACAAGTTGTACAAGCATTCTTTTCAATAAAATTGCAATGCACATACCTCGCTTTTAAACTAGTTATTTATAGATGTCATTTTGATCTGTTGGGCAGTTTTAAGTTCCATGTTATAGCCTCTTACTGTTTGTTTCACTATGTACAGGCTTTCTTCTCAGCAAATGCTGCTGCTCAGGCTTCAAGGAAGTCATCTCCTAGAGTGACAAATGAAGAAGTTCAGAAGGCTGTAAGTAGATACAATTTGGTGGCTTATTTCTAATCCTCAGAGAAAGGTGCTTATATTACCAATTTGACATTATTATTGTGCTCAGGCTGCTGCTTTGAAGGGCTCTGACCATCGCCGAGCCACAAATGTTAGTGCCAGATTAGATGCACAGCAGAAGAAGCTGAACCTACCAATCCTTCCGACCACCACCATTGGTTCATTCCCTCAGACCATGGATCTCCGAAGAGTTCGACGTGAATACAAAGCAAATAAGTGGGTGTTCTCTAATAATGTCTTGTCACTTTATTTGATATTTACTTCCTTACTTTGTCAGTAAATTCCCTTAATTTTTTACTTTATTTTTTTTGTAGAATCTCTGGAGAGGACTATGTCAAAACTATCAGAGAGGAAATTAACAAAGTTGTCAAGCTTCAAGAAGAACTTGACATTGATGTCCTGGTCCATGGAGAGCCGGAGGTGAGCATTTTTGCCTCTACTCCATAATTGTTATAAAGATATGCTGTGCTCAATTTTAAATCTTACAGTCTGGAAAGAACTCCAGCATGTGAGAAAAGTGGTGTCAAAAATGGGAAGTTGGTTTCTAGAACATAGTATATTATTTCAACATCTTCATATATTTTTTCATAACTGTTTTATTTGTAGTTTCTGAAAGAACTCATTTCATCAATGCTAAGGACGATTGTAAATGTTTCCACAGAGAAATGATATGGTTGAATACTTTGGGGAGCAACTCTCAGGCTTTGCATTCACGGTTAATGGCTGGGTGCAATCTTATGGGTCACGTTGTGTTAAGCCACCCATTATCTATGGTGATGTGAGCCGTCCCAAGCCCATGACTGTTTTCTGGTCAACAATGGCGCAGAGCATGACGGCTCGGCCAATGAAGGGAATGTTGACAGGTCCTGTCACAATCCTTAACTGGTCCTTTGTCAGGAATGACCAGCCAAGGTAAGCCCAATTGCCTAAATGTTCGTCTTGGAGTTTTTAGCTCTGTAAAGATTTTCTTGTAGCCTCTCATATTTGAATTATAACTTGATACATGCTTTGCTACCAGATATGAGACCTGCTATCAGATTGCTCTTGCTATCAAGAAAGAAGTTGAAGATTTGGAAGCTTCTGGTATTCAGGTCAGTCTTCAATTCTTGTCTAAATATTTTATTATATGCAGTTATTCATTTCCTTAAAATCCCTGAGCTGTTGCTTTGCTGTTGCGTGTAGGTTATTCAAATTGATGAAGCAGCTCTCCGGGAAGGCTTGCCTCTACGCAAGTCCGAGCAGGCTTTCTATCTGGATTGGGCTGTCCACTCCTTCAGGATCACTAACTGTGGTGTCAAGGACACTACTCAGGTTCTTTCTCATCTTCAAATTCTTCTAATGCTCTTTGAAACAACCTAGAGATTTAGTTCTGAATCTGTAATCATGGGTTAAATTCTGCAGCTAGAATATTTGTTATTCAATAGCTTGATGCCTGTACTGCTCTTGCAGATTCACACCCACATGTGCTACTCTAACTTCAACGACATTATCCACTCAATCATTGACATGGATGCTGATGTAATTACCATTGAGAACTCCCGTTCAGATGAGAAACTCCTGTCTGTGTTCCGCGAGGGAGTGAAATATGGTGCTGGTATTGGCCCCGGGGTGTATGACATCCACTCTCCAAGAATCCCATCCGCGGAGGAGATTGCTGATCGCATCAACAAGATGCTTGCTGTGCTTGAGACCAACATTCTGTGGGTTAACCCTGACTGTGGGCTGAAGACCCGTAAGTATGCTGAGGTCAAGCCTGCACTCACCAACATGGTTGCTGCTGCTAAGGTCCTTCGCACCCAGCTGGCCAGTGCCAAGTAATTCTTGAACCGCCCACATAATTTCCAAAATGATTTACGGTTAAGGAAGAGTTCTCCACTCATCCCTAATAATATTGGTCTGCATTATGCCGGGCATTTGGCTAGAAAACTATTAGGTTTCTTTGATATGGACATTTTCATTTGTTTCTTCTCCCTTCAAGGTTATTGGGACAGTTTTCTGTCAGTGTGTACCACGATTAGTTTGAAAGCCAAAAAAAAAGAAAAAATGCTGTTAGTTGGCTTTTGATTGGTCCCCTTGTTTTCTATACTCAAAAATAAGGATCCCTACAAGCAATATTGAACATTTATGGATTTTTTTAATTGTAATATTATCTGATGGCAGTTGAAATTGGGATTGCTAAAGATAACCGATTTTTAGATAGGTCTTTGATTCATCAGCCATTATGAATTACTTGTGGAACGGAATGGAGACATGGGAAAAAACAGTTTACAATCAAAATGTCAAGTAGAATACTGTCTAATAATCTGATTCACATACCTTAGTTCTCTCCAATTTGGTGCTCCCTTTTTCCTCAGTAGTGGTCGATATTGATGTGCCTTGGAACTGACCAAACCTCATATGAAAGGTTGGTCAAGCTCGCCATGTGGCAAACCTAAAAGTATGTAGGTGGCTTATCAAATTTTACAATCTCATAGTTGACAACACAACGGCTGTGATCTTGGGTGGTTTCTAAAATTGCACTAGCGATATGGGGTATGATATGCGTGCCTAATTCTCGAAGTGTGTGGAGGTTTGCCAATCACAACTGATCCACGTGTCTAAATTTTTGGGATAGATGCTAGCCTTCACTTATATAGTGATACTCACCTATTGAGTACCTTCTGTTTCTCTGATTTAGGTATTGGAGGGTTTTCCATCGGATACACTCTAGCAAGAAGATTTTGTCGTCTTTATTTCTTCAAGTCAAAGCTTAGTCGCAAAACTGGACCTTGGATGCAACCATCAATTCCAAAGCGGCCTCGAATGGACTGCGACTTCGTACAATACGAGCATCTCATTGCCAAGCTTTTCAGCATCTCCTCTGCTTGAAGGCTGGGTCAAGCAAGTCCTCAATGGCAATAGATTGGCGCTAGAGGAAGGGCTTCGGTGATCCCATTATAGGAGGTCTATTCTTCAAAAAGTAAATATATTGTTACTATAAAGTCTTAAAAGGCATAGCTCACACCTTCTAACACTTAGCCAAACACACTAGAGGAGTCTGATGGGAATTTGCAGAGCTTGCAAAAAGCTCCATCCTCGCTGAAACCGTAGGCAGCACCAGCGGTAACTCTTGAACAATTCTAACTGCGCATATAGTAGGTTTAGACACTAACTATTGCTATCCAAAATCTGCAGCAGTTAGCCGCCAATCAGCAGTAGCAGTAGTAAGTTCGCGAGCCGAGCCGCCATGATATCCCGATGCAGCACGGCATCACTCCCCTCCTCGAAGTGGGAGGCATGCTTTGCAGAGTTAGCATGCCCATCCTCACAATCCCGACAAGGCTGCGCATAGCCATCATTTTCGTTCACAGATTCCAATGCAGGAAACTCAACATCGATCCTCTGATCCCCACTCTTGGGAGGAGTCAGCATCTACTCACTCTTCTCCTCGCTGATCTAAGAGGACCTCTAGGAAGGAGGCAGACCTTGACACAAGTTTGAGGAGATGGACCGACGCCTCGAGGCCCTGAGACAACACTAGGCTAAGCAAGGGAGGGATGTGGAGTTTACCACCGAGCCCCCATTATCGGAAATAATAATGGAAGAACCTATTCCTTCTCACTTCAAGATGCCACAGCTGGAGACTTATGATGGTACTATAACCCACTGGACCACTTAGAGAGTTTTAAAGCTCTCATGATACTCCAAAAAGCCACCTATGCAGTACTTTGTAGAGCCTTCCCTACTACATTGCAGAAGATGGCTGGATTATGGTGCATCGAGCTACAATCGAGCTCCATTAACTCATTCGATCAGTTCGGCAAAATATTCGCTGCCCACTTCATCAATAGCAGAAGGCAAAGAAAGGTTTCTGACATCCTCTTTGCTAGTAAATATTGGGAGGAGAGGTCCCTACCGAACTATGCTAACCACTGTAATGCATCCAGCTAGAAGTCCGTGACCTAAACCATTCAGTCACCATGTCCGCCATGAGGAGTGGACTGAAGACGTCCTAGTTCCTCTTTTCTCTAGAGAACAAGTTCCTAAGAGATTATGCTAAGTTCTTAGCCAAGCTGACAAGTGCATCAATGTTGAAGAGGCCATGATAGCTCGACGTGAGTCAGCCGGGGGCAAACCTAACAGAAAGAAGAATAATAAGTGGGCTCAGGAACATTCAATAGAGCCCAGTAAGAAGTCGAGAAGGAATGAAAAGGCTCTCGTCGATTGAGGAGTCCTTTCCCCAGGCTTGAGAGGTATACTCCTCTAAACACCTCTTGAGAACAAGTCCTTATGGAGATCCATAATCGAAGCTACGTGAACTGGCCCTAGAAGATGATGGCAGCGGCACGCAAAGATATGAAATAGTTCTGCTAGTTTCACCATGACTATGGGCATGACATCAAGGGGTTTATTCAATGGGTTTACCTTGGTGTGTACGTTCACGATCTACGAGATTGAGCATACACTAGTCAGGAGCAACCTGCCCTCGAGGCGCAGGTTGACAACCGATTGACCACAAGGTCATCAACACCATAGCTAGACTAGTGGCCGTTGGTTGCACGAGTTCGTTTGCCCAAAAAACCTATATGCAAGTTTCCCAGAACATAGGCTTATATCCTCGAAGTGGCCAAAGACAGATGAAGTTATCTCATTGGATTCTGATCTGGAGGGTGTTCAGAGCCCCCATGATGATGCTAGTTTCCTTACTATAGCAAATTACGATAAAAAAAGAATGCTAGTAGATAATAGAAGCTCAATAAATATCTTATTTTACGGTGGAAGGTGTTATCACCTTTTCTGTCACAGCAAGATAGGCCCTGCAACAAACCATGATAATGCTAGATTTTTTGGTTGTCAAGGTCCCATCAGCTTACAAAGCCATCTTGAGGCAGCCAGAAGTGAATGCTCTGCATGCCGTTGTTTTCACCTACCATATGTTGATGAAGTTTCCAACCAAAAATGGTGTATGAGAAGCCTGCGGCAATCAGGCGCTTGCTCAACAGTGCTATGTGGCCATGCTCAAGGGAAAGAAACCAAAGGAGATGCTGCCTATTGAAGGATTTGACACTCGAGACGATCAGTGGTAGTAGTGTGAAAAGCTGGCCGAGGAGCTTCTTTCGGTGCCTTTGGGCGAAGTGGAGTCAAGTTGAATAGTGTAGGTCAGAGCCCATCTTGGCGATACCGCTAGAGCTTAGCTTGTGGAGTTTCTTCAGGCGAATGCTGACATCTTTGTCTTGTCGGTCTCAGACATGCCGGGCATAAGCCTAGATGACATCATCAATAGGTTGAGTGTGGACCTGAACTATCGGCTTGTTCGATAGAAGAAAAGGAGATTTGCCTTGGGGAGACAAAAGGCCGATAATGAAGAAGTCGACAAGCTTCTCCATGCAGGTTCTATCCATGAAGTAGATTACCCCAACTGGTTGGCCAATGTCGTCCGGGTCCAGAAGGCAAAAGGAAAGTGGTGGCTATGCATTGACTTCACCGATCTCAACAAAGCCCGCCAGAAGGATAGCTTCTCACTATCGAGAATTGATCAGTTGGTCGACTCCACCTCAAGACATTAGATGCTTAGCTTCATGGATGCCTTCTTAGGCCATAATTAGATCAAGATGGTGCCTGAAGATGAGGAGAAGATCTCGGTCATCACAGGCAAAGAGCTTTACTGCTATAAGGTCATGCCCTTTGGACTGAAAAATGCATGAGCCACTTGCTAGTGTTTGGTTAACAAAATATTCAAAGAACAACTTAGCCATAATATGGAGGTCTATATTGATGACATGCTAGTTAAGAGTCAACAAGTTGAGCACTATGTTGCTAACCTGGACGAGACTTTCTAGACCCTGAGAAAATATCATATGAATCTTAACCCGCGTAAGTGCTCATTTGGGGTTTCTTTAAGAAAGTTCCTTGGGTTCATGGTGACTCAATGTTGGATCAAGGCGGATCCCGAGAAGATTCGAGTTGTGCTGGAAATGGCTCCCCCGAAGACCAAGAAGGAGGTTCAACGCCTTGCAGGTTGCATTGAGGCTTTTAGTAGGTTTGTGGAGAGATTTGCAGAGAGGAGCTTACCCTTCTTCAAACTTTTGAGGCAGCCAAAGAACATCTACTGGATGGAGGAGTGTCAAGTTGCATTTGAATAGTTGCAGAGCTACCTCAGGACTCCACTGCTTCTTTCCAGGCCAAGCCATAGAGAGATGTTGTACCTTTACCTCACTGTCTCCTCATTAGCTGTGAGTTCAATCTCGGTTCGGGAGGGTGGAATCCAAAGGCCCATATATTATGTGAGTTGGATCCTCCGAGATATAGAAACAAGGTACCCCAAGTTGGAAAAGGTAGCCTATGCTCTTGTTATCTCGGCCAAAAGACTCCGACCATGTTTTCAAGCTTATTCTATCACTATGCTCTCCGACCAACTGTTGTTTTGTCTTGTAGAAGTTGGATTTGTCGGGGAGGTTCTCAAATAGGCAGTGCTGCTTGGAGAATTTGACATCCACTACCATCCTAGACCCTCCATCGTGAAATGCTCAATTTCTAAGCATTGGAAGTCAGCACCCTGTCAAAGGAGTGTGAGCTAAAGGATTCCTGGACGCACCATGTCGATCGGTCCACCAACCCAAGCAAGAGTGGGGTTTGACCGATCTTAATCAATCTAGAAGGAGTTGTTATAGAGTATGCACTGCATTTCGGCTTTGAGACCTCGAACAATGAGGCAGAGTATGAAGCCCTCATTGGATGAAACTTACTTCGAAGCTTGGGGTTTGATGTCTAAAAGCTCTTAGCTATTCCTAGTTGGTCGTTAGGCAGGTCCTGGGGGAACTTTGAGGCAGGGTCATTAGTGGTGGTGCGGTACCTACATAAGGTTCAAAATGTTTCCTCGACCTTCAAGGAATTCGAAATCCTGCAGATCTTGAGGTCGGAAAATGCTAGAACTGATCTATTATCAAAGTTTGCCACCTTGGATTACCCTGACCTTGGCAAGACGACCTATTTGGAAGTGCTTGATCCGCCGAGCATAATGCAGACTAATCTTAAACCAAACTGGATGGATGCACTCGTGGAATATCTCCATGATGGTGACGGGGACATCAGAGCCATTCGGTCAGACGATCGAGCCATTAGAGCCGCTCGCTCGCATTTGCGCTAGGGGTTGGCATTATTATGTCTAGGAGATAATCTTGAGCCACCGGGTTGAGTCAGGCCCCAGATTGGGTCCATTTGAGTCTGCTTCATTTTCTGCATTTTATTTTTATTTGATCGAGTCAATTTGGTCAGTTGTTTTGTTATTAGACAAGTTAAATGGGTTAGCTGTTAAGTCATATAATTGGGTCGAGTGATTGGATTGATTTTAGTATGTAATCAATTAATTGACTTAATCAATGGATTGATTTTAGTATGTAATTAATTAATTGACTTAATCAATTGATTGAATTAATGTAAGGGTCAAAGTTTGGTATGTAGTCAATTGATTGATCTGATGTAAGGCCTATATAAAGGTCACACCTCTCATAAATTAGGGCATTGAATGATTGAATAAAACTTAGCCCCCTTTTCTTCTTCTTCTTTCTCCTCTACTTCTCTCCTTCTCTTATTCCTTCTCCTTCTCTCTCCTCCCCTGCAGTGGTCCTCCATTAGCTTGGAATTAGAGCAGGCCGGCTTTGCCCCTGCTGCCAAAGCTCCAGGATCCGGTTTATGAATGGATCACCTCCGAATCTTTTTCCATGCCTGCTGCACGAGGTTTTTACTGGGGTCATTGCGTCGCGAACGCCGGATCGCGTTGATGGCCGTCGCACAACGTGCACTACAAAGAGAAAGAAAAATTCTTTTTTCTCTTTTCTCTTCTATCTCTCTCGATTTTCATCAGGCCCCTCTCTCTCTCGGTTGTCACCAAAAAAAGGGAAAAGTCCATCCGCCAGATCTCCCCCACCTGTCGCCGCACCAGCGCCCACCACCGCCACCACTCGCCGTTGGCAGCCCCATCGTCGCACCGTGCGATCCACCGCTGCCCTGTGAAGGCCCGGAATGCCACCCCGTCCGCGTCCGACTCCTATTTCACCATCACCAAAACCCCGTCCCACCACCTCTCACAGCCACTCCCCCACCACTGCATACCGCCCTCCTCCGCCGCTGCATACCCCCAACCTTCATTGCTCGAGGCCGCACCACCTAGAGGAGAGCACGGCCGCCACCGTGTTCTTGATCTACCACCAGAGGTCGCCGCGATCCATAGAAGCAACGCTGCACCCCGAAGTTGCTGGCATGAGTGACCATGACCGGCCGCCACCAGTCGCCGCAAGCCATGGAGTCGCGGCCGCGATCTCCGCCCCGTTCTGCAGCCGTTGCTGCAGAGATCGGCACGTCCTCCCGAACCAGTCGGGAGGTTGAAGACGGTTGGCCTTAATGGGTAAGCTCCGAACCTGTTAGCCCGAACCCATCATGAGGATGATAGTGGTATTTTGATGATTAATACAATGATTAAGAGTATGTTACAACTTAATTTGATACATCATTAATAAGTCTGTCACTCTCGATACATTAGTATAATGAGATAAAGATGCATTTCATTGATTATTAATAAGATAAAATTTGCGATAGGAAAGGGATAGTGAATTCTAAATTCTAATTCGGCAAAGCTTCAAGTGAGACATACTCTTAAGTGGACAATAGTAATTTTCATTGTTTGGAGTATGTAGCACTACCATGACATATATTCAAAATTGCTTAAAGTTTATTTCATTGATTATATGGATGAATCTAACCTTAAGTTGCAGCAAAGTGTGGATTGAGTCGACCCCGGCACATCAAGAAACCATCTGGCACACTTCTGCAAAAATGGCACGGATGAACAGTACTTGGGTCGACCCAAGTAAAGGATGAGTCGACCCAATCCTCAAGCCTCAAGAAAACAGTTCTCTGGAAACCCTGAGAGGGTCGACCCAAATGAAACTTGAGTCGACCCAAACTTGAGTCGACCCCAAGTTAACATGAGTCGACCCAAAGGCAATGACATTCAAAAATAGGTTCTCTGGAAACCCTGAGAGGGTCGACCCAAGTGGAAGTTGAGTCGACCCAACTGAACCTTGAGTCGACCCAAAAAAGTGTTGAGTCGACCCAAGTGAAGGAAGGCTGAAATGCAAGGTTCTGTGGTTTCTGAGAGGGTCGACCCCAATATTGCATGAGTCGACCCAAGTGAAAGTTGGGTCAACCCCAGTAAAAGTTGAGTCGACCCAAGTGAAAGTTGGGTTGACCCCAGTAAAAGTTGAGTCGACCCAAGCACGGGCAGAAACATAATGGCTAGTTCTGCAGAAGTACTTTTTGACCTTCCAACAGTGAGTAACGTCTAGTTTTTGAATTCTAACCATTGGGGCTTGTCCAATGGATGAAAGAAACTATTTAAAGTGACACTATTCATCAGAGGGAGCATCCTTTTGTAAAATATCAAAGCTTACACAAGAAAGACAAGGGCCCTAATCTTCTTTATCCAAGTGCTCCATTCAAGAGTTAAAAAGGAAGTGGTTGAGCAGACTCCAAGAGATATCCAAAGCTCTATCCACCCTTGAAGAGTGAAGCATTCTTGACAAAGAAGAGAGAAGTCTCATCAAGCGATAACTATTCTCTAAACTCTTCTTTGTAGCTTATAATTGTTATATTTGCTCATCTAGGAGCTTCAACTTTCTTCTTTCTTTTATTAATCACCTTGTAAAGGTTTGTTGGTAAGCCCGCAAAACCAACGGTGTAGGTTTATTGGTGAATCCGTAAAACCAATTGTGAAGGTTCGTTGGTGAGCCCGTAAAACCAACAAAGGTTATTGGTGATCCCGAAAAACCAAAGTGTAAAGGTTTTTGGATTGTGAGCCCGGAAAACAATCCAACTGTAATCCGAGGAATTATAGTGAATTCCCAAGGGATCGCTTGGGGAGTGGATGTAGGTGCTTAGGAGAGCACCGAACCACTATACTTCTTGTGTGTTTGTATTGTGCATTGTTCTAATTTCACTCACTCATCAATCAACTAAAATAATATAGCAATAACTTAGAAAAACCAATTCACCCCCCTCCTCTTGGCTTGTCACCTTGGGCAACAAGTGGTATCAGAGCAAGGTGCTCATATAGTATTTGTTGATCTCACAATCAAGAGTCAAAGATCATGACAACCCAAGTGGGATGTTCTATGAGTGAGGGGCAATCCACAAATAGACCTCTTCCGTTTAATGGCACAAATTACACATACTGAAAAGCTAGGATGAGGATATTCATTCAAGCTCTAGACTATGAATTGTGGTATATTATAACTAGAGGACCTCACACACCCACAATTAGTATAGAGGGCACTATCATACCCAAACCAGAAATGGATTGGAATGAAAGTGATAGAAGACTAGCACAACTAAATGCTAAAGCGATTAATGTACTTTACTGTTCACTAGATGTAAGTGAATTCAATAGAATATCTACATGCATCTCCGCAAAAGAAATTTGGGATAAACTTGAGGTCACACATGAAGGAACTAATCAAGTTTAGGAGTCAAAAATAAACATATTAGTACATACGTTTGAATTGTTTAAAATGGAATTCACTGAGTCCATAACTGAAATGTTTACTCGTTTCACTGAAATCATAAATGGGCTAAAGAGTTTAGGAAAGTCTTATACTAACTCTGAATTGGTGCGAAAAATTCTCAGGTCTCTACCAAGAGTTTGGGAGGCCAAGGTAACAGCAATTCAAGAAGCAAAGGACCTCAATACACTGCAATTGGAGGAACTTCTAGGATCACTCATGACCCATGAGTTGACCATGAGGCAAAGTTCAGAAGATGAGGTCAAGAGAAGAAAGACCATTGCCTTAAAGTCTACCACTCCAAAATAAGAAATTGAATCGGAAGAATCTGATGATGATGAGGAATTTGATGAAGAAGGAATGGCTATGCTTGGAAGAAAATTCAGAAAATTTATGAGAGAAAAGAAGAGATTTTATAAAAAGAAGCCCTTCTTCAAAGGTAGCTCAAGCAAAGAAAAGGGTAAGGACAAAAAAAAAGAAAAGGAAACACCAATTTGTTATGAGTGTAACAAGCCCGGGCATTATAAGATAGATTGCCCGGAATTAAAGTGGATGGCAAGAAAACTTAAGAAGAAAAACTTCATGACTGAATGGAGTGAAAGTGAGGAGTCAAGTTCGGAAGAGGAAGATCATCAAGAGAAGGCCCAAATCTGCCATATGGCCAATGACGATGAGGTAGATTCTGAACTTGAATGTGATTTTACTGTTGATGAATTACACGATGCATTTTTAGAACTCATGGAAGAACACAAAAAATAATCAATAAAAATAAAGTTCTAAAAGATGAAAATCAATCTCTTATCAAAGATAAGCTGAAACTATCTAATAACTATGAAACATTAAGTAAGAGATTCACAAATGAAACCGAGAATCTAATTGCTGAAAATGTCAAGTTAAAAGAAGATGCTGAAAAATACAAATCCTTAGTAGACAAGTTTACACTTAGCTCAACCAAATTAAATATGATTCTTGATAGTCAAAAAGCCGTATATGATAAAGCTGGATTAGGATATAAAACAAATAGGAAACAAAAATACTTAAAGAACATATTTGTGAAAGCCAAAAATGAAAAGATAACTTGTCATTGCTGCAATAAATTAGGACATAAAATATTTGAATGTAACTATAGAAAGTCTAGCAACAACAAATTGAGTAATAATCATAAGCTTAAATTCAAGAAAGTTTGGGTTCCAAAAAAAACATCAAGTACTAACCCTAAAGGACCCAACATAGTTTGGGTACCTAAAGCTTATTCTTGATCTTGATTGCAGGGGTGTCTTGCAGCTAATAAGGTGGATAAACGATGGTATCTAGATAGTGACTGTTCATGACACATGACAGGTGACGTAGAACAATTTGTCATCTTGGAATCTAAGAAGGGTGGAGTAGTAATCTTTGGAGACAATGGAAAAGGATATATCATTAGAAAGGGTAAAATTTTCATTACTCCATCTATCTTTATAGAAAATGTCTTATTAGTTAATGGTTTGAAACATAACTTACTTAGCATAAGTCAATTTTGTGATAAAGGGTTTAAAGTCACATTTGAAGCCTCAGTTTGCTTAATCACAAATCCTAAAGATAATAGCATTGTACTTATAGGTCAAAGGCAAAGAAATATTTACATGGTAGACCTTCATGAATTAGGCAAGAAAAATGGATTATGTTTAATTACTAATGAAGAAAAGAAAAATGAAACAAGCTGGCTTTGGCATCGTAGACTAGGACATGCTAGTATGGACTTAATATCAAAACTAGTCAAGAAGGAATTAATAAAAGATGTGCCAAAACTGATCTTTGAAAAGGACAAAATCTGTGGACCATGCTCATTAGGAAAGCAAACAAAATCATCCTTCAAATCAAAGAATATAGTATTGACCACTAGGCCCTTTGAACTCATACATATGGATATATTTGGACCCACTAGAACCGCAAGTCTAGGAGGGAAGAAGTATGGACTAGTTATAGTAGATGATTTTTCAAGATATATATGGATTTCATTTCTTGCACATAAAAATGAAGCATTTTCAACATTCTTGAAATATTATAAAAACATCATAAATGAAAAGAAGCTCACCTTAATAGCAATTCGAAGTGATCATGGAACTGAATTTGAAAATCAACACTTTGAAGAATTTTGTAATGAAAATGGTATCTCACATTAATTTTCAGCACCTAGAACGCCTCAACAAAATGGGGTTGTTGAACGAAAAAATAGGACCTTGGCAGAAATGGCACGCACAATGTTGTGCGAGTCAAATCTTCCAAAGTACTTTTGGGCTGAAGCTATAAGCATTGCTTGCCATATTCTAAATCGAGTTTTAATACGACAATAACCAAGAAAACTCTTTATGAACTTTGGAAGAATAAGAAACCAACTGCTAAGTATCTTAGAGTATTTGAATGTAGATGTTTCATTTTAAACAATGGCAAGGAGGATCTAAGTAAATTTGATGCCAAGTCAGATGAAGGTATCTTCTTAGGATACTCTACATCTAGCAGGGCATACAGAGTATTCAATAAAAGAACTCTTGTAGTTGAAGAGTCAGTTAATATCATTTTTGATGAGTCTGATAGTGAGTCTCCTAGGAGAGAAAGTATTCTTGATGATGATGCAGGAATTATTGACTTTGAAAAATTGAATCTTAATGACGTGCCAAATCAAGAGATGGAAAATGATTGCGTGCCACCACAATCTCAAGAATTAACAAAGGAATGGAGGTATGCATATGGACATCCTAAAGACTTAATCATTGGTGATCCATCTCAAGGGGTAAGAACTCGATCCTCTCTCAGAAATTTAAATGATTATCTTGCTTTTGTTTCACAGTTAGAACCTAAGACTTATGAAGAAGCTGAAAAAGACACCAATTGGATAAATGCTATGCAAGAAGAATTAAATCAATTCAAAAGAAGTAATGTATGGACATTAACTGAGAGACCGAAGCATAACTCTGTAATTTGAACAAAATGGGTCTTTAGAAATAAATTAGATGAAAATGGGGTAGTTATAAGAAATAAAGCTAGACTTGTAGCTAAGGGATACAATCAAGAAGAAGGGATAGACTTTGAGGAAACATTTGCTCCCGTGGCTAGATTAGAGGCTATTAGGTTACTTCTAGCTTTTGCATATTTCATGGATTTCAAATTGTATCAAATGGATGTAAAAAGTGCCTTCTTAAACGGTTTTATAGAGGAAGAGGTATATGTAGAGCAACCTCCTGGTTTTGAAAATCATGAATTGCCAAATCATGTGTTTAGACTACATAAGGCATTATATGGACTAAAACAAGCACCTAGGGCTTGGTATGATCGACTAAGCAAATTTCTACTGAATAATGATTTCAGTAGAGAAAATGTAGACAAAACATTTTTTCTTAAAAGAGAAGATAAAAATCTGCTAGTGGTACAAATATATGTAGATGACATAATTTTTGGTGCCACAGATGACAATCTTTGCAAAGAGTTTGCTAATTTAATGCGAGGAAAATTCGAGATGAGTTTAATGGGAGAACTGAATTTCTTTCTCGGATTACAAATCAAACAAACTAAAGAAGGTATCTTCATTCATCAAACTAAGTATACAAAGAAAATATTAAAGAAATTTGGGAATGAAAATCACAAGGGAGTAGGCACCCCAATGAATCCCATTGGTAAGCTAGACAAAGATGAGAAAGGAAAAAGTATTGATATGAAGCTTTATAGAGGATTAATTGGATCCTTGCTCTACCTTACTGCTAGTAGACCAGACATAGTGTTTAGTGTGGGAATATGTGCTAGATACCAATCAGATCCTAAGAAGTCACATTTAAGTGCTGTTAAAAGAATCCTTAGATATTTGAGAGGGACTACAAACATAGGATTATGGTACTCAAGAGACTCCTGTCTAGAATTGCTTGCCTACTCTGATGCAGATTTTGCTGGATGCAAATTAGATAGGAAGAGCACTAATGGAACACGTCAATTTTTACGAAATAATTTGGTATCATGGTTTAGCAAAAAGCAGAATTCAGTAGCACTGTCAATGGCTGAAGCCGAATATATAGCCGCCGGCAGTTGCTGTGCTCAAGTATTATGGCTTAAGCAACAACTAAAGGACTATGGAATTAAACTAGATAACATTCCTATAAAGTGTGATAATACTAGTGCCATCAACCTTACTAAAAATCCGGTTCAGCACTCTAAAGCCAAACACATTGAAATAAGATATCATTTTATTAGAGATCATGTGCAAAATAGAAACATTTGTATTAAGCATATATGTACTGAGAAACAATTAGCTGACATATTCACAAAACTTTTGAGTGAAGATAGATTTTGCATGCTAAGGAGGAAATTAGGCATATGTGATCCTTTTGATTGAGGAGATATAAAAAGGAGCAAGCTGTATCATGATACTCTCCTCCCATTTTTAAAAACCCATGAAACATTAGTCAAACTAGTCATCTATAGATTTCTAACTCATGTATCAGTGTCCCAGTAAGAATTTGTAAGGATTGGAAGAAAGGAAAATTTTTAAAAAGGGAAAAGGAAGAGAAAGAAAATTTCTGAACTTGGGTCGACCCAACGTTGAGTCGACCCAAGAAAAATCTAGGGTCGACCCAACGACGGGACCCCACTGTTAAAAGGGGGACCCGTAAGCTATCTAGGGCACTGTTTTCTCTTTGTCCTCTGCCGAAAACCCTATTCCCCACTCTCAAATCTCTTCCAATCATCTCCAAACAGTAGATTAGATCAAGATCTTGAAGAAATGGGACCCAAGAGAGCCGTAGCCAAGCGATCCGGGAGGGTTTCACGGACCACCCGTGCGGATAGAGCTGCTACAGAGCCTTCTACAGTGCCTCCATAAGGTGAGACACGTGTAGAGCCTCCTCCTCCTCCCTCCCCTTCAGTCCAACTTGCAAAATTTGCGGGAAAACCGGTTACCACGGGAAGAAGGATCCACTCCGAGTTTTTGGATCAAGAAGGGTTCCGGTTGGGTGATTGGATCCGAAGGCAAGGATGGGAGTATCTTTGCTCCCTAGATGTGGTGATCTACCCAGGATTGGTTCGTGAGTTCTATGCCTTCCTGAAAACTGGAATGAGAGGGCATATATCTGAAGTCCGAGGCGTAAGGGTTAGAATTTCCGAAGAAAGTTTAAGTCAGTTGCTTCATCTCCCCTGTGAAGGAGCAACTCCAGAAAAGCCTGAAAATAAGTTGAGAGCTCTACAGTTGATTCTCGAGAATGATAATTTTGATTATTCCAAAAATGTAATAGCAAGCTCTCTTACAGCTGAGATGAGGTTGTTGCACAACTTCATAGGTCGGATTTTGTTTCCAAAAAGCAGGAGATTTGATCTTATTTCTGAGCGTGACCTGGTCGTCATGGAGCACATTATTCAGGGCATTCCCCTGAACCTCCCAGCTATGATACTTAGGCAGATGAGAAAGGTCATATGCAATTCGAGAGTCTCCCTGCCTTATGGTATGATACTCACCCTGATCTTCCGACAGCATGACATATCAGTAGAGGGAGAGATCTCGAGGCATCTACTTTTTACTGACACGTACACTGCACGATCCCTTATTCGCATGGGTTATGAGAAGGTGAACGGGTAGTGGGTGCGTACAGGAGCTGGGATACATGCACCAGAGGGTGATGCTCCAGAGGGTGATGCACCAGAGGATGAGGAGCCTGCGGATCATCCTACAGCACCTTCAGAGGCTGGACCTTCGTCATCTGTTCCCGCGGGGTACTCAGATGAGTTTTGGAGTAGGATGACTGAGCTTATGTCAGCTCAGGCAAGGACTATCACTGATGGATTGACGAGCAGATTGGATATTATGACTGCTGAGATTGGCGATCTTAGAGAGCAGATAGGAGCTCTACGGAGAGAAAGAGAGGTTCATGGTCCATCTGTGCCCCAGGCAGCTGAGTTAGAGATTTCGGCACAGAGTCATCCAGCTCACCGAGCTCCACGCCAGACTCAGTCCCATCAGGCTCGACCTCCACTCGCCACATATGCTCGGAGGATGAGGACTAGATCACAACCATTATGATTAGAGCCTAGGATATATATCTAGTTCTCATATGTATTTTGTGTTGATCATGTACTTTGTACCTTGATTGAGGAACATTGTATTTGTTTTG
This sequence comes from Phoenix dactylifera, assembly GCF_051530095.1. Taxonomy (NCBI): domain Eukaryota; kingdom Viridiplantae; phylum Streptophyta; class Magnoliopsida; order Arecales; family Arecaceae; genus Phoenix; species Phoenix dactylifera. The sequence continues at coordinate 24,557,189 of NC_143190.1, forward strand.
ACATTAATGTATTACAATGTTCCATTTTGATCAATAAAATTGAACTGTTTATTATTTATTGTGTCTACTTATCTATTACCATGCACCTATTTGATGATAACAAAAAGGGGGAGAAGCAAGAAAAGAGTATAAGTTGATAAACAAGGTTGAAAATTATATTAGGAAAGACTGTACATTTAAGGGGGAGAAATTTGTAACAATGAAAATGTTAAAGTCTAAGAGTTAAATCGAATTTCAGAATTTGGCACATACCTTTCACACCTCGATACATAATCTGAAACTCATGCTTTATCTCAAATTTTTGAAGTTTCATCTTTAATGAAATATAAAAAAAAGGGGGAGTAATTCAAAAGGTCAAATTGGAAACATTTGGATGAAATAGGGGGAGACTTCACTCTCAAATTTGAAAAGCTGAAATTCAGCAACTTGAGCCCTTCTAAAACTAATTTTTAGTTAAGTATCAATAGGCTCATACTCAGTATTTTGTAATCATCAAAAAGGGGGAGATTGAGGATGATAGTGGTATTTTGATGATTAATACAATGATTAAGAGTATGTTACAAGTTAATTTGATACATCATTAATAAGTCCGTCACTCTCGATACATTAGTATAATGAGATAAAGATGCATTTCATTGATTATTAATGAGATAAAATTTGCGATAGGAAAGGGATAGTGAATTCTAAATTCTAATTCGGCAAACCTTCAAGGGAGACATACTCTTAAGTAGACAATAGTAATTTTCATTGTTTCGAGTATGTAGCACTACCATGACATATATTCAAAATTGCTTAAAGTTTATTTCATTGATTATATGGATGAATCTAACCTTAAGTTGCAGCAAAGTGTGGATTGAGTCGACCCCAAGATTGATTGAGTCGACCCCGGCACATCAAGAAACCATCTGGCACACTTCTGCAAAAATGGCACGGATGAACAGTACTTGGGTCGACCCAAGTAAAGGATGAGTCGACCCAATCCTCAAGCCTCAAGAAAACAGTTCTCTGGAAACCCTGAGAGGGTCGACCCAAATGAAACTTGAGTCGACCCAAACTTGAGTCGACCCCAAGTTAACATGAGTCGACCCAAAGGCAATGACATTCAAAAATAGGTTCTCTGAAAACCCTGAGAGGGTCGACCCAAGTGGAAGTTGAGTCGACCCAATTGAACCTTGAGTCGACCCAAAAAAGTGTTGAGTCGACCCAAGTGAAGGAAGGCTGAAATGCAAGGTTCTGTGGTTTCTGAGAGGGTCGACCCCAATGTTGCATGAGTCGACCCAAGTGAAAGTTGGGTCGACCCCAGTAAAAGTTGAGTCGACCCAAGTGAAAGTTGGGTCGACCCCAGTAAAAGTTGAGTCGACCCAAGCACGGACAGAAGCATAACGGCTTGTTCTGCAGAAGTACTTTTTGACCTCCCAACAGTGAGTAACGGCTAGTTTTTGAATTCTAACCATTGGGGCTTGTCCAATGGATGAAAGAAACTATTTAAAGTGATACTATTCATCAGAGGGAGCATCCTTTTGCAAAATATCAAAGCTTACACAAGAAAGACAAGGGCCCTAATCTTCTTCATCCAAGTGCTCCATTCAAGAGTTAAAAAGGAAGTGGTTGAGCAGACTCCAAGAGATATCAAAAGCTCTATCCACCCTTGAAGAGTGAAGCATTATTGACAAAGAAGAGAGAAGTCTCATCAAGCGATAACTATTCTCTAAACTCTTCTTTGTAGCTTATAATTGTTATATTTGCTCATCTAGGAGCTTCAACTTTCTTCTTTCTTTTATTAATCACCTTGTAAAGGTTTGTTGGTAAGCCCGCAAAACCAATGGTGTAGGTTTATTGGTGAACCCGTAAAACCAATTGTGAAGGTTCGTTGGTGAGCCCGTAAAACCAACAAAGGTTATTGGTGATTCCGGAAAACCAAAGTGTAAAGATTTTTAGATTGTGAGCCCGGAAAACAATCCAACTGTAATCCGAGGGATTATAGTGAATTTCTAAGGGGTCGCTTGGGGAGTGGACGTAGGTGCTTAGGAGAGCACCGAACCACTATACTTCTTGTGTGTTTGTATTGTGCATTGTTTTAATTTCACTCACTCATCAATCAACTAAAGTAAGATAGCAATAACTTAGAAAAACCAATTCACCCCCCTCTTGGCTTGTCACCTTGGGCAACACATCAGCCCAGATCTGTTCTGGAAAAAAAAATCGCACGTGACCGTACGTGCTTGAAAAAATTTTTTTCAAAAAATCCTCGCACCTGACTTGCATGTGCTCAACTGCACGCGTGCCGCATGTGCTCCCTCGTACGTGACCGCATGTACTCCCTCACACGTGACCGCACGTACTTTTTCCCAAAAACAAAAAAAAAGATTACTTATTCGTCTTCCTCGTCCACCCGAGCCGTCGCCGTCATCATCTCCGCCGCCCGTCGTCGAACTCCTTCGTCAAGCACCCCGCCCGAGCCATCGCCGCCTCCTCTGAGTGCCGCCTCCTTCGAGCGCCTCCTCCTCTGAGCTCTTCCTTCGAGCACCGCCTCCCCCGAGCGCCGCCTCCTTCGGGCGCCTCCTTCCCTGCGGCCGACCGCAGATGACCGAAGCCCACCACCAACCAGCTCCGATGCTTCCTCGCCGTCCCTCGCAGACTGCCCCTTCCCAAATCTCGCCATCGCCGCGTCCTCTTTGAAGAGAACCCGTTCTCCATCTTCCTCTTCTTCTCCGATCGTAGCCGGTAGCCGCCCCTTTTGCCTCTCCTCTTCCCCCTTATCTCCTATCCCTCAATTTTCCTTCTTTCGACCGAGTCTCACCCGATCCCCCCCTCTCCCACACACAACCCACTTCACCCCCTCATCTCACTCCTCAGGCCAACAGGCCCAATCCCGACAACCAAACCCTGCCCCCTCTCTCTACTCTGCAGCCCAAACCTCAACAGGCCCACACCGCAAACCCCCCCTCTCCCCTTCTCACAATACACGAGCCCAATTATCAGGCCTGCAGGCCTCCACCAATCACCCCCAAACTTTCCCTCACGGGCCTAAGTCATCAAGCCTACGCCCCACTTCAGAGCTCAAACTACCCGCCGCAGCCCTTTTGCTTTATTCACTTCCCAGGCCCAACGGGCCCAGCAGCACTAGAGCCCACATTTCTTATTTCTACAGGCCCGCCAGGTCACGCCCCGCCAGGTCACGCCTCATATAGCATACCCTTCGTCACAGCTTCATCTTCCATTCGGAGTTAGCAATCAGTCCCACTAATTTTCAGCGCTGCGGCCATCGTTTTCTTCATTGCTTGAGAAGCCACGAGCGAATGATTCTAGTCGTCTACTTCACGACAGGTGATAGATTTCTACTTTCTTGGGCTTGTTCATTTAATTACGTTCTATTTCTCTTGCATGATAGCCATATTTTGAAAAATTTACTTTGCTGTCAAAAATTTAGAACCTATAACATCTACACTACCAAACCCATCCTATTCGCCTTTTAAAATTTTGATACTAAATTAGCACACTCTAGCAACAGGACGTTTCTCAACATCCCACGATCAGATTACTTTAGGATCAGAATAACCGTAATACTTGATTGCAACCTAATTTCTTAAATTGATTAATCTCATACTTAATTTTGAAATAACCGAAGTAAAATCAGCAACATTTAAATTTTAAGTTACTTTTGTGAAAACATGCTGATCTCTGAAATCATAATAGGTTGCATTGATAGATTGAATTCATTATATTTACTAGGGTTTTATTAGCAACATCGCATCTCACATTATCATCTAGTGTGGTCATTGCATGCCAACCCATAGCGGTAGGGAGTACCATTCCACTCAACCTAAAGCCCCTTAGCCACCATAGATTTTGACGCTCTGAAATTTTTCATGGAGCAGTTCGTTGCCATGCGGGTTGAAAACGAAGTATTCAAACAAGAGGTCCGTGAGTTAATGCGAAACATTAGGATCTTTGAACCGCCAACCCCCATTGCAGCCCAACCTGAATTCGGTTTGGCGCACCACCTGTAGCCCTTCTCCATCCCCCTAGGAACCAACTACCTCCTGATTACCAACGTGAACTCAATGAAAGGCTGCAACGTATTGTAAGAATAGAGGCCCTTACCTTTGCTGATCAACTAGAACCATATGCGTATCTTGATTGGAGAGTGGCCATGGACAATTACTTTAAGTGGTACGAGATGATTGATGATAGAAAAGTGTGATTTGCCAAAATAAAGCTTATTGGACAAGCTCACTGGTACTAGCATAATGTTCAACATATGCGTAAGATCCAAAGGCATTCTCGTATCACCACATAGGATGATATGAAGAAAAAGTTGAATGAGAAGTATCTGTCATTTTTCTACCAACAACGCCTTATGGATAGGTGGCAGAAACTAACTCAAGGAACATCAACTGTTTCTGATTACATCGTCGATTTGAGGAGTTTCATATGAGATGCGGTGTAATAGAAGAGGAGACTGTCACTCTTTTTAGGTTTCAGACATGACTTCACATAGAGATCCAAAAAGAACTCATCCTACGAGAGATTACCACTCTTAGCCAAGCATAGCAATTGGCTCAAGATGTGAATAGTTTCTTAAGGCCACCTGTTAATTCTGTTGGGAACCCGCCTATGCCGCTGATATTTCAAAAAAAAAAATCAGATGGCAGCGGAAGAGGCATGTGCGGGATCGACGTTCATCGCATGAACGTTGTTTCATGAACCGTTCGTAGTTAGGCAAGGATTAAAAACTTTTAAACACATTAGAAGATCAGATCTTCACCTTGTGCGGGTAGATGATCACCGCAAATCTGAGTTCGTGGTTTTAGGAAGAGGGTTCGCTTGAAGCCGTTCAAGTGTCCGGCCTCTACGGATATCCACACGAAGCAGCGACCGATCAAAGCTCTCTTGTCTTCCCGGGGTGCTAGCTCCCTTGCAAAGACTTCTTTTGATGGCTGATCTCCTCTCTTTCAATCAATCCTTGATTGTGCTTGAGAGGAGGAAGAAGAAGGATGAAGAAGAGGAAGAAGAAGAATCCCCACGCAGCCCTCTTTTCTTCCTTGCGTTGGATGAAGGAAGGGAAGGGGAGGAGGCCGCCAACTCTTGGACCTTTTTTCCTCTTTGCTTGCGGCTGAACCAAGAGGAGGGGAGAGGGGTGGCCACGGCTTGAAGAGGAGGAAGGATTCATCTAGGGCGCCGGCCCCTTGTCCTCTTTTATAGCCATCTAGGGCTCCTACAAATTAGGAGCCCTAGACTAGTTTCCTAAGAGGGGGCGCCGGCCCCCTCTCTTCACCCTTCTCCACATGGAAAAGGGAGGGGCATATGCCCCTCCTCATGGTAAACCCTAATCCACATTAAGTAGGGTTTGGAATGCCCTAATGTGGTCAAGCCCTAATCCAATTAGGCTTAGCCCAAGGGTGAACCAATTAGGATCCAATCTAGGTAAGTTCTAATCTAATTAGAACTTAAATCAATTTTGACTCAATTGAACTCTTCAATCCTAATCCAATTAGGAGTCTTATTGATTCATTAGATTAATAATTAATTGTGACTTAAGAAATCCTAATCCAAATTAGGACATATTTAATTTTAGTCCTAATCCAATTAGGACTCTATTTGAATCCGAAGTCCTAATCTGATTAGGACTCTAGGAATCCTACTCCAAGTAGGAATCCGATTTTAATTCAAAAACTCCTAATCTCATTAGGATTGTAGGAATCCTATTCCAAGTAGGAATCCCAGTCCTACTCCAACTAGGATTCCCAGTCCTAATCCAATTAGGACTCTAGAAATCCTACTCGAAGTAGGACTCTTGTCTCAAGTCCAATTAATTAATTCCCTTTGTTCCTTCTTCAACTGAATATCAATCGAATTGATTACTTGTGATTCCTAATCACGATTCAACCATCGGATCGGTCAACACTTCTAGTGTGTGACCCCATAGGTTCTATTCTGACTGGTAGTGAGATATATTATGATCTCTATCATAATATCATTGAAAACTCCTTTCAATGGATTGGAACGATTCCAACTCTACTCATTAGGATTTATCGATCATCGAGATAATCCCTGTGAGTCCCACCATCCACCAGTGACACCTAGCAGCATGTAGTGGCTACCCAGTAGAATAGAATGATGAACCTCTAAGTGCAGTTATCATGTGATACAGTCCTACTATCGTGGATCTCAACAGGATGGAGGTCATGGACAGCTCGTCAAACCCCATCGTCTGTCATATGTGAAGATTTATTCTGTTGCCCAGATAGACAACCCAAGAGGGGGGGGGGTGAATTGGGTTTTACACTAATTTTTCAATTAAAACGTTTGTGGATAACTAATTAATTCTTTTTGCATGTTAATTAATTAGATGCTGCGTACAGTGAATAAAAAGAAAGTGCAAATAACAAGACAATCACAAACACAAGGATTTTATAGTGGTTCGGAGCTAACCCTTGTTCCTACGTCCACTCTCCAAGTCTCACTTGGGAATTCACTATAACCCCTCGGATTACAGTCGGTTGTTTTGCAAGCTCACAACCCAACTTGTTGTTTTACGAGGTCACAACGAACTCGGTCGGTTTTTCTAGGCTCACCGACTAGAACCACCCCGATTGTTTTTCCGGGATCACAATCGAACCCTTACACGTTGGTTTCAACCTAGGCTCACCAACAAACCTATATACCCTTGATTCAATCCCCTGATTGAATCAAATAAGAACCAAATGGAAAGAACAAAGACAAACAGAAAAATAGAGCTTCTAAAAAGCAGATATACAGCGATATATATAAGAGAAAAGTTAAGAGCCCTCAAACACATTTGAGATGAAGTAGAGAAGGGCTTCTTGAACTTTGGATCTCCTCTTGAATGTCTGGATGACTTGGAGGCGGGAGGAGACTTCTTTAATGCTGGGAAGAGTTGGTTGACTGGAGTTAATGGCCCTCTTCCTTCTTTTCCGTTGAAATCAGTTTGCAGATGAAGGATTCTTGTTTTCTTTGAGTGGAATGTTACTTCTCTGCTTTGCTACAGTTCGCTGTGGCTATTTAAACCATTCCCCATGGAAACTAGCCGTTAGACACACTTTACTAGCCGTTCTGCACATTCTGCACATCCTGACAATATGTCCGTTGGGGTCAGAGTCGACTCGCGCGATCTGGAGTCGACTCGGCTGTAGCAGGAGTCGACTCATGCTTTTCTGGAGTCGGCTCGGCAACTGTTCCAGATTTGAATTAAAGTGGTCTTCTCGACTGGGAGTCAACTCGACTTAACCCGGAGTCGACTTGCCAAAATCTAGAGCTGACCTTGCACTTTTGGAGTCGGCTCATCCCAAGGAATCCATAGATGTATTCTTCAACTTGGCTCACTCGAGTCGACTCGTGAGTTCTGGGAGTCGACTCGGCGCTCAGAGGCCGAACTCCCAATCTTCTGTCTTTTGGCTCGTGCAGTCTTGTAGTCGACTCGAACTGTTCCGGAGTCGACTCGGCTCTCAGTATCCGAAAAACAGTCTTCTGTCTTTTTGGAGTAGCGCTGCCTTGGAGTCGACTCGAACTGTCTTGGAGTCGACTCGCGTCTCAGAGACAACAATACTGTCTTCTGTCTTTTTGGGGTCGTGCTGTCTCGGAGTCGACTCGGGCATTGCGGGAGTCGACTCGGATCTCAGTGTCCGAAAACTGCTCTCTGACTTTTGCCTAGTATAACACTGAGAGTCGACTCTAGCTTTCTTTGGAGTCGACCTGCCAACCATCGGAGTCGACTTGCGTTCCTCAGGAGTCGACTCGGCTCTCAGGGTCCGAAAACTGCTCTCTGACTTTTTGTCTGTAACTCCCTGGAGTCGACTCATACTGCTCTGGAGTCGACTCGGCTAGCATCGGAGTCGACTCGCGCTCTTCAGGAGTCGACTCGCTGACAGGTTTTGAGTTGTATCTTTCTGCTTGTCTGTCTGTTCTCAGTCGGAGTCGACTCGTAATGTTTCGGAGTCGACTCGAGCCTGTGCCAGTGCTTCTGATACGCTTGGAGTCGACTCGTAATATCCCGGAGTCGACTCGAGTCTCAGACTTTGGTTCATCTTGACTTCTTAACTTATCCAAATTGTCTTGAACCAAATCTAGAGACACTTAACCATAAATTTACAAGAATATCACTGAAACACTAGATTGAATTCATTAGTAAACATAAGATATACTCAAATACTTTGAGCTCATCAAAATCAAATAGGGTTATAATCAATCACTCCACAATCTCCCTCTTTTTGATGATGACAAAACATTGAGTATATGTAAAGTGAATTGCTCAACAAACAAGGAGAATTATAGTAAAATTTTAAAATGAATTCAAATGTCTGGTTATTTAATTTATCCAAACCTGAAAGGTGTGAAACAATAAATTTTGAAGTTAAGGCTCCTCCTTTCATTTGGAATTATATAAGCCTTCATATCATGCAATCAATTGTTTGGCTTATATATATTTAATGATTTTGCTTTCTTAAACATTCAAATTCTCCCCCTCAACACATGCATTCAACTTAGTTTTGATTCTCAGAATTTAACCTTAAATTTTTGGTTTTTAGAGAAAAAATCTGTCAATTTGTTCTTAAGTATGATTCAACTAATCTTCGAATATCCCTTGAATAGATTCTGGAGATTACTCCACTAGGAGCCCCAATAGAGAGATAATGAGCCTCGAGGTATCGAATCCACTAAGAACAAATTCTTGTGTGTTATAAAAATTTTCTTTTTATTGATTTTCATTGATTTCTTTTACATATCTATTAAATATATTTCTCTCCCTTTTTGTCATTGCATCAAAAAGGAAGTAAGCAGAACACACAAGCAAGCGGAGATCAATTTGCACAATTTTGAAGAAATTTGTCTACTTATTGTATTGATGTATATGTAAGTACATTTGTGAATACAATAAGTAAAGCAGTAAATACATGTCAAAGTAAACAAAATAAGCTAGGGCTTCCTCGAGGAGGATGCGGCTCCCTTGGGCAGTCTGGACTGGTGTTCCATGAGTACGGTGACCGCATCGGTGACGTGCCCTAACTGTGTGATAATGGCCGAGGTGGCCCTGCTGTGTGTCGTGGAGAGCTCGGTCAGAGTCTCCTGAAGTGTGTCCAGCTTGGTGATCAGGACATTCGCCAAGCGCTCGGCCCCCTGACTAGTGGTGCCCATATCATGTCGGATGTCATCTCGCATCTTCCGTGTATTGCTTGTGACATCGCTCATGTTGGAGAACTGGGCTTGGATCAGGCTCCTGACGTTGAAGATCTCCTCTCTCAGATGAGCCGTCATCTCGGTCATGGCTGATAGGGAGGGAACCAACGCAGAAGAGGGGGTAGTGGGTGGACCTCTGAGCTCCCTCAGAAGATCGTCCCGAAGATCTCTGACAATCTCCTGCCGCAACTCCCGGAGCTGCTCAGGAGAAATCCGAACCTCCATCTGCTGAGTGGGTGGAGCTGAGGAGGAGGGTCCGACTGAGGTGGTGGGAGCTGAGGTGGAGGGAAAGGTAGGATAATCTGAATCTGGGTCAGGACTGGGGGAATGTCTGGTAGTAGGTGTGGAGGAAGATGGTTTCCTAACCCACCTCTACCTTATGAAACCCCATCCTGTGTAGAGTTCCCTCACCCATGCGATCTGTCCATTGCAATGCGCGAGAGGGTTCCCCTCAGGAATAGGGATCTCGGACTCCCTAAAGATCAGGGTGTACAGCATCCCATAAGGAAGGGTGAGCCTAGGTCTATCTAGTGGCTCACATAGGTATCTATAGATCATCTTGGGGAAGTTGATAGGGGTGTCCTGGAGAATGTGGTACATGAGGGCTAGGTCCCTCTCAGACACAAAATCAAATCGGCCGGTCTTAGGAAAAAGGGTCCTAGAGATGATGCTCAGGAGGAGCCGCATCTCAACAGAAAGAGATCCAGCAGACACCTCGTCTAGTGGGGACTGGGGTGGACTCCCTAAAATGGTCGTCAGGGCCTCAGTCCAATCCTCGGGGTGTGTAGGAGATACCCTTACTTGGGGAAGATGGAGGATTTGAGCTATGAAATCCTCTGAAATAAATAATGGGACACGGGCTACAGTTCCCTCTATACCCCCATTGCCCCTATGCACAATACCATAAAACTCCCTAACTAGACCAGGGTATGTGGGGAGATCTAAGGAACAAAAGAACTCTAAACCCTGGGCCCGCAACCTCTCTCCTATGATGAAGCCCTCCCGGGAGAGATAGTCAAAGTTGACGTATCTCCCGGTGGAGACCGCCTTCCCGGCGCACGGTCGCGAGGGAACCGCCCTCGGCGGGGAACGAACCGGAGGTTGTGGCCTCACGGGATCGTTCCGAGCCTTGGACCGTCGCTCGGCACCGGTCGCGGGTTGGGGCCTCTTCCGGCTTGGAACAACGATTTTCCGAGGCATTCTAGACCTAGGGAAGAGGAATGAACCCTAAGGGATGGGAGAGGGTCGACGGAAAAGCCCTAAGGACGGTCGGAGACAACGTAGGAGACGGCTCTAGGGTTTATGAATAGTGGCGACGGTGAATAGAAATGTTGATTAAACGCTTGGATTAGGGTTAAAAAACTCGGATCCCGACCTCGAGTCGACTCCACTGAGTCGTGAGTCGACTCGACCTCGAGTCGACTCCAAAATATGCGCGAGTCGACTCCCCTAATGCTGTCATCGACCTCGAGTCGACTCCCGCCTACGTGCGAGTCGACTCCCCTTATGCTTCATCTTCCTCGAGTCGACTCCCGTCTATATGCGAGTCGACTCCTCCTTATGAGCCGACTCTGAAACGTATCCGAGTCGACTCGAACTCTGGCACGCACTTAAAAATCATGCTATTTTCGTGCCAAACAAGGGATAAGCACTAAGTTTATGATCTGACTTGATAATCATCGATGAGAGACTCTAAATTCAACACCACCTAATCATCAAAATCAATGGACTAGTGGAGAACATCACTAGGATGGATCAATCACTCCTAATCCTCTCCTAAGCACACTAAATCTCTCTTCACTCAAAGGTTTTGTGAAGATATCAGCTAATTGATCATTAGTGCAAACAAATTGGAGTGTCACATCACCATTCAGAACATGATCTCTTATGAAGTGATGTCTTATCTCAATATGTTTAGTTCTTGAATGCTGAATTGGATTTTTGGTTAGATTAATTGCACTTGTATTATCACAATTAATGGAAATTTTGTCTTGTTTAATGCCATAGTCTTCAAGTTGTTGTTTAATCCATATGATTTGAGCACAACAACTTCCGGCAGCTACATATTCAGCTTCAGCAGTAGATAATGCAACCGAGTTCTGTTTCTTGCTAAACCATGAAATTAAGTTTTCTCCTAGGAATTGACATGACCCGCTGGTGCTTTTTCTATCAAGTTTACAACCAGCAAAGTCTGAATCTGTGTATCCTATTAAGTTCAGACTAGATTCTTTAGAATACCATAAACCTATACTTTTTGTTCCTATTAGGTATTTAAAGATTCTTTTTACTGCAATTAGATGAGATTCCTTAGGATTAGACTGATATCTAGCGCACATGCATACACTAAACATGATATCAGGTCTACTTGCAGTGAGATACAATAAAGATCCTATCATACCTCTATACATCTTTTGATCTACAGATTTACCTGATTCATCTTGGTCTAGTTTGCATGATGAGCTCTGTTGCTGGTGGTCCAAACCGAGAACGATTGGCACAGCGGTGTGAACGAAGTTCCGTTTGAGTTGCCTTGGTTGGTGTTGATTGCGCTCCACCTTCCACCGGAAAACCTGCAAGCAAGCCTCGCACCACCACTGGGGTAGTGGGGGCCCTCCGACGATCAAGTCAGAGGAGATTGGAGGAGAAGGAGAGATAATAGTAGCAAGTAAGAGAATGCACTGGAAGTTCTTGCTTACCCCCCCTTCTCCCCCCAGCCGCATATATACCAGGCTGGGGGGTCTTTCAGGGGGGTTCGTCATCGTGGGGCACGATGGAGCTGCCACTGACACGGCCGTTACAGGGCGTCGTGGGGCAGCGCTGGGTACGGCCATGACATGGCATAGTGGAGCTCCGCCTTGTACGGCCGTTACAGGGGATCGTGGAGCAGCGCCAGATACAACCGTTGCAGGGAGTAGTGGAGCAGGAGGCTGCGGCGTGCCTCTGGGGAATAGCATGTCGTTGTCGAGAGATGTCCGACTCGGGGTCAGGCTGCGGAGACGAAGATGTCCGACTCGGGGTCGGATTGCTGGATCAAGGGGCTGCCGACTCGGGGTCGGGCTGCGGAGCCGAAGATGTCCGACTCGGGGTCGGATTGCTGGATCAAGGGGCTGCCGACTCGGGGTCGGGCTGCGGAGCCGAAGATGTCCGACTCGGGGTCGGATTGCTGGATCAAGGGGCAGCCGACTCGGGGTCGGGCTGCGGAGCCGAAGATGTCCGACTCGGGGTCGGATTGCTGGATCAAGGGGCTGCCGTAGTCTTCCTGGGCGCGCGTGCCGGTCACGTGGGGCATGGTGGCTAAGTTCCCCCGTAACAGTAGCCCCCCACTTCCGAGCCTGGAACCAGAAGGGGAACGGGTGAAGGGAGTGATGCTTCGAGATTGCCGCCATCCCTCGGAGAGGCGCGCGCGCTTCGAGCTCCCCGCCTTCTTTATGGCGTATGGCGGTTGTTGCTGACCTGGCAGTCTGAGGATTTCGGCGGACATCCTTCCTTAATGGCGTCGATTCGCCTTTGGGGCACGAGCGACCCTTCGGCAGCCAGGCGTCCTCTGGCGTCACCGAGGCGTCACCCACCTTTCTGCCTATTTAACCGGGGGCCCTCCTCCGTCCGCCTTTCTCTTTACAGACATCTTCGAGTTTCTCCTTTGCGCTGCCGTCATTGCCGTCGGACTGTTCGCTTGCTCCTCCTTTGACGCTCTCGGAGCCGTTCTTCCTTCTCTTCCGGTGAGTTGCCCCATTCTTCAATTTAAGGCTCTCCATACTTTCTCCTTTTGTATTAGTGTACTCCAGTCGTTCCGGTCCTTTCCCCCTTCTTGACCCCGTCCTGACCGTAGATTCACTGGCCATTAGGGATGGGCGAAGTGAGAGCAGACCGCATTAAGTCGGAGCTGGTCGCCGAAGACCTAGATAGGTTCGTGGCTCGATACCACCTTCCCGAGGCCTGCAATGTTACGCTCCCGGGGCCTGAGGAGAGGATGTCCCATCCTCCTCCAGGGAAGGTTGCCATCAATGAGGGCATTCTTCAGGCCGGGTTCCGCTTTCCCCCCTCGGACTTAGTCGTTCAGGTGCTTCGGGGTTTAAGAGTGGCGCCGACGCAACTGGTGCCGAACTCATGGCGCGCCCTGACGGCCTTTCAGGTTCTCTGCCGCATGCACGAGGTTCCCGCCACCCTGAATGTCTTTTGGGAATGCTACGGCCTGAGCGGCCACCCCCAGGACAAAGGGTGGTGGTGCTTTGTGGCGCGGCGAGGGTGCGGCCTCGTCAAGGAGGCTCCTACCTCCATTCACGGCTGGAAGGGGCGCTTCTTTTTCGTTGACGCAGATCCCTCTTGGGGAATCAGGGCAACCTGGGAGACGCCGATGAAGTCCCCGATTGGCCTATCGAGGTTGTCGAGGGAGGAATCCAATGGCGTCGCCGTCTTGAAGGGGTTGGTTGCCGAGGGCCGGCTCCCCCCGGTGGCTCGCCTTATTTCCGAGGATACCTTGGTGAACGTCGGTCTGAGCTCGGTCCCCGCTGACCGTGAGCCCGCCACCATTTCTTTTTTAGCTCTTTTCTCCTCTTTCGTCTCGTTCTTTCCTTCAGTTTCTCAACCTCCGACCACCTCGTCCTTTTTGCAGAGATCGACGACGTCATGCGGTCGGACAAGGCAACGGCTGTTGGTAGGACGTCCCTACTGGAAGCAGTCCGGAGGAAAAAACGAGCTCCTCCGAGCGGGGCCCCACCGGCGAAGAAGTCCCGCCGGCAGGTGACTCCGACGCCGACAGACGGGTCCGGACCCACCGATCAGGGGGACGCCGCGGGCGCGGACCGGCAGTTGACGCTGTATCAGCCCTCCGATGCCGAGACTACCGTTTCTCCGGAGGCATCACCCGGGCGCGCCCGAGATGGACGGGTCGGACGTGATCGGTCACCAGCCCAGCCTTCGACTCGGTCGGCTCCGGATGATACGAGGAGGGACGCGCCGAGGCCCCGGCCGAGCGGGACCCTGTCAATTCCAGGGGCGGTCCCCGCCCCGAGCATGGTCAGCATGACTCTTCCCCAAGCGATGGGTAAGGGTAAGGCTGCAGAACCACGGTCCGACTCCGGGGAGAAGTCGGGGTCGGCCTTCACTTTCGCCGGCGCCCGAAACCTCATCGAGACGGTGCTGCTGGAGAAGGACCGCAGGCAGGTCCGGGAGATGAGGGTCCCTGACGTTGGGGCTGCCAGCTGCGTCTGTCTCATGTCGGTGAGTGTTCTTTTGGTCGCTTTCATCATTTATAGGCTCTGTTGATCTCCGCCTGACGCCCTCGTTTTTCCTATCTCTTAGCTCGCCCAGTACATGATCCGCCTGGAGGAGTGCTACGAGGAACAGGCGAGGCTTCTGGCGAGGGCCGAGAGCCAACTGAAGGCAGTAGAGGAGGGAGGTCAGGCTGCGGCGGGGAGGACGACCAGGGACCTCGAGATGAGGCTCCAGGTGGCCGAAGAGCGGGCACTCGGCTTTGTCACCCTCGAGAAGCAACTGTTGGAGGCTCAGGAGCAACGCAAGGTTGCCTCGGGTCTCGAGGGCGAGATCAAGAAGGTGGAGGAGCGGGCCGAGAAGCAGTCCCGGAAGGCTGCCGACTACCGGGAGAGGTGGGAGAAGGCCCAGCGGTCAGCCGACAACGCCCGCAACCGAACCCGGTCTCTTGAAGCCAAGCTGGGCGAATTGGAGTCGGCCTTGGAGAAGTTTCGCGCGAGCGACCAGGAGCTTCATTCGCGCCTGGAGGAGGCTGAGGCTGCTCGCATTGCTGCCGAGGCGAAGCACAAGGAGGCTCAGGCTGATCTGCTGAGGGTCTCCTCCGAGGCGGACGACCGGATTGTGGTGAAGGTCTTGGAGGCGAAAGCTCAGATTATGGAGCGGGCAGAGGCGGCGCTGGCCGAGAAGAGTGCGGAAATCGGGCGTCAGGCGGTACAGGCTTATCGTCAGTCCGCCGAGTTCACCCGTGATATGTCGGAGGCGGTACAGGCCTATCGTCAGTCTGACGAGTTCGTCCGTGACATGTCGGACGCGGGGTCCGACTCCTTTATCTTAGGCTTCGAGGAAGGCCTGACAAGGGTGTCGGCTAAGTACCCCGAAATTGACCTGAGTGGGATCTCTCTTCTAGACTCCTCTCCGGCGCCATTGCCCGCTGATTCTCCAACCGCCTCCCTACCCCCTGCGGACGTGCCCGGCGTTCCCGACCCGGGGGTTCCTCCAAGCTGACCTTCTGTATTTTTGTTCTTTTCTTTGTGTGTTGGCGTTTTGCCAAGTTGTATGGGTCTCGGCCCTGAAACAACGAAAGTTAATGCAAATAGAGTTTCTTCATTTCACTTTCGTCCTTCTTCTTTTTAACTCTTGGTAGCGTCTCGCTGACTCCCGACTCTTGAAATTCTTCTGGCGCTAGGCCAGGTATCTGAGGGTTAGGCCTCAGGGAATTCTTCCGGCGCTAAGCCAGGCATCCGAGGGTTAGGCCTCAGGAACTTCTTCCGGCGCTAAGCCGGGCATCCGAGGGTTAGGCCTCAGGAAATTCTTCCGGCACTAAGCCAGGCATCCGAGGGTTAGGCCTCAGGAAATTCTTCCAGCGCTAAGCCAGGCATCCGAGGGTTGGGCCTCAGGAAATTCTTCCGGCACTAGGCCAGGCATCCGAGGGTTAGGCCTCAGGAAATTCTTCCGGCACTAGGCCAGGCATCCGAGGGTTAGGCCTCAGGGAATTCTTCCGGCGCTAAGCCAGGCATCCGAGGGTTAGGCCTCAGGAACTTCTTCCGGCGCTAAGCCGGGCATCCGAGGGTTAGGCCTCAGGAAATTCTTCCGGCACTAAGCCAGGCATCCGAGGGTTAGGCCTCAGGAAATTCTTCCGGCGCTAAGCCAGGCATCCGAGGGTTGGGCCTCAGAAAATTCTTCCGGCACTAGGCCAGGCATCCGAGGGTTAGGCCTCAGGAAATTCTTCCGGCACTAGGCCAGGCATCCGAGGGTTAGGTCTCAGAAAATTCTTCCGGCACTAAGCCAGGCATCCGAGGGTTAGGCCTCAGGAAATTCTTCCGGCGCTAGGCCAGGCATCCGAGGGTTAGGCCTCAGGAACTTCTTCCGGCGCTACGCCAGGCATCCGAGGGTTAGGCCTCAGGAACTTCTTCCGGCGCTAAGCCAGGCATCCGAGGGTTAGGCCTCAGGAAATTCCGCTCGTTGGTCGGCCAAGGCTGGCGCAAGCCGAGGCGACCGATCGGGGCTTCAGGCTAGTTTGCTCCCGGGATGATCATCGGGTTAGCCTGGCATCCGAGGGCCAAGCCTCGGGAGATTCCGCTCGTTGGTCGGCCAAGGCTGGCGCAAGCCGAGGCGACCGGTCGGGGCTTCAGGCTAGTCTGCTCCCGAGATGATCATCGGGTTAGCCTGGCATCCGAGGGCCGAGCCTCGGGAGATTCCGCTCGTTGGTCGGCCAAGGCTGGCGCAAGCCGAGGCGACCGGTCGGGGCTTCAGGCTAGTCTGCTCTCGGGATGATCATCGGGTTAGCCTGGCATCCGAGGGCCAAGCCTCGGGAGATTCCGCTCGTTGGTCGGCCAAGGCTGGCGCAAGCCGAGGCGACCGGTCGGGGCTTCAGGCTAGTCTGCTCCCGGGATGATCATCGGGTTAGCCTGGCATCGGAGGGCCGAGCCTCGGGAGATTCCGCTCGTTGGTTGGCCAAGGCTGGCGCAAGCCGAGGCGACCGGTCGGGGCTTCAGGCTAGTCTGCTTCCGGGATGATCATCGGGTTAGCCTGGCATCTGAGGGTTGTCAGGCCTCAGGAAATTCCACTCGTTGGTCGGCCAAGGCTGGCGCAAGCCGAGGCGATTGGTCGGGGCTTCAGGCTAGTCTGCTCCCGAGATGATCATCGGGTTAGCCTGGCATCCGAGGGCCGAGTCTCGGGAAATTCCGCTCGTTGGTCGGCCAAGGCTGGCGCAAGCCGAGGCGACCGGTCGGGGCTTCAGGCTAGTCTGCTCCCGGGATGATCATCGGGTTAGCCTGGCATCCGAGGGCCGAGCCTCGGGAAATTCCGCTCGTTGGTCGGCCAAGGCTGGCGCAAGCCGAGGCGACCGGTCGGGGCTTCAGGCTAGTCTGCTCCCGGGATGATCATCGGGTTAGCCTGGCATCCGAGGGCCGAGCCTCGGGAGATTTCGCTCGTTGGTCGGCCAAGGCTGGCGCAAGCCGAGGCGACCGGTCGGGGCTTCAGGCTAGTCTGATCCCGGGATGATCATCGGGTTAGCCTGGCATCCGAGGGCCGAGCCTCGAAAAATTTCGCTCGTTGGTCGGCCAAGGCTGGCGCAAGCCGAGGCGACCGGTCGGAGCTTCAGGCTAGTCTGCTCCCGGGATGATCATCGGGTTAGCCTGGCATCCGAGGGCCGAGCCTCGGAAAATTCTGCTCATTGGTCGGCCAAGGCTGGCGCAAGCCGAGGCGACCGGTCGGGGCTTCAGGCTAGTCTGCTCCCGGGATGATCATCGGGTTAGCCTGGCATCCGAGGGCCGAGCCTCGGGAGATTCCGCTCGTTGGTCGGCCAAGGCTGGCGCAAGCCGAGGCGCCATCTAGCCCTCCTTCTAGCGCCATCTGATGTGGGGTCGGAACCCCGACACCAGCCCGCACACCGGACGAGCAGGGAAAGCATCCGCATCCTCCCCGAGGTATTGTCCGCTCTGGGATTGCCGCTTCGGGTCTGCGGGAGGTCGCCCAGGGCTGTGGCCCAATGACAGTCCCGAGCCCTGCCGGCGCGGGGGTCCGCGGAGGTACTACCCCTACCCTCACGGTTTTGTCCTACAAAAGGGCCCTCGTAAAACAAAATATCAGCTGAGCTTCCACTATCCACAAGAACACGCCTTACATCATAGTTTGCCATAGTGAGGGAGATCACCATGGCGTCATCGTGGGGGGTCTGAACCCCCTTTACATCTTCATCACAAAAAGTGATTACATTACCGACCCTCTGCCTCTTTGCGACGGCTGCCCCTGACGCTTCAGTCGAGCCCCCTGCGTTCCTCTCGGGCCGGGGGCAGCCCCCAGTGATAGTGTGGATCACGCCCGCGACGGGTCGATTCTGCTCCCGAGGCTCCTGAGGGGCCGGGTCGGCCGGACGCGGGTCTGCGGGGGGACGTCGGTCGTTCACATATCGACCGAGACGCCCTCGGCGGATGAGAGCCTCGATCTCGTCCCGAAGCTAGAAGCAGTCTTCGGTGTCGTGGCCGTGGTCCCGGTGGTACTCACAGTACGCCCGAGAGGGCCTCCTCCCAGGAATCTTCTTCATCTGTCTCGGGACCGGGAGGTCCTCCCGCCCCTTGATTTCCATGAGGATCTGGGCCCGGAGAGTCAGGAGAGGAGTGTACCGGTTGAAACGTCGGGGCGGAGAACGAGGGCGTAGGGCGCCGTGGTTCCTCGCCGGCGACAGGCTTCTGCGCCGACGTTGAGGCGTCGGGCTCCTCCTCTGGCATGCCTCTTTTCACCTTTTCTTCCCGAGCTTTGGAGGGGTCTCGGCGGCCTCCTTGCTCCGGTGGGCGGCCGCCTCCTCGGCGTCCGCATACTGGTTCGCCCGGGACAACAGCTCCGGGAAGCTCCGCGGCAGGCGTTTGTCCAGGGAGAAGGTGAGTCTGCCCTTTCGAAAGCCACGCTTCAGGGCTGAAAGAGCCACCTCTGGCTCAGGTTCCGGACTTCCAGCGTAGCCTTGTTGAAGCGGGTAAGATAATCCCGCAAGCTTTCTCTCTCGTTTTGCCGGACGTCAAAGAGGGAGTCGGAGACCAGTCGCCGCCGGCTACTGACGGCGAAATGGGTGATGAAGAGCCGAGTAAACTGGTCGAAGGACTGGATTGAGTTAGCCTCCAAGCCGGCGAACCACGCCCTTGCCGGGCCACGGAGGGTCGCCGGGAAGGCCTTGCAGAGGAGAGGATCTGATGCTCCGTGGAGGAGCATAAGGGTCCTGAAACTCTCGACGTGATCCCGCGGGTCCGCCGCCCCGTCATAGGGCTCGATCGCCGGCATTTTAAACCCCGGCGGATTCGGGGTCCGCAGGATCCTCGAGGCAAGCGCCGGCTGGGAGGAGATCTCCAAGTCGGCGAAGGGATCTTTGGAGTGGCCCTTCAGGACCTGGAGTTGTCGGTGGAGATCGTCCACCCGCCGGTCCAGGGAGCGCGACCGATGGGTGGGAGACAAGGAGCACCGAGAGGGGGACCGACTGGAGCGCGGGTTCCTTGAGGACTGGGGGGTCTGGGAACGCGCTCGGGCCCGCCTCTCGTACCCCGCGCAGCTCCGATGGGAAGGTCCCGGCAGAATGGACCGTGCTCGAGAATCTTCCTCGCGCCGGCGCTCCTCCCCATGGGAGAGGAAGGAGCGCGGGTTGAGGAGGACAGGTGAGCGCTCAGGGAGCAGCGGCTCCTGGGCCCGCTGCGGCGCCCGAGACATCACACCCTGCAGGTTCTGCACTGCCTCCGCGAGGGTGCGAACCTGCTGGGCTAACTAGTCGAACTGAGCGGCTTCGACCATCTGAATGGGAGGTGGAGCGGTGGAGTGTTGCTGAGAATGTGTTGGAGACGCAGCGGCCTCCCGGTCGGAGGCGCGAGAGGCCCCGCGACCGGAGGCATTGGAAGCTCCACGACCACCTCGCCGTGCCATTACGATCGCTCTGAGATTCGGCCCTCCTTCTAGCGCCAACTGTTGCTGGTGGTCCAAACCGAGAACGATTGGCACAGCGGTGTGAACGGGGTTCCGTTTGAGTTGCCTTGGTTGGTGTTGATTGCGCTCCACCTTCCACCGGAAAACCTGCAAGCAAGCCTCGCACCGCTACTGGGGTAGTGGGGGCCCTCCGACGATCAAGTCAGAGGAGATTGGAGGAGAAGGAGAGATAATAGTAGCAAGTAAGAGAATGCACTGGAAGTTCTTGCTTACCCCCCCTTCTCCCCCCAGCCGCATATATACCAGGCTGGGGGGTCTTTCAGGGGGGTTCGTCATCGTGGGGCACGATGGAGCTGCACTGACACGGCCATTATAGGGCGTCGTGGGGCAGCGCTGGGTACGGCCATGACAGGGCGTAGTGGAGCTCCGCCTTGTACGGCCGTTACAGGGGATCGTGGAGCAGCGCCAGATACAACCGTTGCAGGGAGTAGTGGAGCAGGAGGCTGCGGCGTGCCTCTGGGGAATAGCCTGTCGTTGTCGAGAGATGTTCGACTCGGGGTTGGGCTGCGGAGACGAAGATGGCCGACTCGGGGTCGGATTGCTGGATCAAGGGGCTGCCGACTCGGGGTCGGGCTGCGGAGCCGAAGATGTCCGACTCGGGGTCGGATTGCTGGATCAAGGGGCTGCCGACTCGGGGTCGGGCTGCGGAGCCGAAGATGTCCGACTCGGGGTCGGATTGCTGGATCAAGGGGCTGCCGTAGTCTTCCTGGGCGCGCGTGTCGGTCACGTGGGGCATGGTGGCTAAGTTCCCCCGTAACAAGCTCATGTTTCAGCTGCTGTAGGTCTGATCTACTCGACAGTGTGCTGATTGACTTGTTTCCCTTCATATCAAACTTCTTAAGCATCTCCTTGATGTATTTAGCTTGATTGATGAAGATCCCTTCTTTTGATTGTTTGATTTGAAGCCCGAGGAAATAGTTCAGCTCTCCCATCATGCTCATTTCAAACTCACCCTGCATCAAGTTAGCAAACTCTTCGCAGAGGCGATTGTTAGTAGCACCGAAAATAATATCATCAACATAAATCTGCACTACTAACATATCTTTGTTTTTCTTCTTTAGAAATAATGTTGTTGACCCCCTAATGGATTTTGATGTATACAAAACACTAGAGTATAATTCCACTTATCTTAATAATTTATTTGAGGAATTCAAGTGTTTAATTAAAAATATTGTTAAGAAATGTCTAGGCAAGTTTCCATATTTTTCAAGGATTTATTGAAGAATTTTTGAGTTGAAGAAAACAGATCAGGGACAGCCGAGACGTCTTCGGGTTGTCTCAGAGACGTCTCTGGCACGAACAGGAAGAATTGGCACGTCTGGAGACGTCCCCGGCACCTGGCGAGGCGTCTCGCAGGGTCGGAGTCGACTCCTGACTCTGCGGAGTCGACTCTCTCAGAGGCGGCAGAAAGGCCGATTTCAAGGAATGCGCGCGAGTCGTCCCCACGAGTAAAAAGCGGACTTCCCGAGACGTCCCCAGAGAGTGCGGAGTCGACTCTCTCAGGGGATTCCAGAGGACATGTTTTTCGGTGATACAACTACGGAGTCGTCCCCGAAGTCGCGGAGTCGTCCCCATGGAAAAAGCGCAAACATCCCGAGACGTCCCCGTAAAGTGCCGAGCCGACTCTCTCAGAAAAACAGAAGAACAAGCATTCAAGTCGTTCTTCTTCAGAGACGTCCCTGTAAAAGTGCCGAGTCGACTCCAAACAACGTCAAGAAAAATTTTATACAGCCGAGACATCTCGCGTCAAAGCGGAGACGTCTCCGGAGCGCCTGGAACGCGACTGACACACGTTTTCAGGTAAATTTGAATTTCAAACGGTCATATTTTTGTGTCTAACGGATCTATTGCTTTTTGGGCTATAAAAGGGAGCTTTTAAGTGCCTTCCAATAACTTCTCACGAACCCAACACAAGATCATTCAAGAGAGAAGCAAGAGAAAGAGGTTCAAGGGAGTTAGTGCCTTCAAAAGAAGAAATCAAGTGCTTTCAAGCTTTTCCATCTGATTTCGTGCTCATCTACTCACTCCCACTCGGCATTCAAAGCTCACATTCAAGCCAACGCGATCCACATCGGAAGAGCCACCATTACCCACGCTTTCAACGGCAAAAGGGTTCTTCCGGGTTTTATTATTTCTCATTGTTATATTTGCTTCATTAAGAGCTTTTAAATATTTGAAAAACATTTCATTATTGTGCTTGTTCCAGTCAAGGGACTTGGAACAAGGGAAAGGCGTCCCAAGCCTAGGTGAAATTGGGGGATTGTAGGGTTTGTTGTTAGCCCGGGGTAAAACAACGAGTTGGGTAGTGAACTCGCAAAACTACCGTACTGTAATCGCCGATTATAGTGAAAATTCCCAAAGGTGTTTGGGGAGTGGATGTAGGAGCAATGGAAGCTCCGAACCACTATAAATCTTTGTGTGTTTGCGTTTGACTGTGATTGCTACTTTAGTTTTACCTTTGCACATACACGTGTGTGTTTTGTTTTAATCAGTCAAAAAGTTTTAAAACATCCAATTCACCCCCCTCTTGGGTGACCATCTCTGGGCAACAAGTGGTATCAGAGCAGGTGCTCTGTGTATTTCTTGAAGACCTAACCGTCTTAGCCAAAGATCTAGATGGCAACACCCTTCAACAATGTTCCTGCTGAGGGGCAGGCAACCAATAGACCTCCACTCTTCAATGGGACAAATTGTTCCTATTGGAAGACTAGAATGAGGATTTTTATTCAAGCACAAGATTATGCCTTGTGGAGGGTTATAATCAAGGGACCACACGAACCATCTCACATGGTTAATGGCATTCAAGTTCCTAAACCTGAGGAGGATTGGGATGAGAATGATAGTAGAATGGTTCAACTCAATGCTAGAGCCATGAACTCATTGTTTTGTGCTCTAGATGTGAATGAATTTAATAGAGTCTCCACCTGTAGTTCCGCCAAGGAAATATGGGATAGGCTCGAAGTTACCCACGAGGGTACCAATCAAGTCAAAAAGTCTAAAGTGAACCTTCTAGTTCACAAATATGAGTTATTTAAGATGGAACCCAACGAAACCATTTAATGCATGTTCACACGCTTCACGGACATAATAAATGGTCTAAAGAATTTGGGCAAATCCTACACTAACCCAGAACTTGTGGGTAAAATTCTCAGGTCCTTGCCAAAAGTATGGGAAGTGAAGGTCACGACGATCGTGGAAGCTAAAGACCTCAACACATTGGGACTTGAACAACTATTGGGCTCATTGATGACGCATGAGCTCACAATGAAGCAACATGAAGAAGATTTGCCGAAGAAGAAGACAATCGCACTCATGGCTACTTCGAGTGTGTGTGAAGAAGAAAGTAGTGAGAGTGAAGAAGAAAGCGAAGATGAGGACTTGGGCTTAATAGTAAGAAAGTTTAAGAAATTCATGAGAAGAAAGAAACCCTTCCCAAGAAAGAAGTTTGGAGGGAGAAATGATTGGGAAAAGGAAAAAGAAAAGGAAAGAGACCCAATCATATGTTATGATTGCAAAAGACCGGGATACATCCGTTTCGAATGCCCTCAACAGAAGAAGTACTTTGAAAAGAAAAAGAAGAAGGCATTGAAAGCAACATGGGATGATAGTGACACATCCTCCTTCGAGGAAGAGAAGGAAGAGACTGCCAACTTGTGCTTCATGGCATTCGAAGACGATGAGGTATGTCAAAGCTCAACTACAAATTTTACTTTAGAAGAATTATATGAAGCTTTCCAAGAGCTCATGAGTGATTGTAGTATGTTAGGAGCAAAGAATAAAGAATTAAAGGCCTCCAATCAAAAACTAAAGGATGACATTAAAAACCTATTGATTGAGAAGGAGAGCGTTGAAAATGTTAACACCATTGAACTAGAAAATAAAAATTCAAAGCTTAGCATTGAAAACGAAACGGCAAAAATACTAATTAAGGAATTAAATCTAAAAGTTAAATCCCTACTCAATAGTAATACCTCACTTGCGCAAAATGTCGAATCCCTTAAAAATGATAAGGAAAAATTGGCTAAAGAAAATTTGGTTCTTAAAAATGAGGTACATAAGTACAAACCAATTGTAGAGAAATTCACACAAAGCTCTAAAAAATTAAATCTTATTCTATCCAATCAAAGAGCTGTTTTTAATAGAGCAGGATTAGGATATAAAACTAGCAAACAACAAAAATATCTAAAGAATTTTTTTGTGAAAGCAAAAGATATCAAGACTGAAAAACCTACATGCTTTCATTGTGGGAAGAATGGACATAAAGCCTATTCTTGCATTCAAAGGAAGATTCAAACTAATAAGAATACATTTGTAAAAGGTAAAAACACAACTAAAGTGTGGGTGCCTAAGGGAACCAACTACACTAACCAAGAAGGACCCAAGAAAACTTGGGTACCTAAGAGCTTCACATGATTATTTTGCAGGTATGCCTTGCAGCCGGGAGTAAAAAAGAGAATGTGGTATCTTGATAGTGGTTGCTCAAGGCATATGACCGGTGACAAGAGCCTTTTCGTCACCTTGAAATCGAAAGAAGGAGGAGTAGTTACATTTGGAGACAATGCTAAAGGTCAAATCATTGGTATTGGTAAAATCTCCATATCACCCTCCTCATTTATTGACAATGTATTGTTAGTTAATGGATTAAAACATAATTTATTAAGTATAAGTCAATTTTGTGACAAGGGCTTTAAAGTGTCTTTTGAATCTTCACTATGCATAATTAGTAGTCCAGTTGACAATGAAATCATACTTATGGGACATAGGCGTGGAAATATTTACATGGTAGATCTTGATGATCTCACCATGAAGGATGGCCAATGTCTTGTAGCCATGGATGCCAAAGTCAATGAAACTAGCTGGTTATGGCATCGTAGGTTAGGGCATGCTAGTATGGATTTAATTTCTAAATTGATTACAAAAGATCTAGTCAAAGGACTACCAAAAATAGACTTTGAAAAGAACAAAATTTGTGCTGCATGTCAATTAGGGAAACAAACAAGAAGTTCTTTCAAATCTAAGAACATAGTCTCAACATCAAAACCCCTGGAACTAATTCACATGGATTTGTTTGGACCCACTAGAACTGCTAGTCTAGGGGGTAAGAAATTTGGTTTTGTAATTGTTGATGATTTTTCACGTTTTACAAGGGTTTCATTTCTTGCACATAAAGATGAGTCCTTTCCCGCTTTTATCAAGTTTCATAATAGGATTTCGAATGAACTTAATCTTTAACTAAAAGCAATTAGGAGTGATCATGGTACCGAGTTTGAAAATCAGTACTTTGAAAAATTTTGTGAAGAAAACGGTATCAATCACAATTTCTCGGCCCCTAGGACACCCCAACAAAATGGGGTGGTAGAAAGGAAGAATCGCACACTAGCAGATATGGCTCGTACCATGTTGTGCGAATCGGATCTACCAAAGTACTTTTGGGCTGAAGCAATAAATACTGCATGTCATATTTTAAACCGTGCTTTAGTAAGATCTATCTTAAAGAAAACACCTTATGAGTTAATGAAAAATAAGAAGCCTAATATAAGCTATTTTCATGTTTTCGGTTGTCGCTGCTTTATTTTAAACAATGGAAAGGACAATCTAAGTAAATTTAGTGCTAAATCAGATGAGGGGATCTTCTTAAGTTATTCCTCATCTAGTAGAGCATACAGGGTCTTCAACAAGAGAACTCTCGTTGTTGAAGAATCCATTCATGTTGTTTTTGATGAAGCTAATGGAGATTCTTCTAGAAAAGAAGAAGATAGTGATGCAGGTATACTTGAAGACAGAATGAAGGAGTTCTCCATACAAGACAAACAACTTGAGGATGAAGTCAAGGAAGATATAATTCAGCAAGATGAAGAAGATCAGCCCCAAGCAAGAAATCAAGATCTTCCGAGGGAATGGAGGTATGCACATGGTCATCCAAGGGATCTAATCCTTGGTGATCCTTCACAAGGGGTAAGGACAAGATCCTCTCTAAGAAATACTAGTAATTATCTTGCTTTCGTTTCACAAATAGAGCCTAAATCACTAGAGGAAGCCGAAAAGGATGAAAATTGGATAAATGCTATGCAAGAGGAATTAAATCAATTTGAAAAAAATCAAGTTTGGACTCTAATGAAAAGACCCCCTAATGTTTCAATTATAGGCACCAAGTGGGTATATAGAAATAAACTAGATGAAGATGGAATAGTTATAAGAAACAAAGCTAGACTAGTTGCCAAAGGCTATAATCAGGAGGAAGGAATAGATTTTGATGAAACTTTTGCTCCTGTTGCTAGGTTAGAGGCTATTAGACTACTTTTGGCATATGCATGCTTCATGGATTTTAAACTCTATCAAATGGATGTAAAAAGTGCCTTTTTAAATAGTTATATAATGGAGGAAGTTTATGTAGGACAACCTCCAGGTTTTGAAAACCACTTACATCCAGATTATGTTTATAAATTGCATAAAGCATTGTATGGACTTAAGCAAGCCCCTAGGGCATGGTATGAAAGATTAAGTAATTCCTAATTGAAAATAAATTTAAGAGAGGAAATGTAGACAAAACCCTCTTCATTAAAAGAAAAGAAAATGACTTATTGCTTGTGCAAATTTATATGGATGATATAATTTTTGGTGCTACTAATGATAGTCTTTGTCAAGAGTTTGCCAAGCTTATGCAGGGAGAATTTGAAATGAGCATGATGGGTGAGCTCAACTTCTTCCTTGGGCTACAAATAAAACAATCAGAGGAAGGCATCTTCATCAGTCAGTCCAAATATATCAAGGAAATGTTGGAAAAATTCAAGATGAAGGATGCAAAGGAAATCAGCACACCCATGGGCTCAAGTTGCAAGCTCGACAAAGATGAAAAAGGTAAAAGTATAGACTGCAAATTGTACAGAGGTATGATAGGCTCTTTACTTTACCTTACTGCTAGTAGACCAGACATATTATTCAGTGTTTGCATGTGTGCCAGATACCAAGCATGTCCTAAGGAATCGCACTTGCAAGCTGTTAAGAGAATATTCAGATATCTAGTAGGGACATCTAATGTAGGCTTATGGTATTCTAAACAATCTGACATAAATTTAATTGCTTATTTCAATGCTGATTTTGCCAGGTGCAAACTCGACAGAAAAAGCACTAGTGGCACATGTCAATTCCTGGGTGCAAATTTAGTTTCTTGGTTTAGCAAGAAACAGAACTCAGTTGCCTTATCCACAGCTGAGGCTGAGTACATTGCAGCTGGAAGCTGTTGTGCCCAAGTGCTTTGGATTAAGCAACAACTTGAAGACTTCGGTATCAAAATGGACAACATACCAATTAGATGTGATAATACAAGTGCAATTAATTTAACAAAAAATCCTGTCCAACACTCTAAATCAAAACACATAGAGATTAGGCATCACTTTATAAGGGATCATGTGCTGAAAAATGATGTGATGATTGAATATGTATGTACTGAAAATCAATTGGCCGATATCTTTACAAAGCCCCTTTGTACAGATAGGTTCAACTTTTTAAGGAATGCTTTGTGCTTGTATGACCCTAGCAATTAGATTGAACTTGTAATGCAAAGCTTTGTAAGCTCTAGAAATACATGTGAATGCTATTCAAGCTAGTAATACACCTTAAGGTCACAAATAGCAAACCTAGTATCTATTAAGTGAAAGCATGAATCTATCTAAGTTAAATGACGAATTGTTTGACTTTCTGGAGGATGGTTACCCTCCCTTGGACTCTTCATGGAGATATTTTCAGAGCCTATTTCATAGGCATTCGAAACTTGGTCAAACATTCCTCATTTCAATATTTATAAATTCAAAAATCATTATAAAAAAACTTTTGTAGGATGTATTATTGAAGGGAAGGATCACAAGCAAACTCACTCTATATTCATCAAAAGAAATCAAGTTGATTATTGTGGTTGAATAAAATAAATTAGGAAAAGATAGAAATCAGTCTGAAATTTTTCAGTGCCGGAGACGTCTCTGGCAAATCACAGAGACGTCCCCCCGGCGAGACGTCTCGCATTAGTCGCGGAGACGTCTCGGGGACCGAACGAAAGTTTTTAAATTAGGTCGAAACAGCTCGAGCCGACCCGAGCTATCCTCTTTCGTCCCCAACGAAAAACCCTAGTCTCCATTTTCTCTCCACCAGAAACCAAACCAAAATCTCCCCATTTCCCTAGAGTTTCCAATCCATGGCACCTAAGAGAGCTAGGCGAACGGGTGGGAGGCGTCCTAGGGTAGCAAACGACGACGAGGAACGGAGGGAAGAGCCTTCCGCGCCGTCTCCTCCGGTTGCTCCGCCAACCGTGACCCCTTCCTGTGCAAATCGCATAGTAACCACGGGTAGGTTCATAGATTTCCAGTTCTTAGCTAGTGAGGGGTTCTCTATTAGAGAGAGACTCCGAGCCCAAGGTTGGGAATACCTATGTACCCTAAACACATCAACCTATCCCGGCCTAGTTAGAGAAATGTTTAGCAACATGGCCTTAGGGGACTCGGGGTACACCGGATATGTCCGAGGGACATTGATAGAAATCAATGAGGATATTCTATCTAGCGTATTACAAATTCCTAAATACGGTGAGGCTCCGACCTCACATCCCCAAAGGGAGATTGCCCTAAACCTACTCTTAGGAAGAGAGGACTGCGACCCTCTTGACGTAGTTAACTCCCAAGACCTCAATGCCGAGATGAGACTGCTTTTGAGCATTGTTAACTGGGTCTTGTTTCCAAAAACCGGTCGCTTCGATTTCGTTTCGGAGCGAGATTTAGCTATCATGCACCATATCTTGCTAGGGATTCCCCTAAACCTCCCTAGACTTATGTTAAACTACATCTCCATATGTCATAGGTACTCTAGGTTTAGCATACCATATGGGATGATCTTTACCTTACTGTTCAAACATTTCAAAGTTCCAATTCCAGAAAATGAGCCGGCAAAATCTTTAAGAAACACCGACTACTACAATGAAAGCACAATGCGTAGAATGGAGTTTCACAAGGTAGATGGATCTTGGGTTAAGGTCCCTAAAAGAAAATCCCAAACCTTAGAGCCTGAGATCCCACATCAGGAGCCTGACCACCACTCTCCTCCACATAGCCCTATGGCCTTCCCTGATGTACCTTCAAGCTCGGCTGGACCATTCACCTCTATGCCTCCTCCTCCTCCAGTGAGTGGGCCATTCACTTTATCAGATGAGCAGATGCACACCCTAGCATCTGTGATATGCCAGCAGATGAGGGAAGAGATGAGATCCATAGTCTCTGCTGAGCTGGCCCCCATCCGTACCTCACATGAAGCTCTCCTACAAGAATTGAAGGAAATCAAAGCTCAGGTAGAAGCTACAGCATCAGAATTGGTTCATGTGGGTACCATCCAAACTATAAGATCAATTGAGCTACAGGAGAAATTGAAGATCATATCAGATGGTCTTCAAGAGTTGACGAGCCCTGGAGGCAATGTGGGCACCGTGGCTGCCCAACTTAGAGGAAAAATTGAAAGGGCAAGTCTTGAGTTTGAAGCATTAGTGGCAGCCTTTCATCAATCTCAGGGAGATCAGTTTAGAACTCTACTGGATTCTATAAATGCATTTATAGAGGCTGCGACTAGGGCTATTGAGCAACGTCGCCGTTGAAGGACATTTTGTAAACATCTAGGGTTCACTTTTTTTTGTAAAATCCTAGGCTCATTTTGAAACCTCTTTTGTATTAGGAATCAATACTTGTAATGATTTCCTTTCTAACCTTGTAATGACTTCAAATGATTGCAATGATATATGAATGTCATACAATTCCTTTTGAAACCTTGTGTATGTTTCTAATTTTGAGGAATCAAACTTTGTGTATGTAATTCTGTGATGTGCCACAAAAAATCTCATAACATACCTTAAGTGTTCAAATTTGACACAACTTATCAACGAATATGAAACAGGGGGAGCACAACTTGTGATAACTACTTTTAAAAGGTCTGAAATGAATTCCAAAACAAAGGAGGAGTGAAATGTATGCTGAATTTATTAATAAAAATAACTTGGACAGAGGGAGCATAACTTGAATATCCTTGAGTGATTCATGATAATATGCTGAATTCTACTAGGAATTGTGTTTTAGGTACCTAAGGAAAATTTGTCCCCTTCATTGTTGATGACAAAAAGGGGGAGTAGAACCAATATATGGAGTGTATGGAGTAGAACCAATATATGGAGTATATGGAATAGAAAATAGAATAAATATATGGAATGCAAAATTTACACTCATACTTAAAAGTTGAATTAGAAAAGATAAAATTGAAGAATATTGGCTTTAAGATAATTACCCTTCTGGAAAAGAAAGGGAGAGTCAAAAAGTGCTTAGCTTTCAATTGTCTTCAGCATCAATATTTCATCAACTTACATCTTAACTTGATTCAAACTCAGTTGATATGCTAAAATTGCTCAAGAGCTACTAAGATCAATACTTATGCATAAGGATAGAACTGAAAGTTGACTATTTTGAATTATGCACGCTATATCTAGCTCTAACCAAAGCACAATACTTGTACATCTGATCAAATACTGTGTATATGTTTAAATTTCGAATTTTGCATATACTCAGTGTTTTGTCATCATCAAAAAGGGGGAGATTGTTGACCCCCTAATGGATTTTGATGAATACAAAACACTAGAGTATAATTCCACTTATCTTAACAATTTATTTGAGGAATTCAAGTGTTTAATTAAGAATATTGTTAAGAAATGTCTAGGCAAGTTCCCATATTTTTCAAGGATTTATTGAAAAATTTTTGAGTTGAAGAAAACAGATCAGGGACAGCCGAGACGTCTTTGGGTTGTCTCAGAGACGTCTCTGGCACGAACAGGAAGAATTGGCACGTCTGGAGACGTCCCCGGCACCTGGCGAGGCGTCTCGCAGGGTCGGAGTGGACTCCTGACTCTGCGGAGTCGACTCTCTCAGAGGCGGCAGAAAGGCCGATTTCAAGGAATGTGCGCGAGTCGTCTCCGAAGGACGCGGAGTCGTCCCCACGAGTAAAAAGCGGACTTCCCAAGACGTCCCCAGAGAGTGCGGAGTCGACTCTCTCAGGGGATTCCAGAGGACATGTTTTTCGGTGATACAACTACGGAGTCGTCCCCGAAGTCGCGGAGTCGTCCCCATGGAAAAAGCGCAAACATCCCGAGACGTCCCCGTAAAGTGCCGAGCCGACTCTCTCAGAAAAATAGAAGAACAAGCATTCAAGTCGTTCTTCTTCAGAGACATCCCTGTAAAAGTGCCGAGTCGACTCCAAACAACGTCAAGAGAAATTTTATACAGCCGAGACGTCTCGCGTCAAAGCGGAGACGTCTCCGGAGCGCCTGGAACGCGACTGACACACTTTTTCAGGTAAATTTGAATTTCAAACGGTCATATTTTTGTGTCTAACGGATCTATTGCTTTTTGGGCTATAAAAGGGAGCTTTTAAGTGCCTTCCAATAACTTCTCACGAACCCAACACAAGATCATTCAAGAGAGAAGCAAGAGAAAGAGGTTCAAGGGAGTTAGTGCCTTCAAAAGAAGAAATCAAGTGCTTTCAAGCTTTCCCATCTGATTTCGTGCTCATCTACTCACTCCCACTTGGCATTCAAAGCTCACATTCAAGCCAACGCGATCCACATCGGAAGAGCCACCATTACCCACGCTTTCAACGGCAAAAGGGTTCTTCCGGGTTTTATTATTTCTCATTGTTATATTTGCTTCATTAAGAGCTTTTAAATATTTGGAAAACATTTCATTATTGTGCTTGTTCCAGTCAAGGGACTTGGAACAAGGGAAAGGCGTCCCAAGCCTAGGTGAAATTGGGGGATTGTAGGGTTTGTTGTTAGCCCGGGGTAAAACAACGAGTTGGGTAGTGAACTCGCAAAACTACCGTACTGTAATCGCCAATTATAGTGAAAATTCCCAAAGGTGTTTGGGGAGTGGATGTAGGAGCAGTGAAAGCTCCGAACCACTATAAATCTTTGTGTGTTTGCATTTGACTGTGATTGCTACTTTAGTTTTTCCTTTGCACATACACGTGTGTGTTTTGTTTTAATCAGTCAAAAAGTTTTAAAACACCCAATTCACCCCCCTCTTGGGTGACCATCTCTGGGCAACAAATGTTGTATCTACATTTCCCCTAGAGAACTCATGTTCTAGTAAGAATTTGCTAAGCCTTTCATACCATGCTCTAGGTGCTTGTTTCAAACCATAAAGAGCTTTGTTCAGTTTATACACATGATTAGGGTATTGATGATTTTCAAAATCAGGAGGTTGTTCTACATACACCTCCTCATTAATATACCCATTAAAAAATGCACTCTTTACATCCATTTGAAATAATTTGAAATTCTTGGAGCATGCAAATGCTAATAATAATCTAATTGCCTCTAATCTAGCTACAGGAGCAAAGGTTTCATCAAAATCTATACCTTCTTCTTGATTATACCCCTTTGCTACTAGTCTAGCCTTATTCCTTATTACAATTCCATTTTCATCAAGTTTGTTTTTATATATCCATTTGGTGCCTATAATTGAATATTCAGAAGGTCGTTCAACTAGATTCCATACCCTGTTTCTAGTAAATTGGTTTAATTCTTCTTGTATTGCATTTATCCAATTTACATCTTTTTCAGCTTCTTCTAAGTGTTTGGGCTCAAAATGTGAGACAAAAGCTAGATGATTATTTAAGTTCCTAAGAAATGCTCTAGTCCTAACAGGTTGAGATGGATCATCTAAAATTAATTCCTTAGGATGCCTGTGAGCAAACCTCCATGCCTTAGTCAGCCCATGATCCACAATAGCCTCTTGGCTTGATGATGCATCTCCAATTAATTTTTGATTATCATCTTGTAACGTCATCTCATCTATCTTTTCTTCAAGAATTTCAGCATCATCATCAAGATTAACTCTCTTACTAGAAGAGGTATCACTAGAATCATCAAAAACAACATGTATGGATTCTTCTATAACTAGGGTTCTTTTATTAAAGACTCTATAGGCATTACTAGTTGTAGAGTACCCTAAGAATATACCCTCATCAGATTTAGAGTCAAATTTTTCTAGATTATCTTTTCCATTATTATGAACAAAATACCTACATCCAAAGACATGAAAATAATTTACCTTTGGTTTTCTGTTTTTCCAAAGTTCATAAGGTGTTTTCTTTATAATGGGTCTCAATAAAACTCTATTTAATATATGACATGAGGTATTGATGGCTTCTCTCCAAAAGTACTTAGGGAGGTTACTTTCACATAACATGGTTCTAGCCATTTTCTCTAGAGTTCTATTTTTCCTTTCCACAACTCCATTTTGTTGTGGTGTCCTAGGTGCAAAAAAATTATGAGTTATCCCCTTTTTACTACAAAACTCATCAAATAAATGATTTTCAAATTCGGTTCCATGATCACTTCTAATAGCTATGACTGAAGTATCTCTAGCATTGGTTACTTCCTTATGAAATTTCTTAAAAACTGAAAATGCTTGATCTTTATGAGCTAAGAACATGACCCAAGTGTATCTAGAAAAATCATCTACAATAACTAGCCCATATTTATTTCCACCTAGACTTGTGGTTCTAGTTGGTTCGAACAGGTCCATGTGTAGTAGTTCTAGAGGTCTAGAGGTAGAGACACAATTTATAGATTTAAAGAAGTTCCTTGATTGTTTGCCAAATTGACATGCTTCACATATTTTATTCTTTTCAAACTTTAGTTTTGGCAAACCTATCAAGGAATCTCTTTTAACTAGTTTTAATATTGTGTCCATGCTTGCATGACCTAACTTACGGTGCCATAACCAACTAGCATCATTATCCTTAGTTTCATTAACAACTAAACATGGATTTTGTTTGGCAAGATCCTCAAGGTCTACAACATACACATTCCCACGTCTTATTCCTTTAAAAACTAAACTGTTGTCATTTGAGTTGGTTATGATGCATAGTGATGGTTTGAACAAAACATCAAAACCTCTATCACACAATTGACTAATGCTAAGCAGATTATGCTTAAGACCATCAACATATCGAACATTATCAATAAAAGTTGAAGGGATAATTTGTACTTTACCTATACCAATGATGTGACCTTGGTTATTGTCTCCAAAAGTCACAGCACCTCCCTTCTTAGCTTCAAGGGTGAAGAATTGATCCTTGTCACCCGTCATGTATCTTGAGCAGCCACTATCCAAGTACCAACAATTTTTGTCGACCTTGGCTGCAAGACACTCCTACACAAGCAAATCATACAATTTTAGGTACCCAAGTTTTCTTGGGTCCTTCATGGTTAGTAATGTTGGTTCCTTTTGGAATCCAAACCCTTTTAATTTTTCTTTTAGTTTTTCCTTTTCTATAATCACATACATTTGCTTTGTGTCCTAATGTTCCACAGCAAAAACATGTTATTTTCTTAATTTTACTCTTCCCTGCTTTAACAAAGAAATTACTAAGTAGTTTTTGCTTATTTTTAGGTTTATACCCTAAACCAGCTCTATTGAATACAGCCCGTTGACTATTAAGTATCATCTCTAATTTTTCTGAGCTATATGTAAATTTTTCTACAAACGGCTTGTACTTTTCAAGTTCTAGTGTCAATTTTTGTTTTTCTGTTTTTAGATCATCTAAGTCTTTTGTGTAGTTACTTCCAATAGTTAGTTTATCCTTTTTAAGTTCAGAAATTTTCTTGGCTAGTTTTTCATTATCCTTAGTTAAGGTATTAGATTTTTGAATCAACATTTGATTCCTTGTTTTAAGTTCTACATTTTCTTTAGCGATAGAGTCCTTATCCTTAACTAATTTATCGTATTTGTGGAGGTGAGATTGATTGGCTAGTTTTAGCTCTTTATACTTAAGATTTATAGCCTTATATTCAACCATTAATTCATTAAATGCATCATACAATTCATCAAAGGTAAAATCTAGATGCGTTTCGGATGATACCTCATTTTCATTTGCCATGAAGTAGAAATTGGCCTTTTCTTCTTGTTCCTCATCCGATGATGATGATGATGATGAGTCGGAGTCCGATAAGGTGGAGACAAGGGCTTTTTTTTCTTGTACTTGCTCCCCTTCTTCAGCAAGGGACACTCAGCTCTGATGTGCCCCGGCTTCTTGCACTCATAACATCCAATCCCCTCATTTTTCCTTTCCTTACCCTTATCCTTGTGATAGAAACTTGAGGGGCCTCTCCTTTGATGAAAGGACTTCTTTTGGTTGATGAATTTTCTGAACTTGCGCACGAGAAGTGCCTCATCATCATCTCCCTCATGATCTTCTTCTTCACTGCTGCTACTGCAAGACAAGTCTTTGTTAGAAGATGTAGATTTGAGAGCTATTACCTTTTTCTTATGGATGGACTCTTCTTCGCTGTGTTGTTTCATTGTGAGCTCGTGCGTCATTAGGGATCCAAGAAGCTCCTCAAGTGGAAGCTTGTTCAAGTCCTTGGCTTCTTGGATTGCCGTCACCTTGGCTTCCCATGACCTTGGTAGACAGCGAAGAATCTTCCTGACAAGCTCACTGTTAGTATAATTTTTGCCAAGGCTTTTTAGGCCATTGACAATATCAGTAAATCTAGTGAACATACAAGTGATCGTTTCATTAGAATCCATCTTAAATAATTCATACTTATGTACTAATATATTTATTTTGGATTCTTTGACTTGATTCGTGCCCTCATGGGTCACTTCAAGTCTATCCCAAATCTCTTTTGCAGAATTGCAAGTAGAGACTCTATTGAATTCATTTCTATCTAATGCACAGTCGAGCACATTCATTGCTTTGGCATTGAGTTGTGCCTTCCTAAAGTCATTGTCATCCCAATCCTTTTCAAGTTTGGGTACAGTGACTCCCTCTACATAGATGGATGGGATGTATGGTCCATTTAGTATAATGGTCCCCATCTCATAGTCTTGGGCTTGGATAAATATTCTCATCCTAGCCTTCCAATATGAGTAGTCGGATCCATTAAAGAATGGGGGTCTTTGGGTGGACTGGCCCTCAATGTGGAAAGATCCAAATGGGGTTGTCATTTTGATCTTTTACTCTTAGGGTAAAAGAGTTCCGGCTCTGATACCACTTGTTGCCCAGATAGACAACCCAAGAGGGGGGGTGAATTGGGTTTTACACTAATTTTTCAATTAAAACGTTTGTGGATAACTAATTAATTCTTTTTGCAGGTTAATTAATTAGATGCTGCGTGCAGTGAATGAAAAGAAAGTGCAAATAACAAGACAATCAGAAACACAAGGATTTTATAGTGGTTCGGAGCTAACCCTTGCTCCTACGTCCACTCTCCAAGTCTCACTTGGGAATTCACTATAACCCCTCGAATTACAGCCGGTTGTTTTGCAAGCTCACAACCCAACTTGTTGTTTTACGAGGTCACAACGAACTCGGTCGGTTTTCTCAGGCTCACCGACTAGAACCACCCCGATTGTTTTTCCGGGATCACAATCAAACCCTTACACGTTGGTTTCAACCTAGGCTCACCAACAAACCTATATACCCTTGATTCAATCCCCTGATTGAATTAAGTAAGAACCAAATGGAAAGAACAAAGACAAATAGAAAAATAGAGCTTCTAAAAAGCAGATATACAGTGATATATATAAGAGAAAAGTTAAGAGCCCTCAAACACGTTTGAGATGAAGTAGAGAAGGGCTTCTTGAACTTTGGGTCTCCTCTTGAATGTCTGGATGACTTGGAGGCAGAAGGAGACTTCTTTAATGCTGGGAAGAGTTGGTTGACCGGAGTTAATGGCCCTTTTTCTTCTTTTCCGTTGAAATCAGTTTGCAGATGAAGGATTCTTGTTTTCTTTGAGTGGAATGTTACTTCTCTGCTTTGCTACAGTCCTCTGTGGCTATTTAAGCCATTTCCCACAGAAACTAGCCGTTAGACACACTTTACTAGCCGTTCTGCACATTCTGCACATCCTGACAATATGTCCGTTGGGGTCGGAGTCGACTCGCGCGATCTGGAGTCGACTCGGCTGTAGCAGGAGTCGACTCATGCTTTTCTGGAGTCGGCTCGGCAACTGTTCCAGATTTGAATTAAAGTGGTCTTCTGGACTGGGAGTCGACTCGACTTAACCCGGAGTCGACTCGCCAAAATCTGGAGCTGACCTTGCACTTTTGGAGTCGGCTCATCCCAAGGAATCCATAGATGTATTCTTCAACTTGGCTCACTCGAGTCGACTCGTGAGTTCTGGGAGTCGACTCGGCGCTCAGAGGCCGAACTCCCGATCTTCTGTCTTTTGGCTCGTGCAGTCTTGGAGTCGACTCGAACTGTTCCGGAGTCGACTCGGCTCTCAGTATCCGAAAAATAGTCTTCTGTCTTTTTGGAGTAGCGCTGCCTTGGAGTCGACTCGAACTGTCTTGGAGTCGACTCGCGTCTCAGAGACAACAATACTGTCTTCTGTCTTTTTGGGGTCGCGCTGTCTCGGAGTCGACTCGGGCATTGCGGGAGTCGACTCGGATCTCAGTGTCCGAAAACTGCTCTCTGACTTTTGCCTAGTATAACACTGAGAGTCGACTCTAGCTTTCTTTGGAGTCGACCTGCCAACTATCGGAGTCGACTCGCGTTCCTCAGGAGTCGACTCGGCTCTCAGGGTCCGAAAACTGCTCTCTGACTTTTTGTCTGTAACTCCCTGGAGTCGACTCATACTGCTCTGGAGTCGACTCGGCTAGCATCGGAGTCGACTCGCGCTCTTCAGGAGTCGACTCGCTGATAGGTTTTGAGTTGTATCTTTCTGCTCGTCTGTCTGTTCTCAGTCGGAGTCGACTCGTAATGTTCCGGAGTCGACTCGAGCCTGTGCCAGTGCTTCTGATACGCTTGGAGTCGACTCGTAATATCCCGGAGTCGACTCGAGTCTCAGACTTTGGTTCATCTTGACTTCTTAACTTATCCAAATTGTCTTGAACCAAATCTAGAGACACTTAACCATAAATTTACAAGAATATCACTGAAACACTAGATTGAATTCATTAGTAAACATAAGATATACTCAAATGCTTTGAGCTCATCAAAATCAAATAGGGTTATAATCAATCACTCTACATATTCGATTTAAGTTCGAGAGTGGAAAACTCTTTCTCCACTGTGCATACTGCCCCGGCCGAGGTCTTACGAACTCAGTCTTATAAATCACATAGGATCTCTCCTTATCTATCAAGGTCGATAGATTCCTTATAGGTGCATACCCTAATCCTACAGTGAACTTACTGCAGCCAATCTACACTGCATGGACCTATATGGCTAGAGACCATGTATGTGTGCAGTCAAACTACAATAACCTCACTGTGAGTAGCCGAAGCACCGCAGGTCAAAGGACCAGTCACACTACTGCAACATCAAGCAAGTCACTGACGAGTGGATAGACATCCAAGTGACTTCTTGTATTGGTCACGCTCAGTACCCTTGTTCTTAATAAGCACCTGCACTATTACTTCAGTGTCGCTACACTGTGGACTCGAGTCTCGTCCATCCATAAGGAAAGTAATCTGTGCACTGATCTCATCGAATCGATCACCATCCTCGTGATGATCCATCGATCAAGAGCGTTTAGAAATTAATCACTAATGATACATGGCTCAAATTCTCAAATCTTGAGAATATGCATCATCATCTTATTAATTCCTTGGACGATTCATAGACACAATAATAATATGAATGAAAAAGATGCCTTTCATTTATTCAATAATAATAAAGTCAAGTACAAATTATGTCCTAGAATTAATAATGTGTCAGCCAAAATTGGCTTCTAGGGCATACATCTAACAATCTCCCACTTGCACTAAAGCCAATCAGTCATAAACCTAAGCCCCATCTTCTCAAGATGCGCTTTAGTTTTCTGCCAACTTAGCTGCTTAGTGAATGGGTCCGCCACATTTTCTGTGGAGTCTACTCTCTGATCCTCTACTTATTTTCTTTCGAGGTAGTCGCTTATTAGGTTAAACTGCCGCTCTATGTGCTTCGATTTCTGGTGAGACCTTTGGCTCCTTAGCTAGTGCTATGGTGCCTTTGTTATCGCAGTAGAGTGTTATGACATCTGATGACATTACACCTAACTCTGCAATGAACTTTTTAAACCAAAAGATTTCCACTGCACCCTTAGAGACGGCTTAACATTCAGCTTCTAAGGTAGAATCTATAATGATCGGTTGTTTGGAACTCTTCCAATTTACTGAACCACCATTGCACATATTCTGATATAGACTTTCTATCATCAATATGTGTGCATCCTTCTACCTTCAACTCTGATCTTCTTCCAAAGACCAAGAACAAGTCCTTAGTTCTTCTCAAGTACTTAAGACTGTTCTTCACAGCTATCCAGTGCTTTTTGCCTGGATCTGATTGACATATGCTCGTGACATTCACAACATTTACTATATCAAGTCATGTACATAGCATGGCATACATGAGGCTCCCTATTGCTGATGCATAGGGGATCTTGCTCATGCGTTGAATCTCTTCAGATGTGTTGGGTCACATCTTCTTGGAGAGATTAATTCCATGCCTTAGGGGTAAGAGACCCCTTTTAGAGTTTTCCATGCTGAACCTTTTCAGCACTTCCTCTATGTACATCTTCTGTGATAGGCCAAGCATCATTTTAGATCTATCTCTATAGATCTTTATTCCCAAAATATAGGATGCTTCCCCAAGGTCTTTCATGGAGAACCTTTTTGACAACCAGACCTTGACCGAGGTTAGCATGGGAATATCATTCCCTATCAGGAGGATGTCGTCCACGTACAGTACGAGAAATACGACAGCGCTCCCACTAACCTTTTTGTAAACACACGGTTCCTCTTCATTTTTGATGAAATCAAACATTTTGATTGCGTCATCGAAACGAGTGTTCCAACTCCGAGATGCTTGCTTTAGTCCATAGATGGACCTTTGCAGCTTGTAGACCTTGTGATCTCCATCACTAGAAGTGAAACCCAAAGGCTGTTCCATATAGATGTCTTCATCAAGATATCCATTCAGAAAAGCTGTTTCACATCCATCTGCCAGATTTCATAATCATGAAATGCTACAATGGCAAGCAATGTTCGGATAGATTTCAGCATGGCTACAGGTGAAAAGGTCTCCTGATAGTCAACACCCTCGCGCTGACTATACCCTTTCGCCACAAGCTTTGCCTTATAGGTCTCTACCTCTCCATCCGAACCTATCTTTCTTTTGTAGATCCATTTGCATCCAATAGGTACAATACCTTCTGGTGGATCTACTAAGGTCCAGACTTGGTTGGAATGCATGGAGTCTAACTCTGACTTCATAGCTTCCAACCATTTCTCGGAATCGATATCAGATATCGCCTCGTCGTAGGTTTTGGGATCCTGCGTGTGATCCCTATCTCCCACTAGGAACATTTCCTCGGTATCCTCTTCTAGTATACCTAAGTATATATCGAGAGGATGGGAGACCCTACTTGATCTGCGAGGTGGTTGAGGGACATCGTGTACTGGCTCTGTATTAATGGGTTCGATAGGATCCATAACTCGTTGCTTTTCAGAGACTTTCTCTTCAAGCTCAATTTTTCCTCCCACTGCCTCTATCAAGGATAAACTGGTTTTCCAAGAAGATGGCGTGACGGCTCACAAACACATTGTGCTCCTCTGAGACGTAAAAATTGTATCCTAATGACTCTTTAGGATATCCTATAAAACGAGCACTTATGGTCCTAGCCTCTAGTTTGTCCGCCTGTAGTCTCTTGACGTGGGCCGGACATCCCCAAATCTTGAGATGACCAAGACTTGGTTTCTTACCATGCTATATCTCATACGGTGTGGTAGGAAGGTGTAATAACCCCAAAATTTTTTTTTATTTTTTTATATAAAAAAAAGGGATAGAATAGTCCTTTAAAATTGATATAAGGGGTAAAATTGGAAGGAATCAAAAGTTAATGGCATAATAGTAGATGCGTTGAAGTGTTAGGGGCAAAATGGGAAGGAATCAAAAGATAATGGCATAATTGCAGATATATCGAAGTGGCAAGGGCAAAATGGGAATTTAATAATATTAAACAAAGGGTGAATAGTATTTTGATGTGATTTAATTAGAGGGTTGTGCTGTCGGTGGAATGAAACCGAGAGAGAGGGAGTCTCAAGCGTGAAACAGAGAGGAAAGAAAGAAAGAAAAAGAGAAGAAGAAGAAGAAGAAAGAAGAAGAGGAAGGGGATTCGAGAGGGAAAGGGATCCCGGTTGCACTTCCAGCTGAAGGAAAAAGTGTAGAT
Source organism: Phoenix dactylifera (assembly GCF_051530095.1). Taxonomy (NCBI): domain Eukaryota; kingdom Viridiplantae; phylum Streptophyta; class Magnoliopsida; order Arecales; family Arecaceae; genus Phoenix; species Phoenix dactylifera. The sequence goes on from NC_143190.1 coordinate 24,598,299, forward strand.
CTCCTTCCCCTCTACGCAAAGACCTCGATTTCCAAAAAGAAAAAGGTAAATATCCGTCCCTATCTAGTCTTTTGATGACATTAGGCTATACAAAGGGTGGATATAGTCTAGAGGGGTCGGATAAGGGTTGTAGAGGCGGTTAAAAAAGGAAGAATCAGATTTTGACAAATTTTTCCGACACTACGGAAAAATTGTGTCGAAGTCCCAACTTCGGCGAATTATTTAGGGGGTCAAACGACCTCCGATAGCAATGCATTTTACCTCTTTGGAATTCCCTATGAGCGTAGAATATTAGGTAAAAATTTCATCAAATTTGGAGTCCTGAAAGTGGATCAAAACCGGGATGAAGTAACCCACTGTCAGTTCGGATTACTGTTCATCCGAGTGGAAAATAGGGGCTTTCATGCTATAATAGAGTATTAAGCCTAGATCAAGCTAAAAGGGACCTTGTACTCATGCAAAGGAGTCCCTAATACACATAAATGGTGAGTTAATTAATTAAAAAGAAAAAGAAGAAAGAAAAGAAAAGATTTAGGGAACAGGGAAGTTGAATCAATTAAAGTTTCCTATGTTATAATTGGCACGTAAATTATAGCCCTTGATACAAGACTAAATGTATTGTAAATGCATGTCACAGTTGGGCAAGAAGCTAGGGAACAAGAGGAAGAAGTTCCCCACTGCCTGCTGTAGATTTTTGGAGGCGTATCAGGGCTGTGCCAGATTGACAGGTGAGTGGGAGTCATGTACTTTGCACCATGAGCATCCTTAATTCATTTTCATGAATGTCGCCAGGTGTGAATTGATTCCACCTGAGCCTATTGATTAATTGTTGTTGTAGATTCCTCTATATTTTGTTCTCCATACTTGATTATTCTATACATGCATTCGAGGGAACATTGAGAGGAATTATGATGGATCTGAATTGGGAAATGATTTCTTTTGTAAATTGATTTCATTTCCTCTATTTTAAAGACTTGTGAGTCGTAGCTTGATTATACTCTTTTATGAGTAATTAAATTGGTTCCAAATTGTGAAATGACTTCTTTTGTAAATTGATTTCATTTCCTCTATTTCAAAGATTTGTAGAGCCTTTTTAGTGGTATATTGAGTTGTATTGCACTTCCTTGACCCTCACTCCTAACCCTGATGTTAATTTATGATTGGGTCATGATCGAGTGAGTGGTAATCTTGATTATACTCCTTTTTAGTAGAGTATTGGGAGGGTGCATTATGGCATTTATGCATGGCTTGGCAGTATCTGCAGGACACCTATAGTCGATGGGGTTGAACATCGGCCTTTGTGCACATAGTAGCCTTCTGGGTGGGCGGAGCCCAGTCCCTTCCTAGGGGGGGACACGGCCCTAGGCGTAGGATCGGCCGGTCCTACGACTTATATTCTGCTTGCCGCCGGGCATAGTAAGACCCCGCGAGGTGCAGTATGGCTTTCCGCGGATGTAGAATTCCCGCGAGGTGCCGTTTAGTATGTAGATGTGAGATGGATTTCTGTTCTGGATACTGGCCAGCATTTATATGATCAGTGTGGTGTCTTATCCTGCATATGCATGTGATAGTAGGGAGTTGTTGCTGGTTCGCCTGGGGCGTAAAACCCACCTCCTGATAGCTGTCTAGCATTTATGTTATCGGTATGGTGTCTTATCCTGCATATGCATGTGACAGTAGGGAGTTGTTGCTGGTTCGCCTGGGGCGTAAAACCCACCTTCCGACAGCTGTCTAGCATTTACATTATCGATATGGTGTCTTATCCTGCATATGCATGTGACAGTAGGGAGTTGTTGCTGGTTCGCCTGGGGCGTAAAACCCACCTCCCGACAGCTGTCTAGTGATGATTTCAGCATATTGACACCTGATTTGTATGTTCCAGCATTATGATCTGTTGAGCATATTCATGAGTAGCATATATGTTTACTTGATTATTCCATATATGCTTCAGATGAGTTGATATTGATTGTGGTGATATTGATGATTTACTCTATATTCTCTATGTTGAGTTCATGTTCATGTTGTTATTGATCTTGAGATTTCATCTCGAGCCATGATTATATTCTGTCTCATGTGCATAGTACTCTCTACTCCACTCACTGAGTATTTATATACTCACTCCCCAGTTTGGTGTTTTTGATTGCAGGGCAGGTATTGTATAGAGAGGAGCAGGATTAGTGGTTGCATGCTAGCTGTGCCGCTCCATAGTATAGTATAATGTAGATAGAGGTTTATACCTTTTGGTGTATTATAAACCTTCTATTGTATATAGTGCATAGTTACAGTCATAGATCCTGTTGTGGATATGGGTTTGACCATGGATGGAATGGGAACCAGATTTTTATACATATGAGTTATATGCCTGAGATAATGTATTGATATATATTGTCCAGGTTCATTATGTGACGGATTATGTGATTGCTGCTCTGACAGGTAGTGTGTTGTATGTATTGAGATAATCCTGACAGGTCACTATAGGAAAAGTGATCATTTTGTGCATGCATCATGCCAATTTTTTCAAGATTTATTGATGATTGATAGGTAGTAGGGTTCTACGCGGTGGCTGGTGGCCTTATGCCTACCCGCACCCTAGGACCGTCGCGGCGGCCCGCCGGGAACGGGGCGGGGGTCGTGACAAAGCTTGGTATCAGAGCAAAGGTTAAACAAGAGTCCTGTCAGAGCAATAGGGTGAGTCAGGATTAAGTATAGGATTATACTATGGAGCATAGGATTTTTCTGTATATTAATTTATGAGTTATTTACAACTCAGTAAAATATATCATGACTCAGTGTGTAACGACTGTCCTCTCTTTTTGACTCTTTTAGAGACATATAAAGAATACTTCCAAGGAGAATGGAGCCAGATATAGCATTGGATGCGGGTTCCGCACATGTCGAGCCCCAAAGAGAAAAATCTCCTCCTGCTGATAGACGGAGGGTTGATGATCAAGGAGATGTAGGAAGTAGAGATGCATTGATGGAACAGTTACTGACGGAGAATCAGGCTCTGAGGGAGCAGATTGCTCGGGGGAAATCTCCTGCCCCGTCAGTAGTATCCATCCCACCTCCTGTACCTGTGCCAAGAAGTTTGGCCAGGCGGGCTCTAGATGATGAGGGGATTACTGTACAGGAATTTCTGAGGCTCAGAACCTCGGAGTTTAAGGGAGAAGAAGGTGAAGATCCTCAGAGATTCTTGGAGGAGACTGAAAAGATGATACGGAGACTGCCCTGTTCTGATGCAAGAGCTATAGAACTTGTAGGGCTTATAATGAAGGAAGATGCCTGGGACTGGTACCAGAGGCACGTGGAGGACAGATTGTACAGTAGGAATCCTCCAACCTGGGAAGAGTTCAGGCAAGCAGTGATGGATGAGTTTTTGTCTCCGGCTGAGAGGCAGAATCGGGCTCTTCAGTTTGAGAGGCTGAAGCAGATGCCCGGAATGAGCGTATCTGAGTACGCTCGTGAGTTCACTAGATTGGGGAAGTATGCTCCTTACATCATCCCCACTGAAGCTGCCAGGATAGAAAGATTCAGGCGGGGTCTGATTTCCCCGCTTTATAATGCAGTATTGGCAATAGAGGTCCCCACCTTGTCTAGGCTGATTGATAAAGCAAAACAGTGGGAGACCAGAAACAAAGAAGAAAGAGCTGAAAGAGAACAGAGAAAAATGAGTGTGGGGAAGGAGCAAAGCAGTAGAGGTAGATCTGAGGGAGTAGATCTCTCGGAGGGCCCGATGGAGCAGTCTGTACGCTCAGCTCCACCTGCCCCACGTAAGAGGAAATGGAGGGAAAGAGGTCAATCACAAGATACTTTTCTACCATCAGTACCTCATCCTCCAGTCACTATGGCTAGAACTGAATCTAGGTTCCAATCATAGCCAGTATGTGGCAAATGTGGGAAGCAGCACCCTGGCAGATGCAGAATGGGTCAGGGAGTGTGCTACAGATGTGGACAGCCGGGTCATTTTGTCAGAGAATGCCCGCAGGGTGCCACCCAGCAGTTTGTGCCTTTGGCATCTTATCCTTCTGTGCAGATGGACAGGCCTAGTAGTAGGGAGCCTGTAGGCAGAGATAGAGGTCAAGCACAAACATCACAGCAGAGTGCTGGACCATCTCAACTGTCAGCTCCAGTAGGCAGAGGGCAAGGAAGGGTGTTCACGGTAAATCCACAGGAGACACAGGCATCAAATGCAGCTGTGACAGGTATGCTCCTCATTGATAAGATTAAAGCTAGAGTGTTATTTGATTCTAGAGCTACCCATTCAGTCCCCTTATTTTGCTAAAAAGTTAGCTAAGGATAAGATATTAATGCATATTCCCTTAGCTATTAGTACACATGTAGGGGATAGTATAAAAGCGAAGTATGTGTATCCTACCTGTGTGGTAGAGATAGAAGGTAAAACACTCCCAATTCATTTGATTTCCAATGCCACACCGAGCAGAATATGAAGAGTAGATATACTCATCCCTTTGAGTAATCAGATAATTTACTCTTTTAAATTCGAGGACGAATTTTATATAAGGGGGGGAGGATGTAATAACCCCAAAATTTTTTTTATTTTTTTTATATAAAAAAAAGGGATAGAATAGTCCTTTAAAATTGATATAAGGGGTAAAATTGGAAGGAATCAAAAGTTAATGGCATAATAGTAGATGCGTTGAAGTGTTAGGGGCAAAATGGGAAGGAATCAAAAGATAATGGCATAATTGCAGATATATCGAAGTGGCAAGGGCAAAATGGGAATTTAATAATATTAAACAAAGGGTGAATAGTGTTTTGATGTGATTTAATTAGAGGGTTGTGCTGTCGGTGGAATGAAACCGAGAGAGAGGGAGTCTCAAGCGTGAAACAGAGAGGAAAGAAAGAAAGAAAAAGAGAAGAAGAAGAAGAAGAAAGAAGAAGAGGAAGGGGATTCGAGAGGGAAAGGGATCCCGGTTGCACTTCCAGCTGAAGGAAAAAGTGTAGATCTCCTTCCCCTCTACGCAAAGACCTCGATTTCCAAAAAGAAAAAGGTAAATATCCGTCCCTATCTAGTCTTTTGATGACATTAGGCTATACAAAGGGTGGATATAGTCTAGAGGGGTCGGATAAGGGTTGTAGAGGCGGTTAAAAAAGGAAGAATCAGATTTTGACAAATTTTTCCGACACTACGGAAAAATTGTGTCGAAGTCCCAACTTCGGCGAATTATTTAGGGGGTCAAACGACCTCCGATAGCAATGCATTTTACCTCTTTGGAATTCCCTATGAGCGTAGAATGTTAGGTAAAAATTTCATCAAATTTGGAGTCCTGAAAGTGGATCAAAACCGGGATGAAGTAACCCACTGTCAGTTCGGGTTACTGTTCATCCGGGTGGAAAATAGGGGATTTCATGCTATAATAGAGTATTAAGCCTAGATCAAGCTAAAAGGGACCTTGCACTCATGCAAAGGAGTCCCTAATACACATAAATGGTGAGTTAACTAATTAAAAAGGAAAAGAAGAAAGAAAAGAAAAGATTTAGGGAACAGGGAAGTTGAATCAATTAAAGTTTCCTATGTTATAATTGGCACGTAAATTATAGCCCTTGATACAAGACTAAATGTATTGTAAATGCATGTCACAGTTGGGCAAGAAGCTAGGGAACAAGAGGAAGAAGTTCCCCACTGCCTGCTGTAGATTTTTGGAGGCGTATCAGGGCTGTGCCAGATTGACAGGTGAGTGGGAGTCATGTACTTTGCACCATGAGCATCCTTAATTCATTTTCATGAATGTCGCCAGGTGTGAATTGATTCCACCTGAGCCTATTGATTAATTGTTGTTGTAGATTCCTCTATATTTTGTTCTCCATACTTGATTATTCTATACATGCATTCGAGGGAACATTGAGAGGAATTATGATGGATCTGAATTGGGAAATGATTTCTTTTGTAAATTGATTTCATTTCCTCTATTTTAAAGACTTGTGAGTCGTAGCTTGATTATACTCTTTTATGAGTAATTAAATTGGTTCCAAATTGTGAAATGACTTCTTTTGTAAATTGATTTCATTTCCTCTATTTCAAAGATTTGTAGAGCCTTTTTAGTGGTATATTGAGTTGTATTGCACTTCCTTGACCCTCACTCCTAACCCTGATGTTAATTTATGATTGGGTCATGATCGAGTGAGTGGTAATCTTGATTATACTCCTTTTTAGTAGAGTATTGGGAGGGTGCATTATGGCATTTATGCATGGCTTGGCAGTATCTGCAGGACACCTATAGTCGATGGGGTTGAACATCGGCCTTTGTGCACATAGTAGCCTTCTGGGTGGGCGGAGCCCAGTCCCTTTCTAGGGGGGGACACGGCCCTAGGCGTAGGATCGGCCGGTCCTACGACTTATATTCTGCTTGCCGCCGGGCATAGTAAGACCCCGCGAGGTGCAGTATGGCTTTCCGCGGATGTAGAATTCCCGCGAGGTGCCGTTTAGTATGTAGATGTGAGATGAATTTCTGTTCTGGATACTGGCCAGCATTTATATGATCAGTGTGGTGTCTTATCCTGCATATGCATGTGATAGTAGGGAGTTGTTGCTGGTTCGCCTGGGGCGTAAAACCCACCTCCTGATAGCTGTCTAGCATTTATGTTATCGGTATGGTGTCTTATCCTGCATATGCATGTGACAGTAGGGAGTTGTTGCTGGTTCGCCTGGGGCGTAAAACCCACCTTCCGACAGCTGTCTAGCATTTACATTATCGATATGGTGTCTTATCCTGCATATGCATGTGACAGTAGGGAGTTGTTGCTGGTTCGCCTGGGGCGTAAAACCCACCTCCCGACAGCTGTCTAGTGATGATTTCAGCATATTGACACCTGATTTGTATGTTCCAGCATTATGATCTGTTGAGCATATTCATGAGTAGCATATATGTTTACTTGATTATTCCATATATGCTTCAGATGAGTTGATATTGATTGTGGTGATATTGATGATTTACTCTATATTCTCTATGTTGAGTTCATGTTCATGTTGTTATTGATCTTGAGATTTCATCTCGAGCCATGATTATATTCTGTCTCATGTGCATAGTACTCTCTACTCCACTCACTGAGTATTTATATACTCACTCCCCAGTTTGGTGTTTTTGATTGCAGGGCAGGTATTGTATAGAGAGGAGCAGGATTAGTGGTTGCATGCTAGCTGTGCCGCTCCATAGTATAGTATAATGTAGATAGAGGTTTATACCTTTTGGTGTATTATAAACCTTCTATTGTATATAGTGCATAGTTACAGTCATAGATCCTGTTGTGGATATGGGTTTGACCATGGATGGAATGGGAACCAGATTTTTATACATATGAGTTATATGCCTGAGATAATGTATTGATATATATTGTCCAGGTTCATTATGTGACGGATTATGTGATTGCTGCTCTGACAGGTAGTGTGTTGTATGTATTGAGATAATCCTGACAGGTCACTGTAGAAAAAGTGATCATTTTGTGCATGCATCATGCCAATTTTTTCAAGATTTATTGATGATTGATAGGTAGTAGGGTTCTACGCGGTGGCTGGTGGCCTTATGCCTACCCGCACCCTAGGACCGTCGCGGCGGCCCGCCGGGAACGGGGCGGGGGTCGTGACAGAAGGGATTTAGAGGGAACTCTATTCAACAAGTAAATAGCTGAAAATAGGGCATCTATCTAAAGAAACAAGGGTAAATCAGTGAAGCTCATCATGGACTGGACCATATCAATAGAGTCCGATTCCTCCTCTCTGAAACTCCATTGAGCTGAGGTGTACCAGGAGGAGTCCATTATGAAACTATACCATTCTCCTTGAGATAATCACGGAACTCTCCATTAAGATATTCACTTCCTCGATCTGATCGAAGAACCTTAATGAGCTTTTGTGCTTATTTTTCTACTTCATATCTAAGCTTTTTGAACCTTTCAAAAGTTTCATATTTGTATCTCATACACATATCCATACCGTTAGTAATCATCGGTAAAATAAAGTAAAAATTACAACCCCTAGCCTGCACATCGAATGGGCCACACACATCAGTGTGTACTAGGGTAAGTATTTCAGTAGACCTCCCTGTGTCCTACAAAGGATAATTTGACCATCTTTCCTTGAAGGCAGAATTCACAAATCAAATATGACTCGAAAGTCAATGAGCCCAAAAGCTCATGTTTCTCCAATTTGTTTATTCTGTCTTCTCCTATATGGCCAAGCCTGAGGTGCCACAAATACTTTAGATTTATCTCATTTTTGGATCTATTAGATCCTATGGTATTCACTGTTTACTCAGATATATTCACAGATACATCCATATGTATGTGATAGAGACTGTCAATCATAAAACCATGTTGAATCAATTTATTTTTTCAAAAAAAAAAATCTTTCTGTGCTAAATAAAATACAGAAATCAAATTTCTGCTAGCAATAGGTAACAGTCCCTAAGTATCCTGAGCATATCTGACATACCTTCTGAAGGTCTGTCACCCTTCATGTTCTTTTTGCTTCCCATGTATGTAGGACAGTTCCTCTTCCAATGGCCGTCCATGATGCAATGGAAACACTTTTCCTTGCAATTGGCCTTTTTCTTGGAACTTCCTTACTTGGTGTTTTCTTAGTCTTCTGCTTCTTCGCAGGCTTCTTCTTCTTCCAAATAGACTCTCTCTTGAAAGTAGAAACCAACTTGACAGCGAAAACGATGCCCCTTGAACTTCTTCAAGGTCCCTAAGTTAGTTACCAATTTATTTAACAATTCTATTTTGGTGCATACAATCTTGTTCATATGGTAGTTTACTATAAACTATTCATATGAAGCTGGAAGGGATTGCGGGATCAAATCCGTTTGCAATTCCTTGTGCATGGTCATGCCAAGCTTCTCAAGCTTCTCTAAGTCCTTTATCATGGTCAAACCATGATCATGGACAGACTGCCCATCGTGCATCTTGGCTTTGAAGAGCCTCTTGGACACTTCAAACCGAGCTGCGTGACTCTGATCACCATACAACTCTTGCAGATGATTTAATATGTCCTTAGCAATCTTCATGTTCTCATGCTGGCATTGTAATGCATTGGACATGGATGCCATTGTGCAGCACCTAACTTTATTGTCATTGTTCGTCCACTTAACAAGCGTCTTACGCTGATCAGTGATCGGACGGATTAGTAACACGGGGATTCCATGGTCTAGCACATATCCGAATTTCTCACAATTCAAAACTATTTTTGAAATTTGCTGAGCCAATCTTTATAATTGGGTTTGGTCAAACGGTTGTTCTATAGGATATGAGTTAAGAGTCTAGAAGCTGACTTTATAATCCTCAGAGAGTAAAGATTCTAGTTAGACTTTTGTACTTGATTCTAATTTGTTCTAGGGTCTTTTAGAACAAATGTACCTCCCTCTATTTTCTCGAATCCCTCACACTCCCCTGGTAGGGAAATGGAAATCCCACACGACTAGGATTTCTAGTGGGTACTGTGGTCCCACCAATTTACATGCCACCTCACCTAACAGTTATTGGTGACACATAGATTGATGAATGTACAACTCTTGTACAATGCTTCTCAAGCATGTTGCAGTGTAACTTGGTCTCTAAGCCATGAAAACCTCACCTAACAGTTATTGGTCCCATTTCTTAGTTAAGTCAGACCCACCGTATAACCGTAGGAATAAAGTCGTCATTGGGTCCTCACCTAACAGTTATTGGTGCCCAACCCCACCTTTACCCTACAACATCTCATGTCTATAGAGAGGTCCAGCCCCCCGATGCAACTTGACCACTGTGTCCAGCCGAGACAAATCAATATCAGAAAGACCTTAGCAGCTCTACTACAGTGGAAGACCTATTGACTTAATATTGGTTAATCAGGTCTTAGTGTTTGCAACTTGAGCCCTTCATAAGAGGTAATCGAACAATTGGCCAGGTAAGCAGGTGGGAGGCTCCCCTTACTCAGAGAGTAAGGTCCTAATTAAGTAACCACCTTTCATGCTTTCCTAGACACCAATTAGATCAATTAATCTAATATGACTTGCTCATGTCGGTTCACTCTCGACTTGATTGAGGAGGTTTTTGATTTAGGTCTCAATTTGGGTTTGCTACATCACATGTAAACCTATCTACCCAACTCACATTCACATCACATGCAAACGGCACATTGCAGGCAGTTATAATCGCAGCAATAATTAAAGCTAAACTTTAAATAGGTGATGATCATGGATTCTAGTTAGGTCGTATTACAAGCACATGCACGTCAATCGACCAACTGGTCTTCAACTCTTGATTTGGTTCCAAGCCTCCTTGATTCGATCCTTGATCAACTCTTGATCCAATCGCCATCAACCGCTTAGATCACCTTGTCATCTCATGCCTTGTCTTCAACTTGATCGTTGACGTACATCACATCACAGAAATACAACCAGATATAAAATAAAAATAAAAATAAATTACATCTCCCTTTTAGGAGGGACGCAGGCCTTTCAAAACATCAAATAAGATGCATGCAAGCATATGAAAAATTACATGACATGACAGATCACATCGCAAGTCATTACATTTGATACCAAAAGGGTTTGAATCCTATGATCATCACCATATGCAACAATTATAATTTTCAGATCTGAAAACTAACTGATTATATCATGACATAGGTTGCTGATCATGCTAATCATGATTCTAAACTTTGTAATCTCATTAACAATGCAATTAGAATCATCATCTTATCACATAAAAATCAGCATGCAAAAATCAGCACCCCTGAAAATTCTGCATGTAGAAATTTTCAGCATGCATGATCATTCAATTTTCAGATCTAATAAGCCTTTAGATAATTAATTCTTAACTTAATCTACGAAGCCTAGGCTCTGATACCACTGTTGGGAACCCGCCTATGCCGCTGATATTTCAAAAAAAAAATCAGATGGCAGCGGAAGAGGCATGTGCGGGATCGACGTTCATCGCATGAACATTGTTTCATGAACCGTTCGTAGTTAGGCAAGGATTAAAAACTTTTAAACACATTAGAAGATCAGATCTTCACCTTGTGCGGGTAGATGATCACCGCAAATCTGAGTTCGTGGTTTTAGGAAGAGGGTTCGCTTGAAGCCGTTCAAGTGTCCGGCCTCTACGGGTATCCACACGAAGCAGCGATCTGATCAAAGCTCTCTTGTCTTTCCGGGGTGCTAGCTCCCTTGCAAAGACTTCTTTTGATGGCTGATCTCCTCTCTTTCAATCAACCCTTGATTGTGCTTGAGAGGAGGAAGAAGAAGGATGAAGAAGAGGAAGAAGAAGAATCCCCACGCAGCCCTCTTTTCTTCCTTGCGTTGGATGAAGGAAGGGAAGGGGAGGAGGCCGCCAACTCTTGGACCTTTTTTCCTCTTTGCTTGCGGCTGAACCAAGAGGAGGGGAGAGGGGTGGCCACGGCTTGAAGAGGAGGAAGGATTCATCTAGGGCGCCGGCCCCTTGTCCTCTTTTATAGCCATCTAGGGCTCCTACAAATTAGGAGCCCTAGACTAGTTTCCTAAGAGGGGGCGCCGGCCCCCTCTCTTCACCCTTCTCCACATAGAAAAGGGAGGGGCATATGCCCCTCCTCATGGTAAACCCTAATCCACATTAAGTAGGATTTGGAATGCCCTAATGTGGTCAAGCCCTAATCTAATTAGGCTTAGCCCAAGGGTGAACCAATTAGGATCCAATCTAGGTAAGTTCTAATCCAATTAGAACTTAAATCAATTTTGACTCAATTGAACTCTTCAATTCTAATCCAATTAGGAGTCTTATTGATTCATTAGATTAATAATTAATTGTGACTTAAGAAATCCTAATCCAAATTAGGACATATTTAATTTTAGTCCTAATCCAATTAGGACTCTATTTGAATCCAAAGTCCTAATCTGATTAGGACTCTAGGAATCCTACTCCAAGTAGGAATCCGATTTTAATTCAAAAACTCCTAATCTCATTAGGATTGTAGGAATCCTATTCCAAGTAGGAATCCCAGTCCTACTCCAACTAGGATTCCCAGTCCTAATCCAATTAGGCCTCTAGGAATCCTACTCGAAGTAGGACTCTTGTCTCAAGTCCAATTAATTAATTTCCTTTGTTCCTTCTTCAACTGAATATCAATCGAATTGATTACTTGTGATTTCTAATCACGATTCAACCATCGGATCGGTCAATACTTCTAGTGTGTGTGACCCCATAGGTTCTATTCTGACTGGTAGTGAGATATATTATGATCTCTATCATAATATCATTGAAAACTCCTTTCAATGGATTGGAACGATTCCAACTCTACTCATTAGGGTTTATCGATCATCGAGATAATCCCTGTGAGTCCCACCATCCACCAGTGACACCTAGCATGTAGTGGCTACCTAGTAGAATAGAATGATGAACCTCTAGGTGCAGTTATCATGTGATACAGTCCTACTATCGTGGATCCCTACAGGACGGAGGTCATGGACAGCTCGTCAAACCCCATCGTCTGTCATATGTGAAGATTTATTCGACTTAAGTTCGAGAGTGAAAAACTCTTTCTCCACTGTGCATACTGCCCCGGCCGAGGTCTTACGAACTCAGTTTTATAAATCACATAGGATCTCTCCTTATCTATCAAGGTCGATAGATTCCTTATAGGTGCATACCCTACTCCTACAGTAAACTTACTGCAGCCAATCTACACTGCATGGACCCATATGGCTAGAGACCATGTATGTGTGCAGTCAAACTACAATAACCTCACTGTGAGTAGCCGAAGCACCGCAGGTCAAAGGACCAGTCACACTACTGCAACATCAAGCAAGTCACTGACGAGTGGATAGACATCCAAGTGACTTCTTGTATTGGTCACACTCAGTACCCTTGTTCTTAACAAGCACCTGCACTATTACTTCAGTGTCGCTACACTGTGGACTTGAGTCTCGTCCATCCATAAGGAAAGTAATCTGTGCACTGATCTCATCGGATCGATCACCGTCCTCGTGATGATCCATCGATCAGGAGCGTTTAGAAATTAATCACTAATGATACATGGCTCAAATTCTCAAATCTTGAGAATATGCATCATCATCTTATTAATTTTTTGGACGATTTATAGACACAATAATAATATGAATGAAAAAGATGCCTTTCATTTATTCAATAATAGTAAAGTCAAGTACAAATTATGTCTTAGAATTAATAATGTGTCAGCCAAAATTGGCTTCTAGGGCATACATCTAACAAATTCTAAAGGATAGATTTTGATGATCACAAAAATAATTGAGTTAAATGTGTACTCTAACGATGTTGGCTTAAATGTGAAGGGTTAGACCTCAAGACAAAAAATTATACTTACAACCTCCAAGAAGCAAGAAGAATAAAATCAAAGCTCTCTGGAAAGTTTGTGAAAAACTTAATGAGTCGACCTATATAGAAACTGAGTCGACCCCTATGTAGTTCAAGAAAAATAGAGAAGAATCACCGCCTGAGACCAACTACATGAGCCGACTCTCGTGTTTGAAGAGACGACTCAAGTTATACATGAGCCGACCCCCGACATTATTGAGTCGACCCTTGGGGGAGCGCAGGTAACCTATGAGCACTAAAGGAATGAGGCGACTCTTGCGTTTAAAAAGTTGACCCAAAATTTACATGAGTCGACTTCCGACATTGACGAGTCGACCCTAGAGGCAAATGCAGGAACATTGTATGGATTGAAGGAAAGAGCCGACTTCTATACTTAGTGTGCCATCTTCCTTTACACACGGGACGACCCCCGAACTTGGGTCGAGCCATGGCATCCTGACAGCTCCAATGGCTAGTTTCGATAGTACTTTTGGATGAACAACAGATAATTTCTTAGTATGACGGGTATCCAGTACTTCCTGAGAAGCTTACAGTCTATAAATTCAAAGTAATACCAAGGAAAAAATAGTGACGAGGGAGAGGATCAAGTGAAAATATCATATCACCCAAAATCGAAGCTTTAAAAAAAATCCTCACATAAGAGCCTTCGAGGAAAAACCATATTGTGAGGAAACTAGTTGAAATATTCAATAAAGAAGTTGTTGCTGTGCATTCAAGACCTTCAGCTGCAGCCAACGACCATCATCAAAACTTCAGTTCTACTTTTATTGTTACATTTATTTTGAAGGTTTATTTACCTTGTTACAACATTCATCACATAGCTTTATTTCTGCTGTAATAGTTATATTTGCTCTAAAACTGTGAAAGGTTCTTCCAAAACCTTAATTGGAAGTTGTTGAATTAGAAAATTCAACAAGGTTAAAAGATTTTGGTTGGTGAGCCTGTGAAAACCAATTGGATTGTTTGTGAGCCCGAAAAACAATCATCTAAGGTTTTTGGTTGGTGAGCCTGTGAAAACCGACTGGATTGTTTGTGAACTCGGAAAACCAACGGTTTAAGGTTGTGGTTGGTGATCCTGTGAAAACCGACTGAGTTTGTTGTGATTCCGAAAAACAGTGAGTTGGGTTGTGAGCTCGAAAAACAGCCATACTATAATCTGGATGGTTATAGTAAAATTTTCAAGAATCTTGGAGAGTAGATGTAGGTGTGGGTTCCACCAAACCACTATCAAATTTCTGTATCTGTGTGCGTGCTTTTTCTCTTTACGCTATTGCACCTTACTCTCTGCCATTATTCATTCATTGCTTAAAGCACACTATATCTTTCAAGTTGACATTATAGTTTATCTGCTGCATTCTAAGAAGAAAAAATTTAAAAATTCAATTCATCCCCCTCTTGGCCTGCATATCTGGGCAACAAGTGGTATCAGAGCCCGAAGGGCAATCCACAAATAGACCACCACTCTTTAATGGCACCAATTACACATATTGGAAAGTACACATGCGCATATTCATCCAAACACTTGACTATGATTTATGGAACATCATAGTCAATGGGCCGCACACACCCATGATGATCATGGATAGCATCTCACTACCCAAACCTGGAGGGGATTGGAATGATCATGATAAGAAAATGGCTCAGCTGAATGCAAAGGCCATGAATATTTTATACTGTTCATTAGATGCTAGTGAATTGAATCGCATATCCATCTGCATGTCTGCAAAAGAAATCTAGGATAGGCTGGAAGTTACACACGAAGGCACTAACCAGGTTAAAGAATCTAAGGTTAAAATGTTAGTGCACAAATATGAACTGTTTAAAATGAAACCCAGTGAGTCTATATCTGAAATGTTTACTAGATTCACTGATATTATTAACAGTCTAAAAAGTCTTGGCAGATCTTACACCAACAGTGATCTTGTCCGAAAAGTTCTCAGGTCACTTCCAAAAACTTGGAAAGCAAAATTTACTGCCATCCAAGAAGCCAAGGATCTCAACGCACTCCCACTGGAAGAATTCTTGGGCTCACTGATGACTCACGAACTCTCCATGAGATAGAGCCTAGAAGAGGATGAATCCAAGAAGCGCAGAACCATTGCTCTAAAGTCAATTCAAGCTGAAAATGAGAGCGATAGTTCTAATTCTGAAGACAGTGAGGAAATGGCCTTGATCACAAGGAGATTTAGAAAGTTCTTCAGAAAGAAGAAATCTGGATTCAAGAAAGCACCAGTGATCAAGGGGGAGCAAAGTAGGAAAAAAGAAAAAAAGCAGCAAGTGACTTGTTATGAATGTAAGAAACCGGGTCACTTTAAAATTGAATGTCTACTACTCAAAAAGGCTCCTAAAAAGTATAAAAAGAAGGCCATGATGGCTATATGGAGTGACAGTGACGAAACGAGCTTTGAAGAAGAAGAGCAACAACAAGAAACTGCACTTCTATACTTTATGGCACACGAAGATGAGGTATGTGCTGGAACTCAAATTGACTTTTTATTTGAAGAACTTCATGATGTATTTTCTGATCTTTTCTTAGAATACAAAAAACTTATTTTAAGAAATAAAGAACTAAAATAGAAAAATCAACTTCTTATTGAAAGCAATATTAAAATTCAGAAAAATAGTGAGCAGCTTTCAGAAATTAATGAAAAGGTAACCAAAGAGATTAACAAGTTAAAACCTTTTGTTGAAAGATTTACTCTCAACTCTGAAAAACTGAACTTAATTCTAGATAATCAAAGAGCTGTGTTTGAGAAGGCTGGTTTGAGATATCATCCTTGGACCAAACAAAAAACACTCAAAAACGTTTGTTAAATCCTCCCTTGTTAATCCTTAAATAGTTCACTGCAAATCTGATAAGTAGAAACAGAAATCTGTTAAAAACATCCCTAAAAATCTATCATCTGTGTATGTTGAAACCATTCTATTTAGACTCAACAAAAACACACTATAATATACACCTTGTAATCTAAAAACCTGCAATCTTGTTAGCAACATGTCTTTTAAAAAAATCTGGATTCCAAAAGGAACTATTATTGCTAACCAGCAATGACCCAAAAGAGCTTGGGTATCTCAGATGAAAATTTGATTGGTGTTTTGCAGGTGTATCTAGCTACCCAAGGATCCAACAAAAGATGGTACTTGGACAGCTGGTGCTCTAGACACATGACAAGGGATGAAACTCAGTTCATCACTCTTGAAAAGAAAAGTGAGGGAATGGTTACCTTTGATGATAATGGCAAAGGTAAAATAATTGGTATAGGTAACATTTGAATCACCCTATCCTCTTACATTGAAAATGTCTTATTAGTTGATGGACTAAAACATAATTTGCTAAGCATCAGTCAATTCTGTGATAAAGGCTATAAAGTAACCTTTGAATCCTCTATGTGTTTAATCTCTAAACCCCATAACAGTGGCATTATTTTTACTGGACATAGGCATGGGAATGGGTACATGGTAGATCTAGATCAAATTTTCATAAAAAATATGACGTCTTGTAGCGATGAAAACTAAGGAAACTAGCTGGTTATGGCACCGAAAATTTGCTCATGCTAGTATGGACTTAATTTCAAAGATCATTAGGAAAGATCTTATTAAGGGTTTACCTAAATTAAATTTTGAAAAGAACAAAGTGTGCAATGCATGTCAGCTAGAAAAATAAACTAGAACCTCTAAATCCAAAAATGCTGTTTTCACCACTAGGCCTTCGGAAATTCTGCACATGGATTTATTTGGACTTACTAGAACTATAAGCCTGGGAGGCAAACGTTATGGTTTTGTGATTGTAGATGATTTTGCAAGATTTACATGAGTTTTGTTCTTGACACATAAAAATGAAGCATTTTCTGCATTTGCAAAACTTTATAAAAGAATCTCAAATAAAAAAGGTTTACAAACGGTAAAAATCAGAAGTGATCATGGTATAGAATTTGAAAACCAAGATTTTAAAAAATTCTGCATAGAAAATGGAATTGAACACAACTTTTCTGCACTAAGAACACCCCAACAAAATGGGATTGTAGAAAAAAAAATAGAACCCTTGGAGAAATGGCAAGGATAATGCTTTGTGATAGTAATCTGCTTAAATATTTCTGTATCAACACAGCTTGTCATATCATTAATAGGTTTACCATTAGATCTATCCTAAAGAAAATTTCTTATGAACTCATGAAAAACAGAAAACCAAATATTGCATATTTTCATATTTTCGATTGCACATGTTATGTTCTAAATAATGTAAAAGATAACTTAAGAAAATTTGATGCCAGATCTGATGAAGAAATTTTTCTAGGATACTCATCATCAAACAAAGCATATAGAGTATTCAATAAAAGAACTTTAGTTGTGGAAGAATCAATTCATGTTATTTTTGATGAAACTAATAACCTCTCATCAAGAAAGGGTATAGATGCCGATGAAGGTGCAGAAGAGCTTGATCAAGGAATTAGAGACTTAACCCTAAGAGATGATTCTGCATTAGAAAATGAAAATCAGGGTAATGAAGAACAGAAAAATGATCAAGATCAAATTCAGCAAGGTAAGCATGACCTACCAAAAGAATGGAGGTATGCAACCCATCACCCCAAAGATTTAATTATTGATGATCCCACTCAAGGTTTTAAAACTAGATTTTTTGTTAGGGATATCATTAATCATATTGCCTTTGTCTCACAAACTGAACCAAAAGATATTAGAGAAGTTGAACAAGACAGTAATTGATAATGACAATGCAAGATGAATTTAATCAGTTTAAAAGAAATAATGTTTAGGATTTAGTTAAAAGACCTAAAAACTACTCTATAATTGGAACTAAATAGGTTTTCAAAAACAAACTTAATGAGAAAGGATTAGTAATAAGAAATAAAACTAGGTTGGTTGCTAAAGGATATAATCAGGAAGAGAAAATAGATTTTGATGAAACCTTTGCACCTGTAGAAAGATTAGAAGCTATAAGATTACTATTATTATTTGCTTGCTACATGAACTTCAGACTCTTTCAAATAGATGTCAAAAGTGCATTTCTAAATGGTTATATTACTGAAGAAGTATATGTAGAACAACCACCTGGATTTGAAAGCCATACTTTTTCAAATCATGTCTACAAACTCAACAAAGCACTATATGGTTTAAAACAAGCACCAAGAGCATGGTATGTGTTGCCCAAAGGTGCAGCCCAAGAGGGGGGTGAATTGGGACTCTTTAAAAAATAATTAAAGTTAAAATGTATGGAGAGTATGAGTTACTGTTATCTTATAGATTCAGCAGCGGAAATAAGATTGCACAAATACGACAGTGAATAAAGTTAGGAAAGCAGTTAGGAATATGCAGAGAAAAGGAAGAGAAGAACCACAATCACAAACACCAAGGTTTATAGTGGTTTGGTGCACTCCCAGCACCTACGTCCACTCCTCAAGCCTAGCTTGAGATTTCACTATAACCCAGCAGATTACAGCCTGATTGTTTTCCGGGCTCACAATCAAAACCCAGTTGGTTTTTCAGACAACCAACTGAAAACCTTTTGTTTTCCAGGATTACAAACAACCCAGTTGGTTTTCAGATAAACCAACCAAAAACTTTACACCGTTTGTTTTCCCGGGCTCACAAACAACCCAATTGATTTTCATATAAACCAACCAGAAACTTTTCCCTTGCTGAATATTTCCAATTCAGCAACTTCCAATCAAGGCATGGAAGAGCCTTTACAAGTTTCAAATCAATGAAACTGTTACAGTAGCAATTAATCCAACTAAAAGAATGCTGTAACTAGAAAACTTAAAGCTTCAGAGCATATAAAGAATAAATCAATGAAAGTAAAAGCTGAAGCTAATGAAGAAGTTAGCTGTGGAAGGATGTTCCAATAGAATCTTTTCTCTTTTCTTGTTGTTTCCATTCTGAGGTTCCCTCGTATTTATAGACAAATTCTTCGGCGGGATTTGAATTCCTTTCTTCCCGTTCTGATGAGAATCTTTTCTGTTACAGAAGAAGACAAAAGTCGTTCACAGCTTCTCGTTGTGGTTCCAGCAATACAAGGGTCGACTCATATAACTCAGGAGTCGACTCATGTTCATTCTGGATCGGCACTTCAAAATGTGGAGAAAGCTTTTGCTGGGTCATCTTCAAAGGGTCGACTCTTAATTCTTAAGGGTCGGCTCATCTTCATCAGGAGTCGCCTCTTTAAACACAAGGGTCGACTTATCGTCTTCAGGAGCTACCTCTTTAAATGCAAGAACGGCTCATACCATAATTTTCCGGTTGTCGCTTAAACTGAGCTGGGGTCGACTCTTCAAATGCAAGGGTCGACTCTTCAATTTCGGGGGTCGACTCATTTTGAACAAGGGTCGACTCTTCAAGCTTCTCTCAGGCGGTAAAAACTTTCTATTTACTTTAAACTACACAAGGGTCGACTTATGTTTTGCGGGGGTCGACTCATTGACTGTGTTCTTTAAATAAAACTTATCAGAATCAACTTAAACTTGTCCTTTTTGCTTAGGGGTTGACTCAAGTTTTTCAAACAGAAAATTTTAGACTTCATCTCTGATCTCCATGGATTGGATTATGATCATTTTCTTTTGGAACATGTCCAATGAGATGTTTGCGAAGAACTTATGATTTTGCAGTGTTTCATTCCTTCTGATTTTTCTTAACTTAGAAATCTTCACAATTAGGCCAATATCATTAGTACACAACATGATCTTAAGTGTTTTGTAATCATCAAAATTCATCCTTTAGGGTTGACAGTATGAAAGGCTCAATAACTTTTTGATAAAAAGTAACTTTTCAAGAAAAAATGTTGATAAAACTCTCTTTATCAAAAAGAAAGATTCTGATATCTTGATTGCTCAAATATATGTTGATGACATTATTTTTGGTGCTACTAGTTGCCTCAGTCCTTGCAGTTCAGATTTTACTTCTTTTATCAGGTCAAATGAGGTCAACAACTGAATTCCAGCAGACTCCAGATTGAACATTGCTTTTATAATGTTATCTCCAATAAATTTTAATTGCCATTTCTCAAGTCTGAGTGGAGGATCTGATGGCCTTTGTATTGGAGGAGGCTGACTGACTGGAGGTTCTGTTCGAGGTGCTTATGTAGGGATTCTTTTGCCTTTTAGTGGTGTAGGAGTGTCTTGACCACTTTCATCTTGAGATTCTTTCCCTTTATGAGTCCATTTTCTCTCAGATTTGACAAATCCCATCCTCTTCAGTGATTTGTCATTGTAAACATCAGAAGACAATAATTCTTTCTTGGTTTCCCCTTCTAGATTTACATTGAAGTTACAGAGGACTTGAGTTAAGACCATACCATAAGGAAGTGAAGCTCCTTTTCTCTGTTCTTGAGCTTCCATGTATCTAAGCATCAGGCAGGGTAGGTTCAGTGGGAGTCCTTGTATAATATGGTGCATTACCAGTATATCCCTTTCTGAAATATGATCAAATTTTCTTGTCTTCGAGAAGAACATTTTGTTGATCATGTGATGCAGTAGACGCATCTCTGCATTCAGTTGATTGGCACTGATCTCAGTCCAATCTTCTGTGACTTCTCTATTCAGAATGGTACAAATTCCTTCATTCCTATTTTCTAGGTGATCTCTATTTTCTCCATCATTTGGAATTCGAAGAGTATCTCTAAGAATCTCTTCAGTAATTAAGATAGGGACTTCTTTTACTTTGGACGAGATCTGTCCTTGTCTATATCTAACATTGTTGTAGAACTCTCGTACCAAGTCTGGGTAGGTTGGCACATTCAGGGAGCATAAGTATTCCCAACCCATATCCTTTAGATTCTGCCCTTGTGGGAAGTTTTCCTTTTCCAAGAACTCGAAATCCACTCTCCTTCATGTTGCCCAGAGATGGTCACCCAAGAGGGGGGTGAATTGGGTGTTTTAAAATTTTTGTCTAATTAAACAATACACACAAGTGTATGCGCAAAAGTAAAATTAAAGTGGTAAGCACAGTCAATCGCAAACGCAGAGGTTTATAGTGGTTCGGAGCTTTCACTGCTCCTACATCCACTCCCCAAACACCTTTGGGAATTTTCCACTATAATCAGCGATTACAGTCCGGTAGTTTTTCGAGTGAACTACCCAACTCGTTGTTTTACCCCGGACTAACAACGAACCCTATAATCCCCCAATTTAACCTAGGCTTGGGACGCCTAACCCTTGTTCCAAGTCCCTTGACTGGAACAAGCACAATATTCAAGTGTTTTACAAGAATTTAAAAGCTTCTATGAAAGCAAATAAAACGATGAAGAACAACAAAACCGGAAGAACCCTCTTTGCCGTTGAAAGCGTGGATGATGGTGGTTCTTCCGATGTGGATCACGTTGGCTTGAATGTGAGCTTTGATTGCCGAGTGGGAGTGAGTAGATGAGCACGAAATCAGATGAAGAAGACTTGAATGCACTTGATTTCTCCTCTTGAAAGCACTAACTCCCTTGTAACTCTTTTTCTTTCTTCTCTCTTGAATGCTCTTATGTTTTGTTGGTGAGAAGATATTTTTAGGCACTTAAAAGCTCCTTTTTATACTCCTACAAGCAATAGATCCGTTAGACACAAGAATATAGCCGTTAGAATTTCAAACAAACCTGCAAAAATGTGTCAGTCGCGTCCCAGGCATTCCGGAGACGTCTCTGCTTGAACGAGAGACGTCTCGGCTGTATAAAAAATCTTTTGACGATGTTGGAGTCGACTCGGCGCTTTCTGGGGACGACTCCGAAGAGGAACAGCTCGATTTCTTGTTTTTCTGTTTTTCTGAGAGAGTCGGCTCGCGTGCCTCGGGGGACGTCTCGGGATTTTTGTGCTTTATGCGTGGGGACGACTCCGCGACGTCGGAGACGGCTCCGATGTTTTCTCAACGAAAAAGCAGGTCCTCTGGAATCCCTGAGAGAGTCGACTCCGCGTCCTTCGGAGACGACTCGCGCGCATCCCTTGAAATCGGCCTTTCTGCCGTCTCTGAGAGAGTCGACTCCGAAAAGCCGGGAGTCGGCTCCGACCCTGCGAGACGCCTCGGCAGGTGCCGGGGACGTCTCCAGACGTCCCAGTTTCTTCTCTACGTGCCAGAGACGTCTCTGGAACAAACCGGAGACGTCTCGGCTGCCCCTGATCCATTTTCTTCATCTCAAAGATCTTCAATAAACTCTCCAAAAAATATGGGAACATGCCTTGACAATTCTTAACAATATTCTTAGTTAAACACCTAAAATGCTTAAGTAAATTGTTAATATAAAGGGAATTATACTCTAGTATTTTGTATTCATCAAAATCCATTAGGAGGTCAACAATCTCCCTCTTTTTGATGATGACAAAACACTGAGTATATGCAAAATTTAAAATTAAACATATACACAGTATTTGATCAGATGTACAAGTATTGTGTTTTGGTTAGAGCTAGATACAGTATGCATAATTCAATATAGTCAACTGTCAGTTCTATCCTTATGCATAAGTATTGATCTTAGTAGCTCTTTGAGCAATTTTGGCATATCATCTATCACTTTTAGATTTGCATCAAGTTAAAGTGTAAATTAATGAAATATTGATGCTAACGACAATCAAAAGCCAAATACTTTTGACTCCCCCTTTCTTTTCCATAAGGACAATATTCTTCAATTTTATCTTTTCATTTTGTTGATTCTAATTCAACTTTCAAGTATGAGTGTAAATTTTGCGTTTTGCATTCCATATTGGTTCTACTCTCCCTTTTTGTCATCAACAATGAAGGGGACAAATTTTCCTTAGGTACCTAAAACGCGATGCCTATTAGAATTCAGCATTCATATTACCATGAAGCATTTAATAATTTGGAAAGGTGAAATTTACTCCCCCTTTGTTTTGGAATTCATTTCAGACCTTTTAAATGCAATTATTATAAGTTGTGCTCCCCCTGTTTCATATGCATTGTCAAGTTGGCAAAATAGTGAAATGGTTGCACATTGTCAAGTTTGAACATTCAAGGTACGTTATGACATTTCCATGGCACATCACAGTATTAGAAACATACTCCAAGATTCAAAAAGAAGGGTTATGACATTCATATAGTATTACAATCATTTGAAGCCATTACAAAGATTGATTGCTAATACAAAAGAAAGAGTTTCATATAAGCCTAGGGTTTTACAAAAAGATGAACCCTAGATGTCCACAAAAAGTGCCTCACCGGCGACCACGCTCAATAGCCCCAGCAGCAGCCTCCACAAACCTATTTATTGCATCCATTAGACTTCTAAAGTTATCTCCCTGAGATTGATTGAGTGCTGTCACTAATGCTTCAAATTTATGGGTTGCCCTATCAATCCTCCCTCGAAGCTGGGCAGCCACACTGCCCAAATTGCCTTCAGGGCTCGTCAGCTCTTGAAGACCATCCGATATGATCTTCAATTCAGCCTGTATCTCACATGATCTTCTAGTTTGGTTTGATGCCACACAAACCAATTCTGACCCTATAGCTTCCATTTGAGTTCTGATTTCTTTCAACTCTTCTAAGAGTGCTTCATGTGAGGTGCGGATGGGAGCTATCTCAGCAGAAACCACTGATCTCATTTCTTTCCTCATTTGCTGGCACACCATGGATGCTAGGGTGTGCATCTGCTCATCTGACAAGAGCATCGATCCACCAGCTGGAGGAGGAGGCATGGAAGTGGATGGTCCAGCCGAGCTGGAAGGTACATCAGGAAAGCTCTCCATATGATCAGTAAAGGGTATAGGGCTATGTGGAGGAGAGAGGTGGACAGGCTCCTGATGATGGATCTCAGGCTCTACAGTTTGGGATTTTCTTTTACAGACCTTAACCCAAGACCCGTCTTTCTTGTGAAACTCCATCCTATGTAGTGTGCTCTCGTTATAGAAGTCAGTGTTTCTCAAGGGTTTCTCTTGCTCATTTTCAGGGATAGGAACCTTAAAGTGCTTGAAAAGTAAGGTGAAGACCATCCCATACGGTATGCTAAATTTGGAGTACCTATGACATATTGAGATGTAGTTCAACATGAGCCTAGGAAGGTTTAGGAGAATCCCTAGCAGGATGTGGTGCATAATGGCCAAATCTCGCTCCGAAACAAAGTCGAAGCGACCGGTTTTTGGGAACAAGACCCTGTTAATTATGCTCAAGAGCAGTCTCATTTCAGCATTGAGGTCTTGGGACTTAACTATGTCAAAAGGACCGCAGTTCTCTCTACCTAGAATTAGGTTTAAAGCAATCTCCCTTTGAGGATGTGAGGTCGGAGCCTCACCGTACTTAGGTATTTGTAACAAACTAGATAAAATGTCCTCATTGATTTCTACCAATGTGCCTCGGACATACCCGGTGTACCCCGAGCTCCCTAAGGCCAAATTACTAAAGATTTCTCTCATTAGGCAGGGATAGGTAGACATGTTTAGGGAACATAGGTGTTCCCAACCTTGGGCACGGAGTCTCTCTCCAATAGAGAACCCCTCACTCGCTAAGAAATGAAAATCTATGTGCCTACCTGTTGTTACTGTGCGATTCGCACAGGAGGGAGTCACGGTTGGCGGAGCAACCGGAGGAGACGGCGCGGAGGACTCTTCCCTCCGTTCCTCGTCGTTCGCCACCCTAGGATGCCTCCCACCACTACGCCTAGCTTTCTTAGGTGCCATTGATCAGAAATCTAGGAAAATGGGCAGTGATTTTGGTTCGATTTGTGGTGGAGAGAAGATGGATGCTAGGGTTTAGGGTTTCGTTGGGGACGATGGAAAGCAGCTCGGGACGGCTCGAGCTGTTTCGGCCTATTTAAAAAAATATTCATTCTGTCCCCGAGACGTCTCCGCGACTAATGCGAGACGTCTCGTCGGGGGGACGTCTCTGCGATTTGCCAGAGACGTCTCCGGCACTGAAAGATTTCAGAAGGTTCCCAATCTTTTTCCAATTCGTTTTATTCAACCTTAATGATCAGTTTGATTTCTTTTGGCGAATATAAAGTGACCTTGCTTGTGATCCTTCCCTTTAATAATACATCCTATAAAAGCTTGACAATGATTTTTGAATTATCAATATTGAAATGAGGAATGTTTGACCAAATTTCGAAGGCCTATGGAATAGGCTCTGAAAATATCTCTATGAAGAGTCCAAGGGGGATAACTATCCTCCGAAAAGTCAAACAATTCGTCATCTAATTTGATAGATTCATATTTTCACTCATTAGGTACTTGGTTTCCTATATGTGACCTTGAAGTGTATTATTAGTTTGAGTAGCATTCATATTTATCTTTAGAGCATACAAAGCATTGCATATGTTTGAGGAGTTAAATCATTTAAGCTATAGTGTTGAAATCAAATCATGCTTGCATTACAAATTCAATCTACTTGCTAGGATCATACAAGCACAAGGCATTCCTTAAAAAGTTGAACCTATCTTTATAAAGGGACTTTGTAAAGATATCGGCCAATTGATTTTCAGTGCATACATACTCAAGCAATACATCATTTTTCAACACATGATCCCTTATAAAGTGATGCCTAATCTCTATGTGTTTTGATTTAGAGTATTGGACAGGATTTTTTTGTTAAATTGATTGCACTTGTATTATCACATCTAATTGGAATATTGTCCATTTTGATACCAAAATCTTCAAGTTGTTGCTTAATCCAAAGAACTTGGGCACAACAGCTTCCGGCTGCAATGTACTCAGCCTCAGCTGTGGACAAGGCAACTGAATTCTGTTTCTTGCTAAACCAAAAACCAAGTTAGCACCCAAGAATTGACAGATGCCACTTGTGCTTTTTCTGTCGAGTTTGCACCCGGCAAAATCAGCATCGGAATAAGCAATTAAGTTTAAATCAGATTGTTTAGAATACCATAAACCTGCATTAGATGTCCCTACTAGGTATTTGAATATTCTTTTAACAGCTTGCAAGTGTGATTCCTTAGGACATGCTTGGTATCTAGCACACATGCAAACACTGAATAATATGTCTGGTCTACTAGCAGTAAGGTAAAGTAAAGACCCTATCATACGTCTGTACAATTTGCAGTCTACACTTTTACCTTTTTCATCTTTGTCAAGCTTGCAACTTGAGCCCATGGGTGTGCTGATTTCCTTTGCATCCTTCATCTTGAACTTCTCCAACATTTCCTTGATGTATTTGGACTGACTGAAGAAGATGCCTTCCTCTGATTGTTTTATTTGTAGCCCAAGGAAGAAGTTGAGCTCACCCATCATGCTCATTTCGAATTCTCCCTGCATAAGCTTAGCAAACTCTTGACAAAGACTATCATTAGTAGCACCAAAAATTATATCATCCACATAAATTTGCACAAGCAATAAGTCATTCCCTTTTCTTTTAATGAAGAGTGTTTTGTCAACATTTTCTCTTTTAAACTTATTTTCAATTAGGAAATTACTTAATCTTTCATACCACGCCCTAAGGGCTTCCTTAAGTCCATACAATGCTTTATGCAATTTAAAAACATAATCTGGATGTAAGTGGTTTTCAAAACCTGGAGGTTGTTCTACATAAACTTCCTTCATTAAATAACCATTTAAAAAAGCACTTTTTACATCCATTTGATAGAGTTTGAAATCCATGAAGCATGCATATGCCAAAAGTAGTCTAATAGCCTCTAACCTGGCAATAGGAGCAAAAGTTTCATCAAAATCTATGCCTTCCTCCTGATTGTAGTCTTTGGCTACTAGCCTAGCTTTGTTTCTTATTACTATTCCATCTTCATCTAGTTTATTTCTATATACCCACTTGGTGCCTATAATTGAAACATTAGGGGGTCTTTTCATTAGAGTCCAAACTTGATTTCTTTCAAATTGGTTTAATTCCTCTTGCATAGCATTTATCCAATTTTCATCTTTTTCGGCTTCTTCTAGTGATTTAGGCTCTATTTGTGAAATGAATGCAAGATAATTACTAGTGTTTCTTAAAGAGGATCTTGTCCTTACCCCTTGTGAAAGGTCACCAAGGATTAGATCCCTTGGATGACCATGTGCATACCTCCATTCCCTAGGAAGATCTTGATTACTCGCTGGGGGTTGATCTTCTTCATCTTGCTGAATTGTATCTTCTTTGATTTCATCCTCATGTTGTTTGTCTTGTATGGAGAATTCCTTCATTCTGTCTTCAAGTATACCTGCATCACCATCTTCTTCTTTTCTAGAAGAATCTCCATTAGCTTCATCAAAAACAACATGAATGGATTCTTCAATAACGAGAGTTCTCTTGTTGAAGACCCTGTATGCTCTACTAGATGAGGAATAACCTAAAAAGATCCCCTCATCTGATTTAGCACTAAACTTACTTAGATTGTCCTTTCCATTGTTTAAAATAAAGCAGCGACAACCGAAAACATAAAAATAACTTATATTGGGCTTTTTATTTTTCAACAACTCATAAGGTGTTTTCTTTAAGATAGATCTAACTAAAGCATGGTTTAAAATATGGCAGGCAGTATTGATTGCTTCAGCCCAAAAATACTTTGGTAGATCCGATTCGCACAACATGGTACGAGCCATATCTGCTAGTGTGCGATTCTTCCTTTCTACCACCCCATTTTGTTGGGGTGTCCTAGGGGCCGAAAAATTGTGATTGATACCGTTTTCTTCACAAAATTTTTCAAAATACTGATTTTCAAACTCGGTACCATGGTCACTCCTAATTGCTTTTAGTTTAAGGTTAGGCTCATTTGAAATCCTATTATGAAACTTGATAAAAGCGGGAAAGGACTCATCTTTGTGGGCAAGAAATGAAACCCATGTAAAACGTGAAAAGTCATCAACAATTACAAGACCAAACTTCTTACCTCCTAGACTAGCAGTTCTAGTGGGTCCAAATAAATCCATGTGAATTAGTTCTAAGGATTTTGATGTTGAGACTATGTTCTTAGATTTGAAAGAGCTTCTTGTCTGTTTCCCTAGTTGACATGCAGCACAAATTTTGTTCTTTTCAAAGTCTATTTTTGGTAGTCCTTTGACTAGATCTTTTGTAATCAATTTAGAAATTAAATCCATGCTAGCATGCCCTAACCTACGATGCCATAACCAGCTAGTCTCATTGACCTTGACATCCATGGCTACAAGACATTGGCCATCCTTCATGGTGAGATCATCAAGATCTACCATGTAAACATTTCCAAGCCTATGTCCCATAAGTATGATCTCATTGTCAATTGGACTACTAATTATGCATAGGGAAGATTCAAATGACACTTTAAAGCCCTTGTCACAAAATTGACTTATACTTAATAAATTATGTTTTAATCCATTAACTAACAATACATTGTCAATAAATGAGGAGGGTGATATGGAGATTTTACCAACGCCAATGGTTTGACCTTTAGCATTGTCTCCAAATGTGACTACTCCTCCTTCTTTTGATTTCAAAGTGACGAAAAGGCTCTTGTCACCGGTCATATGCCTTGAGCAACCGCTATCAAGATACCACATTCTCTTTTTGCTCCCGGCTGCAAGGCATACCTGCAAAATAATTATGTGAAGCTCTTAGGTACCCAAGTTTTCTTGGGTCCTTCTTGGTTAGTGTAGTTGGTTCCCTTAGGCACCCACCTTTTGGTTGTGTTTTTACCCTTTACAAGTGTGTTCTTATAAGTTTGAATCTTTCTTTGAATGCAAGAATAAGCTTTATGTCCACTTTTCTCACAATAAAAGCATGTAGGTTTTTCAGTTTTGACATCTTTTGCTTTTACAAAAAAGTTCTTTAGATATTTTTGTTGTTTGCTAGTTTTGTATCCTAATCCGACTTTATTAAAAACAGCTCTTTGATTGGATAGAATAAGATTTAATTTTTTCGAGCTATGTGTAAATTTTTGCACAATTGGTTTATACTTGTGTAGCTCATCTTTAAGGTCCAAATTTTCTTTAGCTAATTCTTCCTTATCATTTTTAAGGGATTCGACATTTTGTGCAAGTGAAGTATTACTATTGAGTAGGAATTTGACTCTTAGATTTAATTCCTTAATGAGTGTTTTTGCCGTTTTATTTTCAATGCTAAGTTTTGAATTTTTATCCTTTAGGTCAATGATGCTATCATTTTCATAGCTCTCCTTTTCAATCAATAGGTTTTTAATGTCATCCTTTAGTTTTTGATTGGAGGCCTTTAGTTCTTTATTTTTTACTCCTAACATACTACAATCATTCATGAGTTCTTGGAAAGCTTCATATAATTCTTGTAAAGTAAAATCTGTAGTTGAGCTTTGACATACCTCATCGTCGTCGAATGCCATGAAACACAAATTGGCAGTTTCTTCCTTCTCTTCCTCGGAGGAGGATGTGTCACTATCATCCCAAGTCGCTTTTAACGCCTTCTTCTTTTTCTTTCCATAGTACTTCTTCTGTTGAGGGCATTCGGAGCGGATGTGTCCCGGTCTCTTGCAATCATAACATATGATTGGGTCTCTTTCTTTTTCTTTTTCCTTTTTCCAATCATTTCTCCCTCCAAACTTCTTTCTTGGGAAGGCCTTCTTTCTTCTTATGAATTTTTTGAACTTTCTTACTATTAAGCCCAAGTCTTTATCTTCACTTTCTTCTTCACTTTCACTGCTTTCTTCTTCACAAATACTTGAAGTAGCCTTGAGGGCGATTGTCTTCTTCTTTGGCACATCTTCTTCATGTTGCTTCATTGTGAGCTCATGCATCATCAATGAGCCCAATAGTTCTTCAAGTGCCAAGGTGTTGAGGTCTTTGGCTTCTACAATCGCCGTGACCTTCGCTTTCCAAACTTTTGGCAAGGACCTGAGAATTTTCCTCACAAGTTCTGAGTTAGTGTAAGATTTACCCAAATTCTTTAGACCATTAATTATATCAGTGAAGCGTGTGAACATGCATGAAATAGTTTCGTTGGGTTCCATCTTAAATAATTCATATTTGTGAACTAGAATGTTCATTTTAGACTCCTTGACTTGATTAGTACCCTCGTGGGTAACTTCAAGCCTATCCCATATTTCCTTGGCGGAACTACAGGTGGAGACTCTATTAAACTCATTTACATCTAGAGCATAAACAATGAATTCATGGCTCTAGCATTGAGTTGAACCATCTTACTATCATTCTCATCCCAATCCTCCTCATGTTTGGGAACCTGAACGCCATTAACTGTATGAGATGGTTCGTGTGGTCCTTTGATTATAACCCTCCACAGGGCATAATCTTGTGCCTGAATAAAAATTCTCATTCTAGTTTTTCAATAGGAATAATTTGTCCCATTGAAAAGTGAAGGTCTATTGGTAGCCTGCCCCTCAGCAGGAACATTGTTAAAGGGTGTTGCCATCTTGATCTTTGGCAAAGACGGTTAGGTCTTCAAGAATACATAGAGCACCTGCTCTGATACCACTTGTTGCCCAGAGATGGTCACCCAAGAGGGGGGTGAATTGGGTGTTTTAAAATTTTTGTCTAATTAAACAATACACACAAGTGTATGTGCAAAAGTAAAATTAAAGTGGTAAGCACAGTCAATCGCAAACGCAGAGGTTTATAGTGGTTCGGAGCTTCCACTGCTCCTACATCTACTCCCCAAACACCTTTGAAAATTTTTCACTATAATCAGTGATTACAGTCCGGTAGTTTTTCGAGTGAACTACCCAACTCGTTGTTTTACCCCGGGCTAACAACGAACCCTATAATCCCCTAATTTAACCTAGGCTTGGGATGCCTAACCCTTGTTCCAAGTCTCTTGACTGGAACAAGCACAATATTCAAGTGTTTTACAAGAATTTAAAAGCTTCTATGAAAGCAAATAAAACGATGAAGAACAACAAAATCGGAAGAACCCTCTTTGCCATTGAAAGCGTGGATGATGGTGGTTCTTCCGATGTGGATCACGTTGGCTTGAATGTGAGCTTTGATTGCCGAGTGGGAGTGAGTAGATGAGCACGAAATCAGATGAAGAAGACTTGAATGCACTTGATTTCTCCTCTTGAAAGCACTAACTCCCTTGTAACTCTTTCTCTTTCTTCTCTCTTGAATGCTCTTATGTTTTGTTGGTGAGAAGATGTTTTTAGGCACTTAAAAGCTCCTTTTTATACTCCTACAAGCAATAGGTCCGTTAGACACAAGAATATAGCAGTTAGAATTTCAAACAAACCTGCAAAAATGTGTCAGTCGCGTCCCAGGCATTCCGGAGACGTCTTCGCTTGAACGAGAGACGTCTCGGCTGTATAAAAAATCTTTTGACGATGTTGGAGTTGACTCGGCGCTTTCTGGGGACGACTCTGAAGAGGAACAGCTCGATTTCTTGTTTTTCTATTTTTCTGAGAGAGTCGGCTCGCGTGCCTCGGGGGACGTCTCGGGATTTTTGTGCTTTATGCGTGGGTACGACTCCGCGACGTCGGAGACGGCTCCGATGTTTTCTCAATGAAAAAGCTGGTCCTCTGGAATCCCTGAGAAAGTCGACTCCGCGTCCTTCGGAGACGACTCGCGCGCATCCCTTGAAATCGGCCTTTCTGCCGTCTCTGAGAGAGTCGACTCCGGAAAGCCGGGAGTCGGCTCCGACCCTGTGAGACGCCTCGGCAGGTGCCGGGGACGTCTCCAGACGTCCCAGTTTCTTCTCTACGTGCCAGAGACGTCTCTGGAACAAACCGGAGACGTCTCGACTGCCCCTGATCCGTTTTCTTCATCTCAAAGATCTTCAATAAACTCTCCAAAAAATATGGAAACATGCCTTGACAATTCTTAACAATATTCTTAGTTAAACACCTGAAATGCTCAAGTAAATTGTTAATATAAAGAAAATTATACTCTAGTGTTTTGTATTCATCAAAATCCATTAGGGGGTCAACACTTCCTATGGATACATTTCTTATGGAGAGAGGTCCTTGTTTCAAGACCGAGGACGGAGGTGACAGAGGGGCTGTGACTGGTTGAGGCGGTGGCATTGCTTGCCTTTGTGGATTCATCTTATTTTCTGCTCTAGCCTTCGTTCTTCTCTTTGTGTGTGAAGTGGCATTCTTCCTCTTAGGTCTGGATGTCACTTGCTTTACCCTCACCATTGGAAGATTAATCAGAACCTCGGAAAGATTTTCTAGGGTTTTTGGAGGTTTTTGTTTGAAGAAGAGTTTGAAGACAAAAAAGGTGCTCTAAGGGGTATGAAATGTTTCAGGTTCAACGTTTCAGAGAGAGAGAGAAAGCCTTTTAGAATCCATTTTGAATAGTTTCCGCTTTAGTCGACTCATTCAACTCAAGAGTCATCTCCTATAGACTAGGAGTCAACTCTTTTAACTTAAGAGTCGTCTAATGTAAGTTAGGGGTCGACTCTTTTAACTTAAGAGTCGTCCCTTACTACATGAGTCGACTCCTCATTTACATGAGTCGTCTCCTCAGACTATTCAAGAGACAAAATTTTTTTGAATAAGATTCAAAAATCAATTGTAAATCACGGATCAAATCAACTAAAATTCAACCAATAATAGTCAATCAAAATACACAGTTAGCCATTCATAATCAGTCAACAAAATGGATCACAAATGCATAATTCATCTCTAAATTTACAAAATACTTCTCCATTAAGAGGTTTAGTGAAAATATCTGCAATTTGTTTATCAGTATTTATAAATTCCATTTTTATATCTCCATTTTGAGCATGATCTCTTATGAAATGATGTCTGATTTCTATATGTTTAGATCTTGAGTGTTGTATGGAATTTTTAGTTAGATTTATGGCACTAGTGTTGTCACACCTTATAGAAATTTTATTTTGTTTTATGTCATAGTCCTCAAGCTGTTGCTTAATCCATAGGATTTGGGCACAGCAACTTCCTGCAGTAATATATTCAGCCTCAGCTGTAGATAGTGCTACGGAATTTTGTTTTTTGCTAAACCAAGAAATTAAGTTTGTTCCAAGGAATTAACAAGTTTCACTTATACTTTTTCTGTCGAATCTACAACCAGCAAAATCAGCATCTGAATATCCAATCAAGTCAATTGCAGATGCCTTAGAATACCATAAACTTAAGTATTATATTCTTTTTAAGTATCTTAATATCCTTTTAACAGCAATTAAGTGTGATTCTTTAGGATTTACTTGATATCTTGCACACATACAAATACTATGCATTATATCAGGTCTACTTGCTGTAAGATAAAGTAAAGATCTAATCATTCCTCTATACAGCTTTGAATCAAAGGATTTATCATGCTCATTTTTTTCTAATTTATAAGAGAAGCTCATAAGAGTACCTATTGATTTTGAATCTTTCATACCAAACTTCCTTAAGATCTTCTTTGTGTATTTGCTCTGGCAGATACTCTTGTTTGCTTGATTTGGAGTCCAAGAAAGAAGTTGAGTTCACCCATCAAACTCATCTCGAACTCATCTTGCATGAGCTTAGCAAATTCTTCACATAAACTTTCATTAGTAGCACCAAATATAATATCCTCAACATATATTTGAACAATCAGAATATCAGAATTTTTCTTTCTAATAAACAGAGTTTTATCAACATTTCCTCTTGAAAAATTACTCTTTATTAAAAAATTGCTTAATCTATCATACCAAGCTCTAGGAGCTTGCTTCAAGCTATAAAATGCTTTGTTCAATTTAAAAATATGATCTGGAAGTTTATGATTTTCAAATCTAGGTGGTTGTTTTACATAAACTTCTTCAGTTATGAAACCATTTAGAAATGCACTTTTGACATCCATCTAAAATAATTTAAAATCCATGAAGCATGCAAATGCAAGTAATAATCTAATAGCTTCAAGTCAAGCTACAGGTGCAAAAGTTTCATCAAAATCAATTCCTACTTCTTGATTATATCCTTTAGCAACTAATCTAGCCTTATTTCTAATTACAATTTCATCCTCATTTAATTTATTTCTGAAAACCCATTTTGTTCCAATTACAGAAATATTTTCAGGCCTTCTAACTAAATTCCAAACATTATTTCTTTCAAATTGATTCAGTTCTTCTTGCATTGCCATTAACCAATTGTTATCTTTTTCAGCTTCTTCAAAAAAATTTGGTTCTATTTGAGAAACAAATACAAGATGATTACAAACATCTCTAATGGAGGATTTAGTCCTATTAGTTCTCTAGGATGACTATGTGCATACCTCCATTCTTTTGGTAGACTAGTTTTTTATTAAGCATTTGATCTTCTTCTTTCTGATTTTCATCATGCTCTGAATTTTCAGATGCAGACACATCCTTTAGGGTCAATTCTTTGGCTTGCTTATTGAGTTCTTCTACATCATCATCGAGATCTAAATTCTTCCTTGATGAAGGGTCATTAGATTCATCAAAGATAACATGTATTGACTCTTCTACAACTAGAGTTCTCTTGTTAAATATTCTATATGCTTTGCTTGATGAAGAGTATGCAAGAAAAATAGCTTCATCTGATTTTGAATCAAATTTTTCCAAATTGTCCTTACCATTATTTAGAACAAAATAGATGCAACCAAAAACATGAAAGTATGAAAGATTTGGTCTCTTATTTTTCAAGAATTCATATAGAGTTTTCTTTAGTATTGACCTAATAGTAACTCTATTAAGAACATGACAAGCTGTATTTATTGCTTCAGCCCAAAAATATTTTGGTAAGTCATTCTCACATAACATTGTCCTAGCCATTTCAGTAAGTATTCTATTCTTTCTTTCTACAACACTATTTTGTTGCGGTGTTCTTGGTGCAGAAAAATTATGATCAATACCATTTTCAGTGCAGAAAATTTCAAAATCATGATTTTCAAATTCAGCTCTATGATCACTTCTAATCTTGATAGTTTTCAGTCTATATTCATTTGAAATCTTTTTATACAGTTTAGTGAAAGCTGAAAATGCTTCACTTTTGTATGCCAAGAATAAAACCCATGTATACCTAGAAAAATCATCCATAATAACAAAGCCATAAAGTTTTCCTCCTAGACTTGCAGTTCTAGTTGGTTCAAATAAGTCCATATGTAGAAGCTCTAAAGGCCTATTTGTGGAGACAGCATTTTTAGATTTGAAAGAGATTCTGGTCTGTTTTTCTAGTTGGCATGCAGAGCAGATTTTATCTTTTTCAAATGATAATTTAAGCAAGCCGAAAACAAGTTCTTTTCGGATAAGTTTTGAAATTAAGTCCATGCTTGCATAAGCTAATTTTCGATGCCATAACAAGATGGCTTCACTATTTTTGGTCTTAATTGCTACTAGACAGTCCATGTTTTTCATGAGTATTTGATCTAAATCAACTAAATATACATTTCCATGTCTATATCCAGTAAATATTATACCACTGTCATTACTACTAGAAACTAAGCATAATGATGATTCAAAAGTCACAAAATATCCTTTATCACAGAATTGACTAATGCTTAGCAAATTATGTTTCAATCCATCTACCAATAAAACATTTTCAATAAAAGTAGTTGGTGTAATCCGAATGTTACCAATACCAATAATTTTGCCTTTTCCATTATCACCAAAGGTAACCATTCCTCCATATTTCTTTTTGAGGGGCATGAATTGGGATTCATCCCCTGTCACGTGTCTAAAGCACCCACTATCTAAGTACCATTTTCTGTTTCATGCTTGGGATGCTAAACACACCTGCAAAACAGAAATTTAATTCTTTTTCTTTGGTACCCAAGCTTTCTTGGGTCCTTGAATGTTAGCAATGATGGCTCTCTTCGGAACCCATATCTTTTTAATTGAAACATTGTTCATAAGATTCTGACTTATAGGATTGTAAGTGGTGAAGGGTTCTAGCATGTCATAATGGGCAGCGAAAGCTAGGAATTTTAAAATTTTCTTAATAAAGTCCCTATGCATGAAACCCTTTTAAGCCTAGATCACCTTAATGATTACAATCAAATAATATAAAATAAATGCAGAATTAGTAGAATACCTCAAACGCTAATCCAAAGTGTACAATCTCTACGAGGCGTCCAAGTGTCCGCCCTCCAATGGTGATCCACACGAAAACTTGATCAAGACTTTAGCTCCAAAGACTTTTGATCCTTAATGCAGAATTCTTCTAAAGAACTCTAACGGCTTGCTTTCCTTCATTTCTATTTTTCTTTAGCCTTCTAAAATCACTTCTAATCCTTTTGTCCTAATGAAGACCACCTTGTCTTGGCTTAGGACACACTAGAAGCAATGTTAGAAAGAAAGAAACTAATGTAAGAAAGAAGGGATATGAGAGAGAGAGAGTTGGATTGATTTCCGATGATTTGAAAACACCGGGAGCATTCCCTATTTATAGATGGCGTACGGATGCATTGTAGCCATCCATTCATGCATGAAGAGGGGCGTGAGATCAAGGGATGTGTCATTTGATGAGAGGGCATATCAGAAGTAGTTAGGATAAGATGAAGTGCTTATGATATGGCGCTTCATCCTTATCCATTCCCTAAGCATCTCTTCATGAAATCCACCGTACTCATGCCTCTCTTCATTTCTTCTCATGCATGAAAAATAGGGAGCATTCTCAACCATTGATCAAGGCTAGATGATGATCCAAAGGCCCTTATTGGTGGCGCCATAAGAAAGAAGGAGAGAGAGAATGATGCGGTTGAAGGGAAAGTAGTTAGGATATGATGACGTGTCATCTTTATCCAATCCAAGTGGCACTTCTTCATGAGGCGTCATTCTAAATTCACCGTATTCCCTTCTTTCTCACGCCATCTGATGTTGACTAAGTCAATATCACAAGTCCATCACGAGATCATGATCTCCCATCATCCCATGATGAAGATCCAATGGCTCTAATCCATGGCGCCATCCATTTGATCCTTCTCTTCATCCAAA
This sequence comes from Phoenix dactylifera, assembly GCF_051530095.1. Taxonomy (NCBI): domain Eukaryota; kingdom Viridiplantae; phylum Streptophyta; class Magnoliopsida; order Arecales; family Arecaceae; genus Phoenix; species Phoenix dactylifera. The sequence continues at coordinate 24,635,325 of NC_143190.1, forward strand.
TGTTGATCTAACGGTCAAAATTAAATGTTTTATCAAATCTAATCCAATTAGACTCAAATCAAGCCAATTTAGGTGCCAACTCTTGACTAACCCATATTAGAATATGATCTAATCAAATTAGATCAATTAAGAATCAGATTCGAATCCAATTCGAATCAGGAGCTAAGGTTTGCAACACCTGTTAGGATGTTTATCTTGCAAACATGATCTAATCCAATTAGACCCTTGATAAGTTTTCTTGTGTGTGACCCATTGGGTTCCATACTTAGCCAGCAATAGGTGTGAGTGCGAGTTGACCCAACTTGATTAGAACTCTTCTAATCGATTTAAGTCCAAACTGCGCGAACCCGAACTTAACAATTAGAATCCTTTCTAATTGATGATCGAATTAAACTCTTTAGTTTGATCAAACCTATAAGACAAGATTGACGTCTAGCAACGTGTCATGTCTACCCGAAAAATATGGAATTTGGTGGAAATACCAAAAATACCCTTCAGTGGCAAGTTACCATGCAATTCAATCCTTTAATCAAACTGCATCCCAAATATGTATATGAGTATGAATATATGTCAAACTCAATTTCATATTCATATTTTTCTCAATCTTTTAATGATAATTCAAATAATGAAACATTAGAAACTCTTTCTAATTTTTATTCTGCTTTGATCAAAGGCTTCCTGAATTATCATATGATTAGAATAAATAGGATGCTATCTTCTCTTACTAGAAGTGATTAATTCCTTGTTGATCTACTCATAATCTTCGTACACAATCTACCATATCCAGAAGACCTCGTACATAACTTATTGTCATGAATGAGTGTAAACCAAAACATAGGTTCATGTGCACAAGATACCATGGTGATCTCAGGTCAAAGGATCAGTTGCACAACTCCCACTAAGAGAATCATCTTTTGACATGTAAGTAAGACTTCATAAGATTTCTCTTTGTAGGTCAATTCAGTGAACTCATTCTTCTAATGAGCACCCATATCTTTGTATTAGTGTCTCCACACAAATGATTGTGAGATCAATCATCCTCTGCATCGAGCATACATAAGACATGCCAGTCTTTCCGGTAATCATTGATCCCGACTCAATGTACCAATGACTGGGAATATTTAAGATTAGGATTTTAGGATTTTAAGTCTCACTAGTATGATCTCATCATAGTCTTAAAACCATTGCCCTAATCTAAGGAGTTTATCATAAATATAATCAACAGCATATGATAAAATATAATGCCTTTATTCATATTTAAATGTCATGTACATGATTTGGACAAATCAAAAGAAAAACCCTTCGCAATACATATTGCGATTGGCTTGTAGGGCATCTACTCTTTCAATCTCCCACTTGCACTAAAGCCAATCGCTCTTATATTTTATCCCCATACAATCGAGGTGGCGATCGAACTGCTGTTGTGGTAGAGCTTTAGTGAACGGGTCTGCTAGGTTGTTCTTGGTGTCTACTCGTTCAATGACTATGTCTTGTCTCTCGACAATCTCTCGAACAAGATGGAAGCGTCTTAGAATGTGCTTGGATTTGTGATGAGACCTTGGTTCCTTCGCTTGAGCAACAGCTCCAGTGTTATCACAATAAACTGGGACTGGTCCAGCAATCTCGGGAACTACTCCTAACTCAGAGATGAACTTCTTCATCCAGACAGCTTCCTTAGTGGCTTCACTTACAGCAATGTATTCTGCCTCAGTAGTTGAGTCAGCTACAGTTTGCTGTTTGGAACTCTTCCAGCTCACTGCACCACCATTTAGGGTAAAGACATACCCTGAAGTGGACTTGCTATCATCTGGATCTGATTGAAAACTAGAATCAGAAAATCCTTCTAGTTTTAACTCAGATCCTCCATAAACTAGAAAAATATCTTTAGTCCTTCTCAAGTACTTAAGAATATTTTTCACAGCTATCCAATGATCCTCTCCTGGATCAGCCTGAAATCTACTTGTTATGCCTAAGGCATAAGCAACATCAGGCCTAGTACATAGCAAGCATACATAATCGATCCTATTGCCGAAGCATAGGGAATAGAATTCATTCTATTCCTCTCTTCAGATGTCTTAGGAGACATCTTCTTAGAGAGACGTATGCCATGACTCATAGGCAAATAACCTCTTTTACTTTCTTCCATGCTGAATCTTTTCAGCACATTATCTATGTACCTAGACTGGGACAAGCCTAGCATCCTTTTAGATCTATCCCTATAGATATTTATACCAAGTATATAGGATGCTTCTCCCAAGTCTTTCATGGAAAAGCTTTTTGATAGCCAAGTCTTGACCGATTGTAACATTGGAATATCATTTCCAATGATCAGTATGTCATCTACATACAATATTAAGAAGACAATGGCACTCCCACTAGTCTTCTTGTACACACATGGTTCATCCACATTTTTGATAAAACCAAACTCTTTGACTGTTGTATCAAAACGGATGTTCCAACTCCTCGATGCTTGCTTTAATCCATAAATGGATCTCTTAAGCTTGCATACTTGATTTGCTCTCTTACTTGAGACAAATCCTTCTGGCTGTGTCATGTAAACTTCTTCCTCAAGATAACCATTAAGGAAGGCGGTTTTGACATCCATCTGCCAGATTTCATAATCATAGTATGCAACTATTGCAAGCAAAATCCGAATAGATTTGAGCATAGCTACTGGCGAAAAAGTTTCATCATAGTCAATTCCTTGCTTTTGCTTGAAACCTTTTGCCACCAATCTAGCCTTGTAGGTTTCTACTTGGCCATCTGCTCCAATCTTTTTCTTATAGACCCATTTGCAACCTATAGGGTTTACACCCTCTGGTGCATCAACCAAAGTCCATACTTGGTTGGTATACATAGAATCTATTTCGGATTTCATGGCTTCTAGCCATTTGTCAGAGTCACTACTCATGACAGCTTCCGAATAAGTCAGAGGATCATTATTCTGAACAATGTGGGCTTCATCATTCTCAATGATGAACCCATACCTCTCAGGTGCTCTTCGCACTCTATCTGACCTTCGGAGAGGAGATGTGTGTTGTGGTTGTACCTCATCAATGGGTATATCTGGTTGAAGAATTTCTTGTGTTTCTATTTGTAGGTCTTGAACTTTTTCAAGTTCAATTTTCCTATCCTTGCCCTTTTCTAAGATAAACTCTTTTTCTAAGAAAATGGCATGCCTACCTACAAAAACTTTTTGTTCGGTAGGATGATAGAAGATGTATCCTATACTATCTTTAGGATAACCTACAAAAATATATTTATCTGATCTAGCACTTAGCTTGTGTCCAAAATTTCTTTTGACATAAGCTTGACAACCCCATATCTTAAGATACTTAAGATTAGGCTTTTTTCCTCTCCATATCTCATATGGAGTACTAGGTACAGACTTGAAGGTACCCTGTTTAATATTAGTGCAGCAGTCTCTAGGGCAAAACCCCATAAGGAAATAGGAAGATCAGTAAAGCACATTATGGACCGTACCATATCTAATAAAGTACGATTCCTCCGTTCAGCTACACCATTTAATTGTGGCGTATACGGAGGTGTCCATTCAGAGAGAATGCCCTTTTCTTTAAGATGATTTAAAAACTCACTAGAAAGGTATTCACCTCCTCGATCAGATCGAAGGATTTTAATACACTTTCCGATTTGTTTTTCAACCATACTTTGATACTCTTTAAACTTATCAAAAGCTTCGGATTTATGTTTCATAAGATACATATATCCGAACCTTGATAAATCATCAGTGAATGTGATGAAGTAAGAGTATCCACCTCTAGCTGGAGTTGTCATAGGACCACATACATCTGTGTGTATAAGTCCTAATAACTCACTTGCCCTTTCTCCATGTCCAGTGAATGGAGACTTAGTCATTTTACCCATAAGACAAGATTCACAAGTTCCTAATGATTCATAATCATAAGGATCAAAGAACTCTTCTTTGTATAACTTGTTGATTCTTGATTCACTTATGTGACCAAGTCGGCAATGCCAAAGAAGGGTTTTATTCACTTCCTCTCTCTTTCTTTTATTGCTTTTATTAATATGAAAGACATTGTCATTAAGTAATAAAACAAGAAGACCATTTTCCATAATGCCATTGCAAAGATGCTTATTAGAAAAATAAATAGAGCAACCATTGCCCTTTCCATTAATTTCAAATCCTTTCTTTAACAACAAAGGAATGGAAATTACATTTCTAATAATTTTGGGCATATAATAACAATCTTCTAATTGTAGGAGCTCTTCCGAAGGTAACTCCAAGTTGTAGGTTCCAACAGCTTCAGCCTGGATGGTCTCTCCTCCAGCGCCATACAGCTCGAAGTCACCTTTCTTCAAAATTTTAATTTTCTGTAGTCCATGCAAAGATTTGCAAATTTGAAAACCACAGCCGGTATCCAATACCCATAAATTTGAATTTGAAGAACTTAATGACAAGTTGGCATGTAACATAAACATACCTTTTGATGCAACTCTTGCATCGGTCTTCATACTTGCAAGAAAACTCTTGCAATTCCTTTTCCAGTGTCCAGCTTTGCCGCAATGAAAACAGGTACTTGATCCGGAGTTTTTCTTTTCTTTTTTCTTTTTGATGCTACTCTTAGGGTTCAATCTTTTCTTAGAACCCTTATTGCCCGATTTTCTCTTAGAGGTGCCATCTATAAGAAGGAGTGAACCTTTATCCTTCTTAATATGGCCTTCAGCTGTTTTGAGCATATTTAACAGCTCGGGCAGGGAGGTGTTCAGCTTGTTCATGTGAAAGTTCACAACAAACTGAGAGAATGAATCAGGCAGTGATTGCAGGATCAAATCCTGACTGAGCTCACTATCCATAGCAAAACCTAATTGACTTAATCTAGTGATTAAGTCTATAACCATAAGAACATGATTTTGCACTGGAATTCCTTCATTCATTCTAGCACGGAACAACTGCTTAGATATCTCATACCTAGCAGTCCTGCTTTGTTCTCCATACAACTCTTTTAAATTGAGAAGTATGGATTGAGTGTCCATGCCTTCATGTTGCCTCTGTAATTCATTGCTCATAGAGGCAAGTATGATACATTTGACAGTCAAACTGTCATTTTTCCACATCTTATGTGTGGCAACCTCCTCTTCTGTAGCATCATCCCCTAGATCTCCAAGATCAGGGGTTTCAAGTATATAGAAAATTTTCTCCTAAGTGAGTACTATCTTTAAATTCCTCAACCAGTCCACATAGTTTGGTCCGGTCAACTTGTTGGCATCTAAGATGCCTCTTAGTGAAAGTGAAGCCATTTAATAATTCTACATATGCAAGAACATAACTAATATAAGCAGACCAATCATGATGACATGTTTGCAACTAGATAAGGACTTTAATCTAATTTGTCTCCTACTATTTTTATCGAATATCATAGCCCTCTCCTATGATAAACGTGAAAATATAATTTTTCTTAGTAGGGTTGAGATCCTAATTCATCATAAAAAGCCTTGTATTTACACAACAAACTCTTATGAGTTCAAAGGTAGGAAACTCTTTCCAATTGCATCTCATGCAATTCTCAACTTTATCTTGTCCTCTTAAAATACTTATTGCCTTGTGTTAGCACAACAAACAATAATATTTTAGTTAAGTCAAACCCTTCATTTCCATATAGTCATATTCGAATAATATTGCCCTTGTGGTTGCACAACAAGACAATATATTAAAATATGCCATAAGCATCTTAATGCACCAAGGCAGTATAACATCAGTCCCCATTGCAAGTTTTGTGTTAGCACAACAAACTAGCATGGATCTTGACATAATAATATCGAGGCATGAAGGAAGACTATCAATAGTGTTATATCAATATTAAGCTTATCCATAATAGACAATCAAACAATCGGCCAGGTAAGCAGGTGGGAGGCTCCCCTTACTCAAAGAGTAAGGTCCTAATTAAGTAACCACCTTTAGTGCTTTCCTTAGACACCAATTAGATTAATTGTTCTAGAATGGGTTAGCTCAAAGTTTTTGAACACTATGACTTAATATAATTTTTATTGAGGGCTTACTAGTCTCTAGCACATTCTTTAATTGTAACATATATTTAACATATCTAAAATAAGCTATCATGCATCATAGCTATCTCATAGCATGTATAAATTATAAGCAACTAATTAACATGCTTCAACATATTTTCATATGGAAAATTTCATATCATGACATTTTATTACATATCATATCATATATGAATCATATATTTCAGCATTTCATTAAGCATATGACATTACTATCTCATAGTAAATTAATAATCATACATCATGCATTATTATTTGATTGAACCAATTAAGGATAGCTCTGATACCACTGTAGGGTTCTAGCATGTCATAATGGGCAGCGGAAGCTAGGGATTTTAAAATTTTCTTAATAAAGTCCCTATGCATGAAACCCTTTTAAGCCTAGATCACCTTAATGATTACAATCAAATAATATAAAATAAATGTAGAATTAGTAGAATACCTCAAACGCTAATCCAAAGTGTACAATCTCTACGAGGCGTCCAAGTGTCCGCCCTCCAATGGTGATCCACACGAAAACTTGATCAAGACTTTAGCTCCAAAGACTATTGATCCTTAATGCAGAATTCTTCTAAAGAACTCTAACGGCTTGCTTTCATTCCTTTCTATTTTTCTTTAGCCTTCTAAAATCACTTCTAATCCTTTTGTCCTAATGAAGACCACCTTGTCTTGGCTTAGGACACACTAGAAGCAATGTTAGAAAGAAAGAAACTAATGTAAGAAAGAAGGGATATGAGAGAGAGAGAGTTGGATTGATTTCCGATGATTTGAAAACACCGGGAGCATTCCCTATTTATAGATGGCGTACGGATGCATTGTAGCCATCCATTCATGCATGAAGAGGGGCGTGAGATCAAGGGATGTGTCATTTGATGAGAGGGCATATCAGAAGTAGTTAGGATAAGATGAAGTGCTTATGATATGGCGCTTCATCCTTATCCATTCCCTAAGCATCTCTTCATGAAATCCACCGTACTCATGCCTCTCTTCATTTCTTCTCACGCATGAAAAATAGGGAGCATTCTCAACCATTGATCAAGGCTAGATGATGATCCAAAGGCCCTTATTGGTGGCGCAATAAGAAAGAAGGAGAGAGAGAATGATGCGGTTGAAGGGAAAGTAGTTAGGATATGATGATGTGTCATCTTTATCCAATCCAAGTGGCACTTCTTCATGAGGCGCCATTCTAAATTCACCGTATTCCCTTCTTTCTCACGCCATCTGATGTTGACTAAGTCAATATCACAAGTCCATCACGAGATCATGATCTCCCATCATCCCATGATGAAGATCCAATGGCTCTAATCCATGGCGCCATCCATTTGATCCTTCTCTTCATCCAAATGTTGATCCAACGGTCAAAATTAAATATTTTATCAAATCTAATCCAATTAGACTTAAATCAAGCCAATTTAGGTGCCAACTCTTGGCTAACTCATATTAGAATATGATCTAATCAAATTAGATCAATTAAGAATCAGATTCGAATCCAATTCGAATCAGATTCGAATCCAGTTCGAATCAGGAGCTAAGGTTTGCAACACCTGCTAGGATGTTTATCTTGCAAACATGATCTAATCCAATTAGACCCTTGATAAGTTTTCTTGTGTGTGACCCATTGGGTTCCATACTTAGCCAGCAATAGGTGTGAGTGCGAGTTGACCCAACTTGATTAGAACTCTTCTAATCGATTTAAGTCCAAACTGCGCGAACCCGAACTTAACAATTAGAATCCTTTCTAATTGATGATCGAATTAAACTCTTTAGTTCGATCAAACCTATAAGACAAGATTGACGTCTAGCAACGTGTCATGTCTACCCGAAAAATATGGAATTTGGTGGAAATACCAAAAATACCCTTCAGTGGCAAGTTACCATGCAATTCAATCCTTTAATCAAACTGCATCCCAAATATGTATATGAGTATGAATATATGTCAAACTCAATTTCATATTCATATTTTTCTCAATCTTTTAATGATAATTCAAATAATGAAACATTAGAAACTCTTTCTAATTTTCATTCTGCTTTGATCAAAGGCTTCCTGAATTATCATATGATTAGAATAAATAGGATGCTATCTTCTCTTACTAGAAGTGATTAATTCCTTGTTGATCTACTCATAATCTTCGTACACAATCCACCATATCCAGAAGACCTCGTACATAACTTATTGTCATGAATGAGTGTAAACCAAAACATAGGTTCATGTGCACAAGATACCATGGTGATCTCAGGTCAAAGGATCAGTTGCACAACTCCCACTAAGAGAATCATCTTTTGACATGTAAGTAAGACTTCATAAGATTTCTCTTTGTAGGTCAATTCAGTGAACTCATTCTTCTAATGAGCACCCATATCTTTGTATTAGTGTCTCCACACAAATAATTGTGAGATCAATCATCCTCTGCATCGAGCATACATAAGACATGCCAGTCTTTCCGGTAATTATTGATCCCCGACTCAATGTACCAATGACTGGAAATATTTAAGATTAGGATTTTAGGATTTTAAGTCTCACTAGTATGATCTCATCATAGTCTTAAAACCATTGCCCTAATCTAAGAAGTTTATCATAAATATAATCAACAGCATATGATAAAATATAATGCCTTTATTCATATTTAAATGTCATGTACATGATTTGGACAAATCAAAAGAAAAACCCTTCGCAATACATATTGCGATTGGCTTGTAGGGCATCTACTCTTTCACAAAAATTCTGACTTATAGGATTGTAAGTGGCATATTTCTGTTTCAGTTTGTCTAATTTGAATGGTACAGATTTCGGTTGAACATAAGTGGGTTTCACAAAAATATTTTTCAATGATTTATGTTTCTTCTAAAGATTATATCCTAAACCAGCTTTATCATAAACAGCTTTCTGACTTTCTAGAATTAAATTTAATTTCTCAGAACTTAGGATGAATTTATCAATTATAGGTTTCAGTTTTTCAACTTCATTAACTAACTTCTGATTTTCTTCATGCAGTTTCTTCTTATTATCCAGAAGCAGAGTATTTTCTTTTTCTAATGATTGGTTCTTAATCTTCAGTTCCTTGTTCTTTAAGCTAAGCTTTTTATATTCAATCATAAGCTCAGAAAAAGCATCTTGAAGCTCATCGAAAGTGAAATCATATTCAGTATTCAGATATACCTCATTTTCATGTTCCATTAGATACAGATTTGCAGCTTCTTGTTGCCGTTCTTCTTCTCCAGAGCTGGATTTATCACTATCACTCCAAGTAGCCATCATAGCTTTTTTCCTTAACCTCTTTGGATCCTTCTTTAATAGAGGACAGTCTGTTCTGAAGTGTGTTGCCCAGATAGACAACCCAAGAGGGGGGGGGGGGGGTGAATTGGGTTTTAAAATAATTTGAATAATTAAAACGATGTGGTTGACTAATTAAAAACTATTGCAAGTTATTTAATTAATGCTAAGTGCTGTGAGTGATGTGAGGGGAAGAAGAAGAGAGACAATCCAACACAAACACAAGGTTTTATAGTGGTTCGGAGCTAACCCTTGCTCCTACGTCCACTCCCCAAGTCTCACTTGGGAATTCACTATAACCCCCTTGGATTACAGCCGGTTGTTTTCCAAGCTCACAACCAAACTTGTTGTTTTACGAGCTCACAACGAACTCAGTCGGTTTTTCCAGGCTCACCGACTAGAACCGCCCCGATTGTTTTCCCGGGATCACAATCAAACCCTTACACACGTTGGTTTTAACTCGGCTCACCAACCAACCTCAATCTCCTTGATTCAATCCCCGATTGAACCAAGTAAATACAAGTTGTAGAAAGAAAACAGAAAATGAGCTTCTCAAAAAGCAGATGAAAACAATATGAACAATAAATGAAGTTAAGAAGCCTCAAACGCTTTTAGATTGGAGATGAGGAATGGCTTCTTAAACTTCTGGTCTCCTCTTGAAAGAGTAGTCGACTTGAATGCAGGAGAAGGAGGCTTTAATTGCTGGGAAGATGTAGTTGGAAGCAGTAAATGCAGATCTTCCTCTTTTTCGTTGAAGAGCACGTTGCAGAGCTTGAATGCTTGATTAGTTGGAGTGGAATGGTTGTTCTCTGCCTTGCTACAGTCCTCTGTGGCTATTTAAGCCAACCCCCACGGAAACTAGCCGTTAGAGTGCTTTTTCTGCCCGTTCTGAACACTCTGCGCAGCCTGACAATATGACCGTTGGTGGGTTGGAGTCGACTCGCGCGATCAGGAGTCGACTCGGCTGTAGCGGGAGTCGACTCAAGCTTTTCCGGAGTCGACTCGGCAACTGTTCCAAATTTGAATTAAAGTTGCCTTCACGACTGGGAGTCGACTCGTCTTGACCTGGAGTCGACTCGTCAACTTCTGGAGCTGACTTGGCAATTTTGGAGTCGGCTCATCCACTGAAGTCCGTGGATCCAATTTTGAATTTTGTCCACTCGAGTCGACTCGACTGTCCTGGGAGTCGACTCGAATCTCAGAGCCCGAACTCCCGATCCTCTGTCTTTTGGCTCGTCCAGTCTTGGAGTCGACTCGAACTTCCTTGGAGTCGACTCGGCTCTCAGTTTCCGAAAGATGGTCTTCTACCTTTTGACGTGAAGCTGTCTTGGAGTCGACTCGAGCTGTCTGAGAGTCGACTCGAATCTCAGAGGCAGTAACTTGGTTTTCTGTCTGTCTTGGGGTCGCGATGTCTTGGAGTCGACTCGCGTATTGCGGGAGTCGACTCGAATCTCAGAGTCCATAAAATGCTCTCTGACTTTTTCTTTGTGTACCGCTGAGAGTCGACTCTTGCTTTCTCTGGAGTCGACTTGCCACCTATCGGAGTCGACTCGCGTTCCACTGGAGTCGACTCGAATCTCAGACCCGAAAACTGTTCTCTGACTTTTCTGCCTGTGACTGCTTGGAGTCGACTCTTACTTCCTTGGAGTCGACTCGGTGAACATCGGAGTCGACTCGCGCACTTCGGGAGTCGACTCGCTGACAGGTTCTGAGTTGAAGCTTTCTGTCCTTCTGTCTGTTCTCAGTCGGAGTCGACTCGTACTTATCTGGAGTCGACTCGAGCTCGTGCCAGTGAACTTGATACGCTTGGAGTCGACTCGAGTCTCAGACATTGGTTCAAACAGACTCCTTAACTTATCCAAAAATTATGAACCAAGTCTTGGGACACTTAGACAGGATTTTCACTGAAACACTCAATTGAATTCATTAGTAATCAAAAGATAAACTCAAATGCTTTGAGCTCATCAAAATCAAATGGGGTTTTAATCAATCACTCCACAATCTCCCCCTTTTTGATGATGACAAAACTTTGAGTATATGTAAAATGAATTGCTCAATAAATAATGAAATAAAATCCATAAATGAATTCAAATGTCTGGTAATTCAATTTATCCAAGCTTGAAAGGAGTGAAACAATAAATTTCGGAGTTAAAGCTCCCCCTTTCATTTGGAATTATATAAGCCTTCATATTATGCAATCAATTGTTTGGCTTATATGTCATTAATGATTTAGTTTGATTAAAATTCAGATTCTCCCCCTCAACATATGCATTCAACTATATTTTGATTCTCTGAATTTTCTTTTAATGCTTTGAAGTTTTTGAACTGAATTTTTTGTATTTAGAGGGAAAATTTGTCAATTTGTTCTTGTGTAGGATTCAGCTAATCTCCGAATATCCCTTGAATAGATTCTGGAGATTACTCCATTAGGAGCCCCAAAAGAGAGATAATGAGCCTCGAGGTACCGAATCCACTTAGAACAAATTTGTGTGTTTTTAAGAGTTTTATATTTTTATTGATTTCCATTGATTTCTTTTACATATTTCGCCCCTTTTACATACTTTATACATATTTCTCCCTTTTTTTTACATATTTTATTTCTCCCCCTTTTTGTCATCATATCAAAAAGGAGGTAATCACACACAATCAATGGCACAACCAATCATCAAATGGCACATAATTGAAGATAAAATGTCTACTCATTGTATTGATATGAATGTGAATACATGTGAGAATACAATAAGTAAAGTAAAACAAGACAAAACACAAAAACATCTATGGCCTCCTCGAGGATGAGGCACCTCCTCTCGAGGATGTGGGTCCTCCTCTCGTGGATGTGGCTCCTCCTCTCAATCGGCTCTGCTCCATAAGGAGGGTGACTGCATCTGTAACATGGCCAAGCTGCGTGATAATAGACGTAGTGGCTCTGCTATGTGTAGTGGAGAGCTCAGTCACCGACGTCTGAAGTGCGTCCAGCTTGTCGATGAGTACATTCGACAAGCGCTCGGCCCCCTCGGTGGTGGTGTGCATGTCACGACCTATGTCCTCTCGCATCTGTCGAGTGGTGCTCGTGACCTCACTCATGCTGTGGAACTGGGCCTGGACCAAACTCCGGACATTGTAGATCTCTTCCCGTACATGAGCCGTCATGTCAGTCACGGCTGTCAAGGAAGGGACCAACTGAGAAGATACGGGTGCAGGAGTGGGAGCAGGCACCGCACCTCGGAGCTCCCGAAGCAGCTCATCCCTCACATCTCTGACTATCTCCTGTCGCAGCTCCCGGAGCTGCTCAGGATCAATCCGGACCTCCATGGATGGTGGAGCCGAGGAGGAAGGTCCGGCGGAGGTGGTAGGAGCAGGAGGAGTGGATGGAAGGTCTGGATGGTCTGGAAGGTCTGGGTAGTCTGAATCGGGCTCAGGACTGGGTGAAGGTCTGGTGGTCTGAGCGGTGAGGGTAGACTTCCTAACCCATACCCCCTCTCTCTTCCGAAACCCCATCCTGTGTAGGGTCCCCGCACGCGTGCGATCAGTCCATCGCAAAGCGCGAAAGGGCTCCCCCTCAGGAATGGAAACCTCGTACTCCCTAAAAAGAAGGGTGATAATCATGCCGTATGGGAGGGTGAGCCTAGGTCTATCTAGGAGCTCACACATATACCTATAGATGAGCTTAGGGAAGTTGATTGGGGTGTCCTGAAGGATATAGAACATAAGAGCTAGGTCTCTCTCATTTACAAAATCAAATCTTCCTGTCTTAGGGAAGATGGATCTAGACAAAATACTCAAGAGGATCCGCACCTCAATCGGTAGTGAGCTCGCGGATACCTCGTCTAGAGGTGACTGGGGTGGATGTCCTAGAACGGCCGTAAGGGCCTCAACCCTATCCTCAGGGTGTGCGGGAGCCACCCCTGCTAATGGAAGGTGGAGGATGTGGGCAATAAGATCCTCCGTGACACGCAAAGGGACACCGGCTACTGTGCCCTCGATACCTCCATCTCCCCAATGGACGGTACCATAGAACTCTCTAATAAGGCCCGGGTATGTGGGGAGGTCCAGTGTAAGGAAGTACTCTAGGCCCTAGGCCCTAAGTCTATCACCTATGGTGAACCCTTCCTGGGAGAGGAAGTCGAAATCGACATACCTCCCGGTGGAGACGACCTTTCCGGCCAATGGCCTCGCGGGAACCGCCCTAGGCGGGGAACGAGCCGGAGGTGGTTGCCTCGCGGGATCGTGCCGCGCCTTGGAGCGCCGCTCGGGACCGGCCTCGGGTCGGGACCTCTTCCTAACTACGGTCTTACGCGGCATTTTGACCTAAACTGAGAGGAAAAACCTAGAGGACGGTGAAGGACCGACGGAAAAGACTCGGAACCGACCGGGAATGACCTAGGAAGGGAGGAGAACTCAATGTCCGGCGAAGAATCGACGGGAAAATGGCTTGAAGACGATCGGGGACGACCTAGGAGTCGGCTCTAGGGCTTTTTGAACAGTGGCGGCTTGAAAGAAAAGTGTTTTCGAAACGACAAATCTAGGGTTAAAAAGTCGGATCCCGACTGCGAGTCGACTCCACTGAGTCGCGAGTCGACTCGACCTCGAGTCGACTCCAGAATATGCGCGAGTCGACTCTCCTTATGCGCCTGTGGACCTCGAGTCGACTCCCGACAGTATGCGAGTCGACTCCCCCCTCTGCTGCCATCTTTGCGAGTCGACTCCCGCCAATGCGCGAGTCGACTCCCCCTTAGGAGCCGGCTCTGAAACTTACTCGAGTCGTCTCTAACTTTGGCACGCACCTAAAACTCATGCTATAATCGTGCCGAATGACGGAAAATCACTTAATTAAGATCTGATTTGATGATCATTGGAAAGAAACTCTATTTTTAACCACATTGTAATCATCAAAATCAATGTATCTAGTGGAACCACTAGGATGGATCAATCACTCCTAATCCCCTCCTAAGCACACTAAACCTCTCTTCACTTAGGGGTTTTGTAAAAATATCTGCTAATTGATTATCAGTACAAACAAATTGGAGTGTCACATCACCATTCAATATATGATCTCTTATGAAGTGATGTCTTATCTCAATGTGTTTAGCTCTTGAATGTTGAATTGGATTTTTAGTTAGGTTTATGGCACTTGTATTATCACAATTAATGAGAATTTTATCTTGTTTAATGCCATAATCTTCTAATTGTTGTTTAATCCATAAGATTTGAGCACAACAACTCCCGGCTGCAACATATTCAGCTTCTGCAGTGGATAATGCAACCGAGTTTTGTTTCTTGCTAAACCATGAGATAAGGTTTTCTCCTAGAAATTGACATGACCCGCTGGTACTTTTTCTATCAAGCTTACATCCAGCGAAGTCTGAATCTGTGTACCCTATTAAGTTTAGGCTAGATTCTTTAGAGTACCATAGCCCTATGTTCTTAGTTCCTATTAAGTATTTAAAAATTCTCTTAACTGCAACTAGATGTGATTCTTTAGGATTAGCCTGATATCTAGCACACATGCACACACTAAACATAATATCAGGTCTACTTGCAGTAAGATACAGTAAAGATCCTATCATACTTCTATAAAGTTTTTGATCTACAGATTTACCTGATTCATCTTGGTCTAACTTGCATGATGAGCTCATGGGGGTGCTGATTGACTTGTTTCCCTCCATGTCAAACTTCTTGAGCATCTCCTTGATATATTTGGCTTGATTGATGAAGATGCCTCCTTCAGACTGTTTGATTTGAAGCCCGAGAAAGTAGTTCAGCTCTCCCATCATGCTCATCTCAAACTCACTCTGCATCAAATCAGCAAATTCCTCGCAGAGGCGATTGTTAGTAGCACCGAAAATGATATCATCAACATAAATCTGTACTAATAACATATCCTTATTTTGCTTTTTCAGAAATAGTGTTGTATCTACATTTCTCCTAGAGAATTCATGTTCTAATAGGAATTTGCTAAGCCTCTCATACCATGCTCTAGGTGTTTGTTTTAAACCATAAAGTGCTTTATTTAGCTTATATACATGATTGGGGTATTGATGATTTTCAAAACCAGGAGGTTGTTCTACATATACCTCCTCATTAATATACCCATTTAAAAATGCACTTTTTACATCCATTTGAAATAGTTTGAAGTCCTTAGAGCATGCATATGCTAATAGTAGTCTAATCGCCTCAAGTCTAGCTACGGAAGCAAAGGTTTCATCAAAATCTATACCTTCTTCTTGATTATACCCCTTTGCTACTAGTCTAGCCTTATTCCTTATAACAATTCCATTTTCATCAAGTTTATTTTTATAAATTCATTTAGTACCAATAATTGGATATTCAGAAGGTCTCTCTACTAGATTCCATACTTTGTTTCTAGTAAATTGGTTTAGTTCTTCTTGCATTGCATTTATCCAATTTACATCATTTTCGGCTTCTTCTATATGTTTGGGCTCAAAGTGTGAAACAAAAGCTAGATGGTTATTCAAATTCCTAAGGGATGCTCTAGTCCTAACTGGTTGAGATGGATCATCTAGAATTAGTTCCTTAGGATGCCCATGAGCATACCTCCAAGCTTTAGTTAGCCCATGATCCATAATAGCCTCTTGGCTTGATGATTCTCCTTCAATCAACTTTTGATTATCATCTTGTAATCCCATCTCATCTATCTTTTCTTCAAGTATTTCCATATCATCATTAAAATTAACCTTCTTACTAGACGAGATGTCACTAGAGTCATCAAAAACAACATGTATAGATTCTTCTATAACTAAGGTTCTTTTATTAAAGACTCTATAGGCTTTACTAGTTGTAGAATAACCTAAGAATATTCCTTCATCAGATTTAGGGTCAAATTTCCCTAGATTATCTTTCCCATTATTATGCACAAAACACCTACATCCAAAAACATGAAAATAATTAACCTTTGGTTTTCTGTTTTTCCACAGTTCATAAGGTGTTTTCTTTATAATGGGTCTCAATAGAACTCTATTTAGTATGTGACAAGAGGTATTAATGGCTTCTCCCCAAAAGTATTTAGGGAGGTTACTTTCACATAACATAGTTCTAGCCATTTCCTCTAGTGTTCTATTCTTCCTTTCCACCACTCCATTTTGTTGTGGTGTCCTAGGTGCTGAGAAATTATGGGTTATCCCCTTCTTACTACAAAATTCATTAAATGACTGATTTTCGAATTCGGTACCATGGTCACTTCTAATGGCTATGACTGAAGACTCTCTAGCATTTGTTACTTCCTTATGGAACTTCTTAAACATAGAAAATGCTTGATCCTTATGCACTAGAAACATGACCCATGTGTACCTAGAGTAATCATCTACTATAACTAGACCATATTTATTTCCACCTAGGCTTGTTGTTCTAGTTGGACCAAATAGGTCCATGTGTAATAATTCTAGAGGCCTAGAGGTAGAGACACATTTTATGGATTTAAAAGAGTTCCTAGATTGTTTGCCAAATTGACATGCTTCACATATTTTGTTCTTTTCAAATTTTAATTTTGGCAAACCTATCACGGAGTCTCTTTTAACTAGTTTAGTTATTGTGTCCATGCTTGCATGACCTAACTTACGGTGCCATAACCAACTAGCATCATTATCTTTAGTTTCATTTACAACTAAACATTGGTTATGTTTTGCAAGATCTTCTAGGTCTACAACATATACATTTCCACGTCTAATCCCTTTAAAAACTAAACTATTATCATTAGGGTTTGTTATAATGCATAGTGATGGCTTAAACATAACATCATACCCTTTATCACATAATTGACTAATGCTTAATAAGTTATGCTTAAGACCATCAACATATCTAACATTATCAATAAAAGTAGAAGGGGTGATTTGAACTTTACCAATACCAATGATGTAACCTTGGTTGTTGTCTCCAAAAGTCACAGCACCTCCCTTCTTAGCTTCAAGGGTGAAAAATTGATCTTTGTCACCCGTCATGTGCCTTGAGCAGCCACTATCCAAGTACCAGCAGTTTTTGTTGACCTTGGCTGCAAGACACTCCTACACAAGCAAATCATGTCATCTTAGGTACCCAAGTTTTCTTGGGTCCTTCATGGTTAGTCAAGTTGGTTCCTTTTGGAACCCATACCCTTTTAATTTTCCTTTTTGTTTTATTTTTCCTAAAATTACACACATTCGCTTTATGACCTATAGTACCACAGCAAAAGCAAGTTATTTTCTTAGTTTTAGTTTTCCCAGCTTTAACAAAGAAGTTACTAAGAAGTTTTTGTTTATTTCTTGGTTTATACCCTAAACCCGCTTTATTAAATATGGCTCGTTGACTATTAAGTATCATGTTTAATTTTTCAGAACTATATGTAAATTTTTCAACTAAGGGTTTGTATTTGTTAAGTTCTTTAGTTAGAGTTTGATTTTCTGCTTTTAAGTCATTAAGTTCTTTTGTGAGATCCTTATTTAAGATTTGTTTATGATTTTTAAGTTCTGAAAGTTCCTTAGTTAGTTTTTCATTATCTTTAGTTAAGGTACTAGTCTTTTGAGTTAAAAGTTGGTTGCTTGTCTTAAGTTCTATATTTTCTTTGATGATTAAATCCTTATCCTTAACTAATTTATCGTATTTATGTAGGTATGATTGATTAGCTATTTTTAGTTCTTTATTCTTAAGATTTATGGCCTTATATTCTACCATTAATTCATTAAATGCATCATAAAGTTCATCAAAAGAAAAATCAGGATGCGTATCGGAAGTTACCTCGTTTTCATTGGCCATGAAGCAGAAATTGGCCTTCTCTTCTTGTTCATCATCTGATGAGGAGGATGATGAGTCGGAGTCGGATAGTGTTGTGACAAGAGCCTTCTTCTTCTTGTACTTACTCCCCTTCTTCAGTAAGGGGCACTCAGCTCTTATGTGACCCGGCTTCTTGCACTCGTAACACCCAATCCCCTCATTTTTCCTTTCCTTACCTTTGTCCTTGCGGTAGGAATTTGAGGGGCCTCTCCTTTGATGATAGGACTTCTTGTGGTTGATGAATTTCTTGAACTTGCGCACAAGAAGAGCCTCACCATCATCTTCCTCATTCTCTTCTTCGTCACTGCTGCTACTGCAAGACAAGTCCTTGTTAGATGAAGTAGACTTAAGAGCTATTACCTTTTTCTTGTGGGAGGACTCCTCTTCGCTGTGTTGCTTCATGGTTAGCTCGTGAGTCATTAGGGATCCAAGGAGCTCTTCAAGTGGAAGCTTGTTCAAGTCTTTAGCTTCTTGGATTGCCGTCACCTTGGCTTCCCATGACCTTGGTAGGCAGCGAAGTATTTTCCTGACAAGATCACTGTTAGTATAGCTCTTGCCAAGGCTTTTTAGGCCATTGACAATATCAGTAAACCTAGTGAACATGCTAGTGATTGTCTCATTAGAATCCATTTTAAATAGTTCATACTTATGAACCAATATATTCTCATCTTAGCCTTCCAGTATGAGTAGTCGGATCCATTAAAGAAAGGGGGTCTTTGGGTGGACTGACCCTCAATGTGGGAAGATCCAAATGGGGTTGTCATTTTGATCTTTTAACTCTTGGGTGGAAGAGTTTAGGCTCTGATACCACTTGTTGCCCAGATAGACAACCCAAGAGGGGGGGTGAATTGGGTTTTAAAATAATTTGAATAATTAAAACGATGTGGTTGACTAATTAAAAACTATTGCAAGTTATTTAATTAATGCTAAGTGCTGTGAGTGATGTGAGGGGAAGAAGAAGAGAGACAATCCAACACAAACACAAGGTTTTATAGTGGTTCGGAGCTAACCCTTGCTCCTACGTCCACTCCCCAAGTCTCACTTGGGAATTCACTATAACCCCCTTGGATTACAGCCGGTTGTTTTCCAAGCTCACAACCAAACTTGTTGTTTTACGAGCTCACAACGAACTCGGTCGGTTTTTCCAGGCTCACCGACTAGAACCGCCCCGATTGTTTTTCCGGGATCACAATCAAACCCTTACATACATTGGTTTTAACTCGGCTCACCAACCAACCTCAATCCCCTTGATTCAATCCCCGATTGAACCAAGTAAATACAAGTTGTAGAAAGAAAACAGAAAATGAGCTTCTCAAAAAGCAGATGAAAACAATATGAACAATAAATGAAGTTAAGAAGCCTCAAACGCTTTTAGATTGGAGATGAGGAATGGCTTCTTAAACTTCTGGTCTCCTCTTGAAAGAGTAGTCGACTTGAATGCAGGAGGAGGCTTTAATTGCTGGGAAGATGTAGTTGGAAGCAGTAAATGCAGATCTTCCTCTTTTTCGTTGAAGAGCACGTTGCAGAGCTTGAATGCTTGATTAGTTGGAGTGGAATGGTTGTTCTCTGCCTTGCTACAGTCCTCTGTGGCTATTTAAGCCAACCCCCACGGAAACTAGCCGTTAGAGTGCTTTTTCTGCCCGTTCTGAACACTCTGCGCAGCCTAACAATATGACCGTTGGTGGGTTGGAGTCGACTCGCGCGATCAGGAGTCGACTCGGCTGTAGCGGGAGTCGACTCAAGCTTTTCCGGAGTCGACTCGGCAACTGTTCCAAATTTGAATTAAAGTTGCCTTCACGACTGGGAGTCGACTCGTCTTGACCTGGAGTCGACTCGTCAACTTCTGGAGCTGACTTGGCAATTTTGGAGTCGGCTCATCCACTGAAGTCCATGGATCCAATTTTGAATTTTATCCACTCGAGTCGACTCGACTGTCCTGGGAGTCGACTCGAATCTCAGAGCCCGAACTCCCGATCCTCTGTCTTTTGGCTCGTCCAGTCTTGGAGTCGACTCGAACT
This sequence comes from Phoenix dactylifera, assembly GCF_051530095.1. Classification (NCBI taxonomy): domain Eukaryota; kingdom Viridiplantae; phylum Streptophyta; class Magnoliopsida; order Arecales; family Arecaceae; genus Phoenix; species Phoenix dactylifera. The sequence continues at coordinate 24,655,422 of NC_143190.1, forward strand.
TCCTTGGAGTCGACTCGGCTCTCAGTTTCCGAAAGATGGTCTTCTGCCTTTTGACGTGAAGCTGTCTTGGAGTCGACTCGAGCTGTCTGGGAGTCGACTCGAATCTCAGAGGCAGTAACTTGGTTTTCTGTCTGTCTTGGGGTCGCGGTGTCTTGGAGTCGACTCGCGTATTGCGGGAGTCGACTCGAATCTCAGAGTCCATAAAATGCTCTCTGACTTTTTCTTTGTGTACCGCTGAGAGTCGACTCTTGCTTTCTCTGGAGTCGACTTGCCACCTATCGGAGTCGACTCGCGTTCCACTGGAGTCGACTCGAATCTCAGACCCGAAAACTGTTCTCTGACTTTTCTGCCTGTGACTGCTTGGAGTCGACTCTTACTTCCTTGGAGTCGACTCGGTGAACATCGGAGTCGACTCGCGCACTTCGGGAGTCGACTCGCTGACAGGTTCTGAGTTGAAGCTTTCTGTCCTTCTGTCTGTTCTCAGTCGGAGTCGACTCGTACTTATCTGGAGTCGACTCGAGCTCGTGCCAGTGAACTTGATACGCTTGGAGTCGACTCGTGATACTCGGGAGTCGACTCGAGTCTCAGACATTGGTTCAAACAGACTCCTTAACTTATCCAAAAATTATGAACCAAGTCTTGGGACACTTAGACAGGATTTTCACTGAAACACTCAATTGAATTCATTAGTAATCAAAAGATATACTCAAATGTTTTGAGCTCATCAAAATCAAATGGAGTTTTAATCAATCACTCCACAAAGTGTCCAGGCTTTTTGCACTCATAACAAACATATTGCTCCTTATTTTTTTTGCTTTGCTCCCTCTTGATTATAGGCCTTTTCCTGAAATTTTCTCTATTTCTTCTGAAGAATTTTCTGAACTTTCTTGTAATCAGGGCCATTTCCTCACTGTTATCAGGTTCAGAATCCTCACTCTCATCCTCATGCAGAGTGGATTAAGAGCGATGGTTCTGCGCTTCTTGGGTTCATCCTCCTCAAGGTTCGGTTTCATTGAGAGCTCATGAGTCATTAAGGAACCCAGCAGTTCTTCCAGTGGGAGAGAGTTGAGATCTTTGGCTTCTTGAATGGCAATGACCTTTGCTTCCCATGCTCTAGGAAGAGATCTAAGAATTTTTCGAACAAAATCATTGTTAGAGTAAGATCTACCAAGGCTTTTCAGGCCGTTTATAATATCAGTGAATCTAGTAAACATTTCAGTTATAGATTCACTGTTTTCCATTCTAAATAATTCATACTTATGCACTAGCATACTGATTTTAGATTCTTTGACCTGGTTAGTGCCTTCATGTGTAACTTCCAGCCTATCCCATATTTCTTTAGCAGTCATGCAAATAGATATATGATTAACCTTATTTGCATCTATAGAATAGTAAAGAACATTCATGGCTTTTGCATTCAGCTGAGCCATTTTTTTATCATGGTCATTCCATTCAATCTCAGGTTTGAATAAGGTGATGCCATCAACAATTTTAGTTGGTGTGTGAGGTCCATTAATAATTACAGTCCATAAATCATAGTCAAGTGCTTGAATAAAAATTCTCATACGAGCTTTTCAATAAGTAAAATTTGTGCCATTGAAAAGAGATGGTCTATTGGTAGATTGCCCTTCGGCAACAGAGGATCCCATAGTGGCTGCCATGACCTTTAACTCTTGATTGTTAGATCAAAAAGTTTCTGGGAGTACCAGGCTCTGATACCACTTGTTGCCCAGAGGTGCAGCCCAAGAGGGGGGGTGAATTAGGTCTCTTTAAAAAATAATTAAAGTTAAAACGTATGGAGAGTATGAGTTACTATTATCTTATAGATTCAGCAGCGGAAATAAGATTGCACAAATACGATAGTGAATAAAGTTAGGAAAGCAGTCAGAAATATGCAAAGAAAGGAAGAGAAGAACCACAATCACAAACACCAAGATTTATAGTGGTTCGGTGCACTTTCAGCACGTACGTCCACTTCTCAAGCCTAGCTTGAGATTTCACTATAACCCACCAGATTATAGCTTGATTGTTTTCCGGACTCATAATCAAAACCCAGTTGGTTTTTTCAAGCAACCAACCGAAAATCTTTTGTTTTTCGGAATCACAAACAACCCAGTTGGTTTTCAGATAAACCAACCAAAAACTTTACACCGTTTGTTTTTCGGGGCTTACAAACAACCTAGTTGGTTTTCAGATAAACCAACCAGAAACTTTTTCCTTGCTGAATATTCCCAATTGAGCAACTTTCAATGAGGCTTAGAAGAGCCTTTACAAGTTTCAAATCAATGAAACTATTACAGCAGCAATTAATCCAACTAAAAGAATGCTGTAACTAGAAACTTAAAGCTTCAGAGCATATAAAGAATAAATCAATGAAAGTAAAAGTTGAAACCGATGAAGAAGTTGGCTGTGGAAGGATGTTCCAATGTCCGAACAGCAGTTCTTCACGATGCAGTGAGAAACTTCGACTGATCTCTTCACAAGAGAAAGTTTCAGATTACAATGCTGGTGAGGATGATGAACTGTTAAGCTTTTTTTCTCTTTTTCTCAATGAAAACCTTTTGTTTTCAATAGAATTTTTTTCCTTTCCTTGTTTTTTCCATTCTGAGGTTCCCTCATATTTACAGATAAATTCTTCGGCGGGATTTGAATTCCTTTTTTTCCGTTCTGATAAGAATCTTTTTCTGTTACAGAAGAAGACAAAAGTCGTTCACAACTTTCCATTGTGGTCCCAGCAGTACAAGGGTCGACTCATATAACCTAGGGGTCGACTCATGTTCATTCTGGATCGGCACTTCAAAGGGTCAACTCTTAATTCTTAAGGGTCGGCTCATCTTCATCAGGAGTCGCCTCTTTAAATATAAGGGTCGACTCATCGTCTTCAGGAGTCGCCTCTTTAAATGCAAGAGTCGGCTCATACCATAATTTTTCGGCTGTCGCTTAAACTGAGCTGGGGTCGACTCTTCAAACGCAAGGGTCGACTCTTCAATTTCGGAGGTCGACTCATTTTGAACAAGGGTCGACTCTTCAAGCTTCTCTCAGGCGGTAAAAACTTTTTGTTTACTTTAAACTATACAAGGGTTGACTCATGTATTGTGGGGGTCGACTCATTGACTGTATTCTTTGAATAAAACTTATCAGAATCAACTTAAACTTGTCCTTTTTGCTTAGGAGTTGACTCAAGTTTTTCAAACAGAAAACTTTAGACTTCATCTCTGATCTCCATAGATTAGATTATGATCATTTTCTTTTGGAACATGTCCAATGAGATGTTTGCGAAGAACTTATAATTTTGCAGTGCTTCATTCCTTCTGATTTTTCTTAACTTAGAAATCTTCATAATTAGGCCAATGTCATTAGTACAAAACATGATCTCAAGTATTTTGTAATCATCAAAATTCATCCTTTAGGGTTGACAGTATGAAAGGCTAAATAACTTTTTGATAAAAAGTAACGTTTCAAGAGAAAATGTTGATAAAACTCTCTTTATCAAAAAGAAAGATTCTGATATCTTAATTGCTAAAATATATGTTGATGACATTATTTTTGGTGCTACTAATAAAGCTTTATGTGAAGATTTTGCTAAGCTCATATAGGGTGAGTTTTAGATGAGTATGATAGGTGAGCTAATCTTCTTTCTCAGACTCCAAGTTTAGCAAACAAGAGAAGGTATCTTCATTAGCCAAAGTAAGTATACAAGAAAAATCTTAAAGAAGTTTGGCATAGAGGATACAAAGCAAATAGGTACGCTTATGACCCCATCTTGTAAGATTGACAAAGATAAGCTAAGTAAATCTATCAATTTAAAGCTGTATAGAAGCATGATAGGATCTCTACTTTATCTTACAATTAGTAGGCCAGATATAATATTCAGCATTTGCTTATGTGCAAGATATCAATCAAATCCTAAAGAATCACACTTAAGTGCTGTTAAAAGAATAATGAAATATCTATTAGGCACATAAAATCTAGGCCTATGGTACTCTAAGGACTCTACAGTTGACTTAATTGGCTATTCAGATGTTGATCTTGCCGGTTGTAGACTAGACAGAAAAAGTACAAGTAGAACTTGCCAATTTTTTGGAACTAATTTAATTTTTTGGTTTAGCAAGAAACAAAATTTAGTTGCATTGTCAATAGCCGAGGCTGAATACATTGCAGCTGGGAGCTGTTGTGCTCAAATATTATGGATCAAACAACAACTTGAAGATTCTGGCATTAAATTAAACAAAATCTCCATAAGATGTGATATCACAAGTGCCATAAATTTAACCAAGAATCCAATTCAACACTCAAGATCCAAACACATAGAAATAAGACATCATTTTATAAGGGATCATGTTCAAAATGAAAATATCATAATTGAATTTGTTAGCACTAAAAAACAAATTGCCGGCATTTTCACCAAACCTCTAATTAAGAAAGATTTAATGAAATAAGAGAAGAGCTATGTATTTGTGACCCATTTTGATTAAAATCATAGTACAAACTTTGTTTGATTGAATGCTTACATGATTAACTCCTATTATTCTCATTGATTAAATCATATTCGGAGAATCTCAATTTGAAAATTCGAGTCTTGACTAATGAAGAGACGACTCATAGTAATGAGAAGTCGACTCATGAAGTGAGGGGGAGAGTCTGCATCATATAGAGGTCTAAAACAACTTCGTCTCAAGTAGAAGGGATGACTCACCCAAGTCGGGAGTCGACCCGCGCTTTACTTAACTCGACTCATGAAATAAATGAGTCGACCCTCGCTGTTCCGAAATAGTTTTTTTTTGAAACATTATTCACTTAGTCAAGAGTCGACCCCCATTCCACAGAACACTTCAGTCATTCCAAAATTTTCCTTTTCGTCATCTTCCTTTCCAAAAACCAAAAACCAAAAATCCTAAAACCCTAGAGTGGTCCCGGCCGGTCCCTCATGGCTCCTAGGAAGCAAATCACTTTTGGTCCCAAAAGAAAACAACCAATTATGCAACAAAAAAGAAGATCAAGAGCACGATCGGACAGAATGGTGGAACCCACAAATCCGTCATCATCTCAATAAGAAACTGTCCCGTCCTCATCCGTTCCATCACCATCATTTTCCTTTCCGAGACTCATACTTTCTGCACGTTATCCATCCGAACAGTGTCAACAGGAAGAAAGGTAGATTTTCAGTTTTTAGAAAGGGAAGGGCTTCAAATAGGAACAAATTTGAAGGAGATGGATGGAAATATATATGTTCACTAGACCTTCCGACCTACCTCGACATGGTTAAAGAGTTCTATGGCAATGCTAGGTATGGTCTCGATTAGATCTCTTCAAGGGTCAGCGAAGTTCCTATCTTAATCACGGAAGAAATTTTAGGGAATGTGATCTCGTCAAGGGTCAGGGAAGTTCCTATCTTGGTCTTGTTAAGATCAATAAAAAAACTTGTAAAATTCTTTTTGATAGCGGGAGTTGCATCAACGCCACTGCTTCAGGAGTTGTATTTCGTCTCAGCCTGAAATCTACCCCTCATCCCCACCCGTATAAAGTAGCATGGGTAGACAATACATCCATCTCTGTATCAAAAAGATGCATCGTCCCAATTCAATTCCTATCATATAAGGACGAAATTTGGTGTGACTGCATTCCAATGGATGTAGGTTAGGTCATCTTAGGAAGATCTTGGCTATACGATTTGGACGTTACACTTCATGGACGTTCGAACTCGTGTAGTTTCAGTTTTCAAGATCAAAAAATTAGACTGAACCAATGCTTTCTAGAGAGTCCGCCCTTAAAAAGAAGAGTGATGACCTGCGTAAAAACGAACCACTTTACATCATTACTTCGAAAGAGGTAGTAAAAGATATCGAGAGCCGATCACCCATATTTACACTTGTGGCTCGAGTTATCAGTGTGGAATCCAGTTTTGAATACCCAACTGCCGTAGCTCCTCTTCTGAAGGAGTTTCACTCTGTCTTCCCTGATGATCTTCCGAATGCACTTTCTCTGATGCGTGATATCCAGCACGCAATTGATTTAGTTCCGTGAGCATCTCTGCCCAACCTTTTTCATCATAGGCTCAACCCAAATGAGTATGCTAGGACTTGGAATTTAGTGTTACCAACAGTTGAGTTTGCATATAATAATTCGATCAATAAGTCTATAGGCATGAGTCCGTTCAAAGTGGTGCATAGTTATAAACCTAAACAGCCCATAGACCTGATCCCCATATCTCATCAGCATAGATTATCTGAGTCTGCACATTCATTTGCATTGCACCTGCATTCATTGAATCAAAAAATTAGCAAACGCATTTACTCTAATAACTTAAAATATAAATTTCTTGCTAATTTGCACAGATGTTATAAAAAGCTAACTGTAGGAGATTATATCATGGTAAGAATTAGCGCTGAACGACTTCATTTGAAAACGTTCAAGAAATTGCAAGCTTGTAGTACGGGACCGTGCAAAGTCTTAAAGAAAATCAGTTCGAATGCTTATGTTGTGGATCTTTCTGAGGACTATAGGATTAGTGCAATATTTAATATTGAAGATTTAGTCCCCTGCAAAAAGGCAGCCTTGATGATAACCCTAACCCATTACTAATTCTTGAGCCGCCACCTCCCAAATTTCATGTACGCAGAGAACAAATAGAGCATATATTAGATGAGCATGTTATGTCATCCAGAAAAGGCGGTTACCAATGTTACCTTGTTCGGTGAAAGGCCGACCAGATTCTAACGTGACGCGGATTTTCAGAGTAGTACGCAGCTAGCCAGACCTGCACTCGACGGGGTCGAGTTTTTTTCACCTGGAAAGAGTTGATGGGGACATCAGAATTGTTTGGTCAGACAATCGAGCCATCAGAGCTGCTCACTCACGTTTGCGCTAAGGATTAACATCATTATGGCTAGGAGATGATCTTGAGCTACCGGGTTGAGTCAGGCCCCAGATTGGGTTTATTTGAGTCGGCTTCATTTTCTGCATTTTGCTTTTGTTTGATCAAGTCAATTTGGTAATTTGTTTTTGTTTTAGTCAAGTCAATTTGGTCAGTTGTTTTATTATTAGACAAGTCAATTGAGTTAGTTATTAAGTCATATAATTTGGTCGAGTGATTGGATTGATTTTAGTATATGATCAATTAATTGACTTAGTCAATTGATTAAATTGATGTAAGGGTCCAAGTTTGGTATGTAGTCAATTGATTGACCTGATATAAGGCCTATATAAAGGCCACCCCTCTTATGAATTAGGGCATTGAAAATTGAATAAAACTTAGCCCCCTTTTCTTCTTCTTCTTTCTCCTCTCGTTCTCTCCTTCTCTTCTTCCTTCTCTTTCCCTCTCCTCCCCTGCAATGGTCCTCCATCAGATGGTAAACTCCCAGAGGACTAGGGAGAAGCCTGGCGGCTAAAATGTTAAGCTGCACGCTATGCCTTGCCGGAGGGAAAGCTTTACAGGAGGACATTCAGTCTACCCCTTGGTGGAGAACCACTGCAGGGAGGAGAGGGAAGGAGGAGAAAGAAGAGAAAGAGAGGAGAAGGAAGAAGAAGAGAAGAAGAGAAGGAGAGGAGGAGGAGGAAGAAGAAGAAGAAAGGAGGATAGAATTTTTATTCAATCATTAAATGCCCTAATTCATGAGTGGGGTGGCCTTTATATAGGCCTTACATCATGAATTGACCAAGTCAATTAATTGACAACTAACCAAACTTGGACCCTTCAATTAATTGACTAAGTCAATCAATTGATTACATACCAAAATCGATCCAATCACTCGACCCAATTATATGACTCAATTGACTTGATTAATAACAAAACAGCTGACCAATTGACTTAACTAAAACAACAGTAAATAATACAATAAAATAAAAGTGTCTCAGACTCAAATGGACCCAATCTGGATCTGACTCAATCTAGTGGTGCAAGATCATCTTCGAGATATAACGATGTCAATCCCTAGTACAAACGTGAGGGAGCGGCTCTGATGTCCCCATCAGATGGTTTCGTCTAGCTTGAGTCGGTCGCCGAGCTAACTCGTCATTGGGCCGAACTGAGATATCTCGATTTCTCAGGTCAACCACTTTTTGTTTACTCGTCTCGGCTTTTAGGTCGGCTTGGGGGGGAGTCCCGACTAGAATGCTTTGGAGAATTTTTGAGTGAGCCAAGATTGCCACATGGATATGAATTTGACTGCGCCATATCATCATACTCCTGAATGCTACATCAAGAAGTTACATGGCAGTTGAGACAAAAAAAAAAACTAGGTGTTTTAAGTCTTCTGTATCTAATATTAAAAATATATTATGTTTTATAAATTAGATTATTGTGATTGATCTCAACAAGATTTAAACCGAATCACATGTAAGGAAGTCTCAGATTAAACTTCTTATTCCACGTGGACTTGAATCCTCATCTGTAACTTCTATGGGTGAGAAATCAGGATTATCTGTGCGGCTAGATCATCAAATTAAAGTTGACCCTGGAACCAACCATTTTGTTTTGGCTCCACATTACTCAATTGGATTGATTTCAATCAAAATATTGATCTTAATTGGCTCATTGAGAGGTCAATAGAGCCAATATCGATCCAATTTGAGTCGCTTGTTGGATATCTCAAACACGGTGGTTTGGATGAAAGTTGGGGTACCACCTTTGGTCCACAACCCACCTTGTAACATACTAGCATGTGACATTTGCTTCCGCTTGGTGGATTCCTCACACTCCCGTTATTTTTGTTGCTTGCTGTCTACCTTCATCCACACCGTCCAAATTACATAAATATCCCATATTGCATTGATCTCAACAAACGGAGACGTTTCTAAGAACTCCAAAAGACTGGCATTTCCACCTCTTTATCCAGTTAAACAAAAGCCTCGAAAATATCACGTTATCATCAACTAATAATAATTATTCCTTCTAAAAGTTAAATATTTGTAATTATTTCTTTAAAATACATATATTTATTTTCTCGATTCGATGGCTAATAGTTGATAAGCCTCCTATATAGCGTATGCATACAAACGCTTACCGGCATAAAAGACCATCGGATAAAAATAAAAATAATGTATTTTATATACATTTATAGTAAAATAGAATACTTAATTTTTTAAAAATCCAACGCACAAACATCGCTACTCGTCACCTTCGCCACTCATTTCTTATAAAGGGTCGCCCACTGCCTTCTTCCCTCTTTATATTCGCTTCGTTTCTTCTTTACATAGACATGAATATCTTAAACCATTTCTCGTTCCTTCCCTCGTGAAATGAATCAAGCGGAATTGGAGGAAGAAAAGAAGGTGGTAAAAGTAGTAGGAATAGAGGGGACGAAATTTATTTGGATCTGCTAACGTATATCATGCATATATATATATAAACAAAGGAAGAAGGGATGGTGGGGAGAGGGCAGAGATGAGGAGGCGTTCTGCTATACTTCTGATGCCGAAGACTGCCAGATCTTAGGAAAAAAGGCCGATCAATCCGCCTTAGATCGGTGAGCACTTCCTTCCTCCTTCTTCGTATGCCACTTATCTTTTGTTATCTGATCGAGTCTTGGAGTCATGGATTCTTTGGATGGGATCCTCAAAGGATCTGAGTTTTCTTCGATCGGATTCAGAAGAATTCATTGCCTATCTTGCTATTGCTTGCTGGATTTATCCTTATATTCTTTGGCTCCATCACTGGATCCTTCTTTTGGATCATCTGATATTTTTTGTTTCTCACCCAATTCGCCAAATTTAATCAATAATTAGGTATAGGTAGGTACGATTTTGTATAAGAATCGTTTTTCCGTTTCGAATTGTATATTTAAGCTTGGATCTGACACTGAACGATTGTATATCCATTTAACTGGGTGTGTTTGATTCCATTTGATTAGTGGAGAAAACCGATGCTTTCTAAATTGGGTGTTTAGATGCATGGGATGATGATGATGATGGATTGTGTGGTCATAATTGCAGAAGAGAGAATGGAGTCCGATCTTGGCAAGCTCTTCATTGGCGGGATCTCCTGGGATACCAATGAAGACCGCCTACGGGAGTACTTCAAGACTTATGGGGAGGTGGTTGAGGCTGTAATCATGAAGGACCGGACTACCGGCCGTGCCCGTGGTTTCGGGTTCGTCGTGTTTGCAGACCCTGCTGTGGCTGAGAGAGTCCTCATGGAGATGCACGTAATCGATGGCCGCAAGGTAACTTCTGATTTCTTCTAGTTTCATATTAATTGTTGTAGTTCAATCTCATTTGAGGCAATGCTGATGGTAAATTATGGTTATGGATTTGGAATGTCATCAATTAAGAGAATTGTCGACAAGCAAATTTGTCTATGTTAAAATCTACTATTGGGTCGATGAATAATCCTCAGGTGGAGGTGAAAAAAGCTGTTCCCAGGGTTGATCAGCACATCCTTAATAGAAACAACACCAGTATTCATGGTTCTCCAGGTCCTGGCCGCACCAAGAAGATATTTGTGGGAGGCTTGCCACCAAATATAACAGAGAGTGACTTCAAAAAGTACTTTGAACAGTTTGGGAATATCACTGATGTCGTCGTGATGTATGATCACAACACTCAGAGGCCAAGGGGGTTTGGATTCGTCACTTATGACTTGGAGGATGCTGTGGATCAGGTATTGCTTAAAACCTTTCATGAGCTAAATGGTAAGATGGTTGAGGTCAAGAGAGCTGTTCCTAAAGAATCGTCCCCAGCGCCCAACATGCGCTCATCTATAGGGGGATGTAATTATGGCCTGAATCGGGTTAATAGCTTTCTTAATGGGCATACTCAGGGTTACAATTCAAGCTCAGTATGTGGATATGGAATGAGAATGGATGGTAGATTGGGACCAGTAGCAAGTGCACAGATTGGGTTCTCTTCTTTTAGTCCTGGTTTCAGTATGGGGATGAGTTTTGAGCCTGGTATGAACACAAGCTTCGCGGGAACTTCAAGCTTCAACAACAACCTTGGATATGGGCGAGGTTTGAACCCTTACTATAGTGGAAATTCAAGTAGGTATCATAGTTCTATTGGTAATATTGGAGGTAGTGGTAATACTGGGTCAGTTTTTAGTTTAATGGCTCGTAATGCGTGGGGTATTGGTGGCATTAACTACGCTACAAACTCTGCAAGTTCTGATGCCTACATGACCTCAGGAAGTAGGAGTTTCAGTAGCTTTGGCAATAGTAGCCTGAACTGGGCTGGATCTTCTTCACTTATTTCAGCTCAGGGTGGGGGCAATGGATCAGACTATAATAATGGAAGCTTGAGTTATGAAACTGGTGAGAATAACCTCGGTTTGGGCCCCGGCAGTTTTGGAAGGAGTGGTCGAACTGGAGCTGCTAACACTTCCCTTACTGCAACAACCGGTGGGTATGAAGGAGATTATGCGGAGCTATATGGTGGTAGTTCAGTTTATGGAGACCCAACTTGGCGGTCAGCATCCTCTGAATTTGGTGGCACTGGCTCATTTGATTACCGGTTTGGGAATGCCACCTCAGATATAACAGGCAAGAGCTCTGTAGCTTATATGGGTGGCTATAATGTTACTAGTGGACACCCAAATAGAGGTAAGAAATTTATTTGATTCTATCAAAATGCCTGAAAGATGCATCTATTTTTCAATTTATAAACTCAAGAAAGGTATTTTGGTCTTTGGAAATCTGTGGATCTTTTGAAGTGGTTGGCAAAGCTGTGGGAAAAAGGAAGAGCCAAAATGTACACATAAACATAAACAACCATGTTTAGGCTAGGCTTGCTATATGAAAGGGTAAATTAAACATGCTTGACCAAGCTTCTTATTAAGCCACGCCCGATTCTATTTATTTTTGCAAGCCTATAGTGTTCAGACTCCTTCGGTTTATAAGTCAAGTTATAAAATCTGTTTGATCTCAGTTCATTTCCTAGATGAGCGCTAGGCTGAGCTTAAGCAAGCCGATTACCTTGCCAATCCTAAGCTGTTCATGAATTGCTCAGACTGTTTGTGGCCTTACATTGGATTCATGCCCATTCCTGACATGCATGGGCTGAGCTGCATAACTTAATGCTTACAGAAGCAACAACAAAATAGATGCCTGCCTGCAACCGAAATTCTCTCTATGTCAATCTGTTTTGCTTAGCGCATGCAGCAGTTGTTTGAATAGCATCTTGCACCCCTCAAGAATCCATATGAAGATTTTAAGGGTGTAAATTTAAGGTCATGCAAGTGGAGTTCTATTTGATTTATCCTGAAAGTAAATTCATCTTTTTGCTTCCTGTCTTTTGGAACTAAATTATTTTCTTAAAATGTTCTCTTCTGCATCTAGCCAAGATTTTGTTGAGGACACATATCTGGCTTATAAATATGCACCTCAACAAGGCCTGAAGGATTTGCTTGTGTTATTGCAAGTATAACAACATTAATCTGCCTCCATCGCTGTGAAGCGGGTCTTGTTGGTTTTGAGTTCAGCACTCTCCAGATCCAATTCATGTCATCTGAGTGAAAAGTTCAGGTTGGATAGGGTTTTGGATTGAATTTATTGATCCATAATGTTTCTTTGGGTTGAATTAGGTCAAGAATTTTCCAACCACAAACCATTAGAAGAATGAAATTTGTTAGTTTTATGCTGAACATACCTGCAAGAACATAGTAGTAAAACAACATGGCAACATTTTTGACATTATTAACAACTATTTTCTTACAAAACTGAAACGGGTTATTGACAACAACAAAAATTGTCATCAGCATTGATGATTAACTGCGTAAATGTTATTGGCCAAAAGGAAAAAAAAATGCTTTCTTAAATTGGAGGGATGTAAAAAAGTGGTGTTTTATTGGGGTTCAGTTGGTGTTAGTGATCCATGTTTAATCTATGTTTGCAATGGGTCATACTTTTCCTTCTAGGTTTAGTCCAAATGACTTCAGTTCAGACCGAACATGGTTGTTTCAGGTCAGATCCTGATCAGAAGCAAGTTTCTTCTTTTAACCCAATCCAGCTGCTACCCTAGTGTGCACCTAGGCAATGGAGATTTCCATTCTAAAGAGAATTAATATCTACCCTCGAATTTGGTTTGGTATTCTGTATTTGACTTGAACAATCAAAACGTTGATTCCAGGAACTTTTTCTAACAAGGAATTATTTCTGAGAAAGTCGACAAATTTATACTCGATTTCACTGTCTAATGACTTTACAATATGTTTCAGTTATATTGCCATTTAAATGGAATTTTATTCAATTCTTTTTCTGCACATAGTAATGATTCTCATGACTTCTGTAAACGTAATGCACAAATGAATGCCCAATGGCTGACTTTATTATATTGGATTATATTGCTTTAAATATTAAGCAAATAATAGTGACGAGATTTTCTTCATCTGATGTCACTTAAGCATGTGTATGATAATTTTTTTAAACATTCTTATGTCCTTGTCTTGTAGATTCTAATATGAGGAAATTTATGCTTGGCAGAGGGCTGACATTTTTGCGTGCATTTTTTCCATCTTAGATATGTTCTTGTCAAGATTGGAGCAGAGTTATTGTGAGTGGAAATGTATGAAACTTTTCTTTCACAAAACTGGAGTTTCAATTTCTCTTTTTATTCTTTATATATATAAGTGAAGATTCCTGATTTTCTAATGTTTAAAAGGGTGAACCTTGGTGCAACGGTGAGGTTGCTCTACTGTGATATGGAGGTCATAGATTCGAAACACGGAAGCAACATCTCCATATGCGGCCTCATGCACTAGGCTGCCCTATTGTTTTATAATGTTTAATTGTTGATGAACATGTGCAGGAATTGCTGCATATGAAGATTATGAAGGTTTTGATTGGTGAAGAATCCAGTACATCAGGTGCCTGCCTGCAAAGTTTACATATCCCGTATATTATATGGGTTAGTTATTCAAATAGAGCTAACCAGGGAGATGTTCAGAAATCCAGATTTAGAGAATTTAAAGATAAAAAGATTTTGTGTAAGGTTTGGGATTTGAATTTAATTTCTACATTGGGTGTGCTTTATTTCTTGGGACTTGGTTGAGATGTAATATCTGATTGCGGGATATATTCGGAAGAGTGTTCAGATTTATGACAGCAATGTGCCAAATAAACTTCTAGTATTGTTCAAAACAAACAGAAAAGAAGGAAAGCAAACTACTTTAATATCTGGCAACATTGTTGCTTCTTGTCGGTATATTCCTTCATGTTTTTTCCTTCAATCCTACTTCGGGTGTACCAGATACTAGGTTGGGTTGCTGGTGTACAAGTACCAGGGATTCCATCTAGATGCCTAAAATAAAACATTAAACATTTTAAATCATTTCTATAGTAAAAAGTCTTCAATAGTGATCATTGTAGTTTCTCCATTCTTTATTGCCTTTGTTTGGTTTTTGGACTTTGTAGAATCATCCAGGATAGGACATTAGCTGTTTCTCAATTTAACTTGTACATGGGTATACCGAATCTTTTGAAATGCTTTCTAATTTGGAATTTGCAAGAAAAGTACACTTTATTTTCAATTATGCAAAACATACGTCATTTGTAATGATTTTATAACTAATCTATTTTGGACCTTACTGGGTTATTATACCCCTGCCCTCACGGTGCGTTAACCTACATTGCATGCATCCATTACCACTATTTTCTCATAAGAATAGCCGTTACTAAGCATGTACATTTATGTGAGCGGATGGCATTAATGGTCTAGTAAAATTTAAAGTAGCTTATTTTTACAAATAATAAGGATAAGAAGAAGAAGGAAAACAGTAATAATCCACAAATAAATATAAAAAAAATCTTTTTTGCTTATTGAAAGTAAAGTTGAACTTTTTCTACAAAATTCTCTTAATTTTAAGGCTTTGTTTGGTTGTGAAATAAGCTAACCCTAAGCAAATGGGTAAACTTAGTTGTAACTTTCTTTTCTTGGAATAATTACTCCACTAATATAAGATGTAGTAATTTATTCCGAGTCCACTGAAAAAAATAGCTTCATTTTGGAATAAATACATTTAACATATGAAGACTAAAGAAAGGTTCTTTTTCAACAACCCTATGTTTTGTATATAGCTTGTTCCAAGCACAAATAAAGAAGGGTTGTGATAGGTTGATGGATAACATAAAACTATAGTCACATCATAGAAGCATGAATCTCCTCTATTAAGAGCCCTATGAGCGATACACTCAATTTGACCTCGAGTAAGTGAGAAGTAAGCAAGGGTTCTCATACTATAACTAATGGGTGTAGGTAAAGAAGTTATTCCAAAAAAATAGAATATGTTTAGTAACTTGGAATATAAGATTGCTGATGGAAAATTAATGGAACTAGTAAATACAATATCTAGGAGCAAGGTTAACATAGCTTGGTTGCAAAATACTAAGTGGATAAGTGAAAAAGCAAAGGGACGTTGGTAAGACAAGTGTTTACACCCTATCTCAGCCTGAGAGTTGAGAGCAAGCATCGTGTGAACCATGTTTGATGAAATTGGAGCAGATGAGGGTCACATGACTTTTGTTAAACTAGATAAGAATTTAGGTGTGATAAATTTCATCTAATGAGAAGGCACAAAGCAAAGGAGGAGAGTTAGGTCATAATATTGATAAGTAGGCCAAAAGCACAGGACTTGGCCATGATCAACCATAATACATAGACATAGACAGAGGTGATTGAAGCAGTCTCAGAGTATTTCTAAGTACAATAATTGTATTATGGGCCGAAATAAAAGAGAGGGCCGATATAAACTTTGCTAAGATTGATGAGGTTATTGGTTTAACAGTTGATGCAGGGCGACTGTGCCAACGTTGATGCAGGGAGACTATACCAACATTGATGCAGGCGACTATGCCAACAAATGTGTATAGTGGAGGATAATTGGCATTAGTTATTAAAACCACTATGAGTGGAGGAAAGATGTAATAGTAATTGTCAGAGTAGGCATTCACTGATAGTACAAATAAGTGTAAATATATTTTTTAAAAGACCCTTTGATAATCCAAATCAATGCATTTTTATATTAGTTCTTAATCTACTAGTAGTTTTTAATCTAATACTACATGAACTTAGAATTTCTACTACTATAGCCCAGTGCTACACCTCTATCCCCATCTAGGTCCTTTTTTTTCGAACGATAGTGTGACTGTGGCAAAAGTCCTTTAAGATCAAGGCAACTGGGCATAAGCTACACTCTATCATCCTTTCAATCACAATCTTTCTAGCTAATATGATGCCAGTGGCATGTCCATGCACTCATCATACACCTACCAACAGGTTCTCTAAGCATGCCCACTCCTTGGGATGTCACGAGAGAGACTCTGCAGTGGCTAACAAGTTTTGTGACATGCTCGATAGGACATCTCATAGTTACCATCATGGCATTGCAGGAAAAAAATAAAAAAGTAGATGCAGAGAAAGTGGTTGTTGGGCTAAGGTTGCTCATGGAATGATATGTAGCATCTTCAACTTTGATAGTGGAATAGGTCGAAAAATCTGTTATTTATGGTTGAAAGCTGATAATGTTTGGCCGTATATTCTAGCATATCTTGTGGAAGAGAAAATCGATTTCGTCCTCATAAAGGATGAATTGATTTTATATACAAGTACTAAGGTTTATAAAGAATCATATTGGGGACTTCAGCTTATTACAAGAAAATGGTTGAAGACTAATGGGGCTCCCAAAATCAACTGATCGAGGGAGTGTAGTAATCAAGCCAGCAAGGTTCGACAAGACCGAAACATCAAAGGATATTTTAGTCAACGCCTAGCTGATATTGCAAATTGTTAGTCATGGTGGTTGCAGAGGATGGGTAGTAAAGTTGGTGAATCCAAGCTGACAATAGTTCATGATCCATGAGTAAAAGGTAAAAGTATAACAACTTTATAGCACTAGTTGTAAGCATCACGAGGGCTATAGGAAAACCTTCTCAAAGGGAGTTTCCTATGGGACGTGCATTCCATATTCATATATCAGAGGGTAGCACAATAATGCAAGAATAGATCCGGACCCGTACCTGGTGCTACATATAGTTCAAGATCCTCATATAGATTATGGGTAGCTTGGATCTCGATGCTATACAAAAAAACCACCGAAAGATCGAACAAAAAATAAATTTTGTCCGAAAGTGGAATAAATAAATAGTATCATATATTATCTCAAATGAAGGAGTTCCACTAAGATTTCGATCAAGAGACCAATGCATAAAATAATGATCTACTATGATTGATTCTATTCCACAAGTCTTCTATTGGCTTTCTTTTGGTAGACCTGAAGATGACTTAAAAAGGGTGTCGTTATCAAAGTCTTAACGAACAAACAAAAATTTTTATACTACTCTTACCATCCTCTACTCGACGAATAGTGGTTGTAGGAGGTCGATTCACAGGGAGGCGATTGGAACACACAAATAAAGAATAGAAACTCTATTAAGATTCATGGCAATATATATTTTTTCTTTTTTTTTAAAAAAAATAATTTTTTGAGGATATTCGATTAATCTCTAACCAACCAGAGCTAGTTCTCTATTCAAAAATAAACAAAGGAAAGAAAGAAAGTTTTGCAATTAAATTCTAATGCAGAGTAGGGGTCGATTCCTCAACGTGGGAGTCGACTCCTGAAGACAGAAAGTAAATAAAAACCACAAATTGAACAGTAAAGAAAAATATTTTAGAGTTATCTTAACATAAGAATGCATAAAATAAATTGTAAAAATTAAACTGAAATTTAGAACACGGATTGCATAAAAAAGAAAAATAATGGATTGCATGAAAAGATAATTACAAAAGTAAAATAAAAATTGGAAGCCTAATGCTTCTTTCCTTCTGCAAAATAAAATGTAACAAGAAATAACAATCGCGTTGTTTCTCTCCCTCGGTGGGACTCTCAAGAGAAATGATTTTTTTCTTTTTTTTTTTTCCGAGAAACAGAGGAGCTCTGTTTTCCTTTCTCTCTTCTTTTTTTTTTGAATTAGAGCTCCCTCCCTTTCCAGCCGAGAGCCATCCCTTCTTATAGTCGCAGGATGCTGAGGATTGGAACGGAGGTAGAGGGGGCAATGATGCGCAATGCCTCATCCCGGCTGGCCGCGAGATCGCTGGGAGTTTACCACGGAAGAAGATCCCTCCTGGATGGCGAGAAACGGAAGAGACAGACGCGGGGGAGGGGGAAGCTGAGACGCACGTGGGAACGGGCGTTGATCGTGGGATGCTGAGATGCTGGAAGATTTTTGAAATGGGGAAAGAGGCAGATGCGGGAGCTGGGGTGGCTGAAAATGAACGCTGCCGCGGGATCTTTGCTGGGAGGAGGCGGTCGTCCGGGTCGCAAGTGGAAGAGATGCAGAAGAAAGCTGGAAGGAGGCGGTCGTCCAGGTCGCACACGGAAGAGGAAGGATGCCACAGAATCGCTGGGGCATGCATCGCGGAGGAAACGGAAGTAGATCGCGGAGAATGCTGGAAGGAGTTGATTCGGAATGGAGCTGGGAACATGGAGGGAATCCGGAAGGATGCTTGCGGAATCGCTGGGGTACTGGAAATGGAAGGAGCTGCAGACGCATGTGAGGGATCGCGATCAATGGGGCACGGACGCTAGGGCTCTGAAGCTGAAATGCGGAACGAAATCTGGGAGGAATTCTTAGAAGGTGGATCGTGGAATCAGGACAACGGGCGGTGGCTGGCAAGCGCAGAGGAGAAAGGTTGAACGTGGGAGAAGAAATTGCTGATCTGGAGTCCTCAAAGAGATCAGGAAGGCTTCATCGCGGACAGGTGAAGCGTGTGGAGTTGATTTTCAATTAGGAAGATAGGTGGCTGGTTGGCTGGCGAGAACGGGATGATGCAACTTGTTGAAGACGTGATGCTGGTGACGAACCATGGGATGGCTAGCACAATATGGAAAGTCGCTCGGATGCAAATGTGCTCGATCAGGTCATGGCAGGATTGGGCCTACACGATTTGAGAAAATGATGTATCTCTCTAAACCCAATCTGTACCAAATACGCATTTAAACTTTAATTTATAATAACCTGTGCCAAACAAAAATATAATATTAAACCAATGAATTTATCATTATTAGTTAGCAATAACACTAATTTAAGTAATATTTAGATCACACTTTTGTGCTCTCATCACAACCCCAACTAGCTTATTGCTAGTCTCTATCAATTAACAAACAAACGATAAAATGAGGGTACAAATGATATAGTCTAGCCTATGACTTTTTATTGAAGCTAAGTACATAAAATTGAGATACGTACCCATTTTCGTAGGAAATCACGATTGCACTTAGCACGTGCAACAAGCCTTTAAACTCCTAGGTTACCCTAGTGGACGAGTATTGTCTCGTGAGAGTTTGCAGTAAAGTTACTCATAAACATCATCAGTCAGGGATTTCCAATGTTTAACTCGAAAGTTGAACAAGTATTATTGTATGAACCTAGAATTGCAAGGACAATGAGACTTATTGCTATCATATTTAAGCATACTCTAACTCAAATTTCATTATACCCCATCTGTTTGCTAATAAGTCAAGAATGTAGTGAGGTGTAAGATAGTATCATATAAATGAGTGGCTTTCACTTACTTCCAACATGATAACTCTAATTTTCAAGACTTTCTAGAATTAAATGGTAATGAACATGCAAGTATAACTTTTAATCAGACTGAATGCTAAGAAGAATGACTTGTGCAATATCTAGCCTTATTAAGCTTTCTAGCTGACCCATGTAGCGAGTGTTAGGCCAATGACTCCCGATCCAGATGGCTTAGGGCACTAGGTGTAAAGACACCCTAACAAGCTTAATAACTCAAGTCAACTAGGCTCCAAGGCCGAATTAGTCACTTAGAGTTTAATCTCAGTCATTCTTACTTTTTTACGCGAACACTCGCTGCTTGCCAGGCAAGAGGCTCGGTTACTCAGTGAGAAGACTTAAAATAAACTCATTTTATTATTATTATTATTATTATTAGGTGTTCATCACACACATAACTTTAAATTATCCAGAAGATTAAAAGGATTAATATTAGTTCCAAGTTTACATACCCCACTATTCATATGCTTACGTGTAGGTGCTAAATCATGTTCTATACTGTTAGCAAAGGACCGGTGGGACGAAAACTCAAGCTAGAGCTGTTATCATATTCCTTAACTCAAAATTATTGTCAAAGCAATTCTTGGTTTATACACCTAAAAAGGTTAGAATTTGAGTTAAAAATTTGAAATCCTCCATTTTCTCTCTTTATTTTATTTTTTTAATAGGCAAAAAAATCAAAAATATTCTTACCCCCATACCTAAATTCAACATTATCCTTAATATTGAGAAAATTAAAACAGTAATAGGGCAGAGAAGACATTACCTGATATTGGACTTTGATATGGCTGAATAAATTGAAGATTGGGGAAAATACCCCCAAACCTACATGTTAGTAATTTAAATCTTTACATTTTGGGTTGCCTTCCAAGAGCGCTAAGTTTTATGTCTTCAACCAGACAATTCTAATTCACTCATAATAGACAGGGTCGGTCAGAAGTATCTCATCGACTTCTGGACTTAGATACTCAAGGTATAGTTTTAAACGATATCCATTGACTTGAAAAGACCTACCATCCTTGGTATTGCATATTACTACCGTACCATGTGGATGCACTTTCTCTACTACGTAGGTGCCAGTCCAGTGAGATTTAAGTTTTTCAGAAAATAGATGTAATCGAGAATCATATAAAAGGACCTTTTGTCCTCGGTGAAACTCCTTACGAGTGATCATTTTATCATGTATGACCTTCATGCGATCCTTGTACTTTTTAACACACTCGTAAGCATCGTTCCTAATTTCTTCAAGCTCATCGAGCTGAAGCTTTCTATGCTCTCCCGCCTTGTCGAGATCGAAATTTAGGCGTTTGATTGCCCAATAGGCCTTGTGCTCTAACTCGACAGGTAAATGGCAAGCCTTGCCATAGACAATCCTATATGGGGACATTCCAATTGGTATTTTGTAGGCCGTACGATATGCCCATAATGCATCCGTTAACCTAAGGGACCAATCCTTTCGAGATGTATTGACAGTTTTCTCAAGGATGGTCTAAATTTTTCTATTGAAAATCTCAACTTGTCCACTCGTTTGTGGATGATACGGTGTACCAACCTTATGGGTGATGTTGTACTTTCTAGCAAGGGCTTTAAAAATTTTATTGCAAAAGTTTTTTCCCCCATCACTAATGATAGCACAAGGGGTGCAAAAACGAGCGAAGATAGACTCCTTAAGAAACTTGATCACCACTTTGTGATCATTGGTCTTACATGCAACAGTTTCAATCTACTTGGAACATAGTCAACAGCAATGAGTATGTACTGGTGCCCAAACGACATAGGAAAAGGATCCATAAAATCAATACCCCAAACATCAAAGATTTCTACAATTAAGATCGGGTTCAGGGGCATCTCATTTTTTTCTGAAAAGTTTTTCTAGTCTTTGACATCGGTCACATGTTTTACAATACTTGTGTGAGTCATGGAATACTGTGGGCCAATAGAATCCGCACTGCAAAACCTTTGCAGCCGTCTTTTTACCACTAAAATGACCACCACAAGCATGGTCATGACAAAAGGAAAGGGCTTTCCTTTATTCGTATTTAGGGATGCACCATCAGATGATTTGATTAGGGCAGTATTTGAATAAATATGGTTCATCCCAAAAATACCACTTCACATGAGCTAGGAAGCAAAATTGCTCTTGCTGGGTCTAAGAGCTGGGCATTCGTTCAGTAACGAGGTAGTTGACTATGTCAGCATACCATAGAACATTGGTTTGGGAAATCATCATTAGTTGTTCATTAGGGAAAGTTTCGGATACAGGTAAGGATTCTACATATGACTCAACAATCAATCTGGACAAGTGGTCAGCAACTACATTTTCAGATCCTTTTTTATCTCGAATTTCGAGATCAAATTCCTGGAGCAATAGGATCCAATGAATGAGCCTTGCCTTGGCATCCTTCTTTGTGAGAAGGTACGTAAGGGCAGCATGATCAGAATAAACAAGGACCTTAGATCCTATCAGGTAGGGATGAAATTTATTTAGGGCAAAAACAACCACCAACAATTCTTTTTCAGTGGTAGAATAGTTGAGTTGGGCGTCATTTAGAGTTTTGCTCGCATAATGAATAATATGGGGAAGCTTCCGCACTCGCTGACCTAAGACGACACTTATGGCATAATCAGATGCATCACACATGATTTCAAAAGGACGACTCCAATCAAGAGACCTTATGATAGGTGCTGAAGTCAATTCAGACTTCAGTCTTTCGAAAGCAGTTACACAAGTTGGCGAAAAATTAAAAATAGTATCTTTAGTCAACAAATCACATAAGGATTTCGATATTTTGCTGAAATCCATGATAAAGCGGCGGTAAAAACCCGCATGCCCTAAAATGGATCGAATTTTTCTAACAGTCTTGGAAGGTGGCAATTTAGCAATTAATTCTACTTTGGCCTTATCCACCTCAATTCTCCTTTGTGACACAATGTGTCCTAAAACATTACCTGATTCTACCATAAAATGACACTTCTTCCAGTTAAGAACTAAGTTTTTCTCTTTACAACGCTCTACAACAAGTGTCAAGTAGTGTAGACATTCATCGAAATTGGATCCAAATACAGAAAAGTCATCCATGAAAACTTCTAAAAATTTCTTCACCATGTCGAAGAAAATACTCATCATATACCGCTAGAATGTAACCAGTGCATTGCATAGCCCAAAAGGCATGCGACGATAGGCAAAAGTGCCATAAAGATAGGTGAACGTGGTTTTCTCTTGATCCTCACGTGCAATAGGAACTTGGTTATATCCAGAATAACCATCGAGAAAATAGTAATGAGAGTGGCCAGCTAGTCGTTCTAGCATTTGATCGATGAAGGGTAGAGAAAAGTGGTCTTTCCTAGTCATGGCATTAAGCTTTCTGTAGTCGATGCATACTCGCCATCCCATTTGGATTCGAGTAGGAACTAACTCATTGTAATCATTTTTTACTACAGTGATGCCAGACTTCTTGGGTACGACTTGAACTAGGCTTACCCACTGACTATCAAAAATAGGATAAATAATTCCTGCATCTAAAAGCTTGATGACCTTGGCTCGAACTACGTCCTTCATGACTGGATTAAGTCGCCTTTGTGGTTCTCTAGAGATTTTTGCATCCTCTTCTAGATGGATCTTATGTTGGACCCTATCAGCTAGAGACCAACTGAAAGCTTCCTGATTCTTCCGAAGGATACTTAACAACTTCTCTTCCTGTTCTTTAGTCAGATTCGATGCAATTATAATAGGTAAGGTCTTGTTGTCTCTAAGAAATGCATACTTCAAGTTCTCGAGAAGGTCTTTAAGTTCTAGCTGGAGAGGTTTGACATTGGATGGCACTAGCTGAGATTCTGAAATAGGCAATGATTCAACCTTGGTAGCCCATTTGCTAGTATCCATCATAGGAATGAAATCTAACAATGCGTTTACCTCCTGACTTGATTCACAATCTTGACCGAAATTAGCCAAATATCTTTCTAATGGATCAGAATAACTTGACTCTTCAAAAGAACTGCTAATTATGTTCTCGATCATGTGAATTTCTTCCAAATCATCCATCTCAGTTGACTGACTACTACTGTGAAAAACATTAAGCTGGACAGTCATGTTCCCAAAGGCTAGAGTCATTATTCCATTTTGGCAACTGATCACAGCATTTGAAGTGGCCAAAAATGGTCTACCTAGGATCATCCGGATGTGACTTTCTGAAATTTTTTACTGGTTCAGTTTCAAGGACTACAAAATCCACAGGGTAGTAAAACTCATTAACTTTTACAATCACATCCTCTGCAATTCATTTGGGATACTTTACAATCCTATCTGCTAATAAAAGAGTGATGTTTGTGGGTTTTACACTAGCTCCTAAAAAAATCTAGGAGGGCTCTCTGAATGGTGGTTTCTTCTATTTTAATTTCAACGATGGGGCAACCAGGGTCCTTGTATTTTGGGGCAATCTGTTGTTGAATAAGAGATGAGGCTTGTGCCGCCATCACAGCTTGCCTAGAAATACTGATTTTTCTTTTCACCGTGGTGAGGTCTTTTAAAAATTTTGTATAGAAGGGGATCTGTCTGATGGCATCTAGGAAGGATATATTTATTTGGACATTTTTAAAAACCTCCATGATTTCATCATACTGAGATTTTTTTCTTGGAGTCTTGTAATCTACTAGAAAAAGGAGCCTTAGGTTTGTATGTCTCTATTGGTTTCTCCTCTATTCCTTATGTTCCCTTTTCTTGCCCCTTTTTTCTGTGTGAGGTTTGGTTCATGCTTTTCTTCTTTTTCTTGTACAAGAAGTTGGACCTTGTTGTCCACTTGCTTGCCAGATCGTAAAGTGGTAATTGCCTGGACTTTATGGGTTGGGTTTTCATTCGAGTCAATCTGAAACTGGCCTCTCGGCCCTTGATTCTATTGCCTACTAGGATTAGGCACTCGCTGACTGGGTAATTCACCTTTCTTTCTATCCCCTAGAGAGTTAGCTATTTGGCTCAGACTAACCTCAAGTTTTGCAATTGCTTGTGCATGGAATTGATTAGTCTGGGTTTGAGCCATATTGGTCTGTTGTTGCTGTTGGATGAAGTCTTGTTGCTGTTTCATCATGTCAGCCATCATGGCTTCCAATGATGGAGATTGCTGAGGGATAGGGGTACTATAAGGAGGAATAGGTGGAGCCAATGATTGCTTCATCTATGATGGACCTATCCTGAAAATTTTTTCTGAAAACCTGGTGGACCACCCTGATGCTGAATAGGTTCAGTCTGCCTGTATGAGAATTTCGAGTGAAATCTATTATCAGGATGATAAGCTGGGCTGAATGAGTTGGGAGTGGGTTTCTTAAAGCCACTATATGAATTTAGAGCATTGCCTGCTCGGTCTTGATGTTGGGTAAACTAGGGCAGCACTCCAATAGATGCTCAAAACTATTACATAAAATGCATAAGCCCTGTGGCTCGTGTTTTACTTTCAGGATGGGATTTGACTCTTTGTGTGAGTTCGAGTTAGTGGAAACAGTGAAAGTATCCAACTTTTTACTGAGATTGTTCACCCCATTCACCAAATTGGACATGACATTCTTGAGATCTGGGTCTGTTTTTATTTCGTAGGTACTTGGTTCTCTAGACCCATAATCATCTCTATCTATCTCCTGACCGTAGTTACTCCAATTTTGGGCATTTTCAGCTAAGTCAACAAGAAACTCATAGGCTTGATCAGGGGTTTGGTTCATGAACCTACCCTTATGCATGGATTCAATCATGTTCCTGTGTGTTGGGGGTAGTCCTTTGTAAAAGAAATGTACAAGATCAGCCTTGTCAAGCCTATGGTGTGAGCACTTGAACAAAAGATCATGAAATCTTTTCCAAAGTTGGAAAAAATTCTTCCTCAGATTTTTCTCTAAAAGTTCTTATGGCATCCTTAATTTTTTCAGTTTTTACCATGGGGTAGAACTCAGCCATGAACTTCCTAGATAGTTGTTCCCATGATGTGATGGAATTCGGAGCAAGAGAATACAGCCATGCAGCGGCACGATCCTCTAAAGTCATAGAAAACAACCTTAATTTAATACCCTCTTCATCTAAGTTTTGATCTCTGAATGTTTGACAGATTGTCAAAAATTTATTTAAATGAATATACGGTGGTTCGCTCTCAAATCCATGAAATTTGGATAACATATTTATTGCTGCAGCCCGAATCTCGAATTGGGCTGCATTATTAATTGGTAACACTATATAAGTAGGGGGACTAGCGGATGCGGGTGCGAACAACTCATTCAAAGTTCTAATATGTTCAACCTTTGTAGAGATTGACGGTTGGCTTACAGTTCGCTGGGTGTGATGAAAAGTTCTGTCAATCTCAGGATCAAATGGTATTAACTCGCCCCTTAATGACCTTCTACCATGCATACACTATCAACAATTCATTAGATTTGACTCCTAAAATGAACGAGATCCTAAAAGAAAAGAAGGGCTAGACACAGATGACCACAACCATCACCACACAATAATTTGGCTTTATTAGTCTTAAAATTAAGTGAGGTTTAGTAGCTTCTTAAATTTAGTTGCATAGATAATTATTAGGTAAAAAATTTCTAAAATTCTCTCCTAGATTAGACAGCTCCTAATCTCCCTTCCAGTTTAAACTAGAGCATACCAGTTAAGAAGATCTAGTAACTAGTGACCAGGTAAGTCCTAGAGTGTGTGGTGGTGCACTAAGCTCACTTAAGTACCACAATTTTCGTAACAGTTTTTACTGTTATAAAACTTGCCTAGACATCACCAATTACTAAGGTTCTCATTGGAGTGGCCTTCAGTCGCTTCTTTCCAAGAGCCTATTGAGCTCGAAAATCCTAAGGCCAATGTCTAATTACTTTTATTATGATTAGGCTTAGGATATTTATGCACTATGATGATTTTTGGGCTAAGAGCGAGTAATGAAATTCCGACCTTATCTTTATAATAGGTTCTGCCCTTAGAATATTTTATGCAAATGCTTTACACTACATGTAACAATCATAAAAATTTTAAAGTTTTATGGCATGACATAAAATCACTTTAATTAAATGATCAAGCAAATTATTTTTTTTTATTTTTTATTTTATTTTATTTTATTTTTTTATATATAGGAAGAACTTGAATGTAAACTAAAAACTAATCCTTATGCGTCAGTCAATCTCTGAATGCTCCTTGAATAAGCTCTGGAGATTACTCCGTGAGGAGCCCCAATAGAGGTATGATAATCTCAGGGGATTGCATCCTATCAATTACTAGCAAATTTTTTTTTAATTATTTTTTACTTTAATCTCGAAAGAATTAAATAAGCCAAGATTAAAATAATCTAAGAAAATAAATCAAGGCTAAAATTGAAAATTTCACACCTGATCTTAGCGTCGTTCGCTAAATCTTCCTTGCGACTCGCCTTGCCTCCCCGACAACGGTGCTAAAATTTTGTTGGCTTTCTTTTGGTAGACCTAAAGATGACTTAAAAAGGATATCGTTGTCAAAGTCTTAACCAATAAATAAAGATTTTTATACTACTCTTACCATTCTCTACTCGATGAATAGTGGTTGTAGGAGGTCGATCCACAAGGAGACGATTGGAGCACACAAATAAAGAATAGAAACTCCATTAAGATTCATGGCAATGTATATTTTTTTCTTCTTTTTTTTAAAAAAATAATTTCTTGAGGACATTCGATTAATCTCTAACCAACCAGAACTAGTTTTCTATTCAAAAATAAACAAAGAAAAGAAAGAAAGCTTTGCAATTGAATTCTAATGTAGAGTAGGGGTCGATTCCTCAACGTGGGAGTCGACTTCTGAAGACAGAAAGTAAATGAAAACCACAAATCGAACAGCAAAGAAAAATATTTTAGAGTTATCTTAACATAAGAACACATAAAATAAATTGCAGAAATTAAATTGAAATTTAGAACACAGATTGCATAAAGAAGAAAGATAATGGATTGCATAAAAGGATAATTACAAAAGTAAAATGAAGATCGAAAGCCTAATGCTTCTTTCCTTCTGCAAAATAAAATAAAAAAAGAAATAACAATCACATTATTTCTCTCCCTCGGTGGGACTCCCTAGAGAAATGATTTTTTCTTTTTTTTGGGGGGGGGAATAGAGGAGCTCTGTTTTCCTTTCTCTCTTTTTTTTTTTTTGAATCAGAGCTCCCTACCCTTCCAGCTGAGAGCCATCCCTTCTTATACTCGCGGGATGCTGAGGATCGGAACGGTCGCGGAGGAGGCGATGGTGCGCAATGCCTCATCTCGGCTGGCCGCGGGATCATTGGGAGTTGACCACGGAACAAGATCCCTCCTGGATGGCGGGAAACTGAAGAGACGGACGCGGGGGAGGGGGAAGCTGAGACGCACATGGGAATGGGCGTTGATTGCGGGATGCTGAGACGCTGGAAGATTTTTGAAATGGGGAAAGAGGCGGACGCGAGAGCTGGGGTGGCTGAAAATGAAGCCTGCTGCGGGATCTTTGCTGGGAGGAGGCGGTCGTCCGGGTCGCACATGGAAGAGGAAGGATGCCACGGAATCGCTGGGGCATGCACCGCAGAGGAAACGGAAGTAGATCGCGGAGAATGCTGGGAGGAGTTAATCCAGAATGGAGCTGGGAACATGGAGGGAATCCGGAAGGACGCTCGCAGAATCGCTGGGGCACTGGAAATGGAAGGAGTTGCAGGCACACGTGGGGGATTGCGATCAATGGGGCGCGGACGCTGGGGCTCTGAAGCTGAAACGTGGAATGGAATCTGGGAGGAATTCTCGGAAGGTGGATCGCGGAATCAGGACAACGGGCGGCTGGCAAGCGCAGAGGAGAAAGGTCGTGGGAGAAGAAATTGCTGATCTAGAATCCTCAAAGAGATCAGGAAGGTTTCATTGCGGACAGGTAAAGCGCGTGGAGTTGATTTTCAATCAGGAAGACAGGTGGCTGGCTGGCGAGAACTGGATGATGCAACTTGTTGAAGATGTGATGCTGATGACGAACCATGGGATGGCTAGCACAATATGGAAAGTCGCTCAGGTGCAAATGTGCTCGATCAGGTCATGGCAGGATTGGGCCCGCACGGTTTGGGACCATGATGCATCTCTCTGAACCCAATCTGTACCTAATGCGCATTTAAACTTTAATTTATAATAACATGTGCCAAACAAAAATATAATATTAAACCAGTGAATTTATCATTATCAGTTAGCAATAATACTAATTTAAGTAATATGTAGATCGCATTTTTATGCTCTCATCATCTTTCGCAGCTCTTTTAGTCTTTACCACTCATCTTGGAGAGCTTTGAACATCAGCAACTATTCTATTGAAGAGGGCCAGAATTAAGACTTGTTTTCATGCAACATCTGTGACTAAAAGTTTCTTCTTGTTACTGTGTTCAAGTTCTACTTGTTCTTCCTCCAGGAGTTGTACTTCTCAGCTATCACTTATTAGCTCCACTTCGGCTGGCCAATTGATGGTGAATGGAAGAAATTTTGGCTAGCTTGTGTTGAAGATCATCAGCCTAATCTACCGAAGGATAGGTCGAATGCTAAATAATATTGATGGAAGAGCCATTAATGAGAAGCATCTAAAGAAATATTATCTTATACTGTGAAAGGAACGTGAGAAAATACAAGGTCAAAAGGTCATGCTATTTTATTTTTTTCAGCTAATATAATTACACAAGGATGAATGAAAGGTCGATTGGATTAATACTCTCAAGGTGTTCACTTTACTCTTGACTAAGACTAATAAATCCTTCATCATCACTGGCCTGCCTAAACTTCAAGATGATCTAATGTTCTACTTACCATAGTTCATCATCGATTGCAAAGAAAGTAGAATGAGCGTAGCGGGATTAGGACTTAGGTATGGACATGATTGACAAGAGCGGAAATGTGCAAGGGTTCATTTTGACCAGCCTAAAAAAGGGGACATGATTAGCTAAAGGCTGGTCGAGATAATGTGAACTTGCTGATTTGGAACACCTCAAGCAAACAACAAGCTACTGGGGATAGTATTCGAATTTGACAATAAAACCATTGGTGATGGTAACTCGATTTGTGACGGTCTTGCGATTTGGCAAACCAACCAAAAGTCAGTTGATCTAAACAAAGAGATTGTTTTGGCCAATATTCAATCTTACTCACCATAACAGATGAAAGAAGATTGGGAGGAGGCATGAGGATAGTCACGAGGAAGAAGGAGGGTGAAGAGAAGGATGTAGGACCTATTTACAAAAAAGAGACATGCCCTATCAAAAGATAAATCAAAATTCTCATTATATGGAAGATAAAGGCTGATCTCTATAAAGGTGGAAGATTCTTTGTGCAATATGCGCATTATGTCGGTACATAGAAATATTTCATGAAGGGAGACCTAGCAAAAGCATAAGGTCCAAAAGGAAATAGAAAAGATATGAGTAGATCACTAAGGTTGGAAATGACGCTTGAGTAAAAGGGACATAATAGTTGGTCAGCAAAAAAAAAAATTGGTTCAATCCTAGAACATTGTGTAAATGTCTCATACAAAAAAAAAAGTAGTCCCAAATACAACTACATTAATTCACAAAAATTAGAAGTAGCACAAAGCTAAAGGCTCTTCCATGTCCACATATTTCAAACTTGGTAAGTTAAGCACTCATATTTTGTGGGGACAAAAAAGAGAAAGACATGAGTTCGCAGAAACTACTAGAGTAAATTTAGAATGATATAGCACCTTTCAACACAACCATGATAAAGAAATACATGAGTCGTCATTAACTAAGATTGCCACTACAAACATACATAGATAAATTGAAATAAAAAGAAGTCGCATCGCCAAATAGAGTACTTCATGCTCACTACAATACTCAATCAAGTAAAAAAAGGCTATAATATGATAAATAAATTGAGCATATATAAATTGTAGTTGAGACCAATTGTAACACTTATTTCCTCAACGACCATCATGTAGTTGTGTTGATTATCTCTTTCTTACTTCATGCATTGACCACTTGTATGAGCGACTTTTTAGGATTCAATCAGACAGAAAGAAGAATTATCTCAACCCGCTCAACTCAAATCACTTAAGACTTAGGAAAGAGTAGAAAGATGGTGAAAATAGGGTCAAGATCCCCTTTTCTTTTATTGATAATCTCTCAAAAACTGAGGTGCACGGCTGCTATTTATGCTAGTGAGTTCCTCTGTAAAATTCAAGTCAAATTTCTCTCTTTGTTTGAATAAAACTAGATTTTCATAAATAAATATGACTAGTAAAAGTAAATATAGAAAAGTTAAAATTTTATAGCAGGTAGATCTCAATTTCTATATTAACTTTGTTTTCAGCTGCTCTGCCTATTTCTTCTTAGATTGGAAGATATGTCTAGTCAAAGTCTTTTTTGGAAAAAAAAAATTTATTTGACTGCACCCTTTAATAGGTGATGCCTTGTCATAAAGCTCGAAAAATTACTTGATTTGAAAAAGAGAAAGATCATGTCAATTGGGTGTCATACAGCCAACTTATAGCCTCTAAAAATTTCGCACACGATTCAGCTTTTCGATGCGGTGGATCTTGCTACTAAATTTTGTTCAGCCTTTCTCATAGTGGCCAAAGTAGTCCATATCTAGTCTGGCTATCCTCCTGGACAAAGGCTTGCTCCTATTTAGGGTTTTGCTAAATTAGAACTGAAGATAGAAAATACCTAGTTCTCCATCTTAAAACAAGCCGCTTGGCTTTGCTTGAAAGTTGATTCTTTCCCTCCACTTCAGCATTTGGACTCTATGGTAGGGCCGCTCCTTACCATCATCCTTCCTCATTGATGATGGTGATAGCAACTCCCCTGCGATTTCAATCTTGATCAATCAATCAATGTTACCAAAGGAGAGTGGTATGGGCTTCTCATTTTATTATCACAAACTTATTGCAGGTATTAACAAGTCATTTGCTTGGGCAATGTGACAAGGTCTATTTTTTCTTATGTTCTAATAATGTTGCTTACAAACTCCTTCCCATCCTTATGACTCAAATTTTTCTTTGCTACCTATAAAAGATAGCATCTCGATCCCAAAGGTATGAACTTCCAAGGATGATATGAAAGAAATTCAAAGGAACTAATTCTCATGTCACCTCATCAATGTACCTCTCAATCATTGCAAATTTGAAAGTACAGTACTTGGTGATCTTCAACTCGGCAGCCTTCTGGATTCAACTAAGTGAATAAGGATACAAATGAGGTTTACTCTGCAACCCTAACTTCTAAACCAGACTTTTATAAATGAGGTTCTTCTAGATATCAAGATCTACAATAATCCTGAAAATACTCTACTTCACCCAGATCTTTGAGTGGAAGAGTTTTTCTTGTACCTCTTGATCCATGTTAGTCGCAGTGTTAAATTTTCTCACTGTCTGACTCAATTTTATATCTGCTTACTCAAACTTGGATAGCTCCTTAACTTTTATAAGATTAAGGATTGCCTTTCCTTTCTTTTTACAACCCTCGTCATTTGACTTCTTCTTTGTTTGCAATTTCGGTGGAACTTCCAACACTCCTTGGTATGTCCTTTGGTTCTAGAGTAGTCATAATAATTTTTCTACATCATATTAGCTTGCTTCTTGCTCTGCTCTTCTTTCTAACTTGGTTTTCTGCCACTTTGTTTTACCTATCACCCTTCTTGCCTTTTCTAGGGCAATTCTTCTCTCAACTCCTATGGCCTTCATGCTAGTTTTACTGATATATTTAATTTTTAGAGTTTTGGCTTCTTCCGAATACTTTTGTGGAGACTTATAACATACTTTATGAAGACAACAAGATCATCGATGAAAATCCCGAGCAAGATAGCTTTCTTGTGGAACTTAGTGGTGCAGTCTTGGACAGAATGAGTATACTTCTACCGTAGGTATTGCCCATTTATCCATTGATCTTATGACCGATTGAATAGAATAGCTTCTTGATTAGGGTCTTGAACTTGCTTAGATTATGGATGTCATTGTTCTTTATATACAAATTCTACCAAGTAAGGGTATGGCTGGAAAGCTTAACGTGGACAAAAGCTACCTTTCTGGATATTAGTATATTCATAGATCATAAAGTATGTTTCTAATTGGTCTACCCAATTATTTAGCTTCTCTACATTGGTAATCCCATCGTATACAAAAATATTGATTCGAGCTTCGACTTTGGAAGATTGAAGAGGGAAATTTTGAGTGCCCGCAGGTTGCTCATTCTCATTGTTGGATAGTAGATCCTCATATCTAGATATAAGAGATAGCTTTGCTATAGGAATTGTTGGTGCGTGTATTACAGATATCGCCAATTGAGACACAATTTTCATAAGTTGGGTAATCTTCCCCTTTAGCTATGTGAGATGCCCTTTCATATCATCATTCATCATGGTAGAACCAATTGCCATACTCCCCTTTACCCTCAATGTACTTCAAGCACCAATAGGCCTTCTCCTATCTGTATGTATCTTTTATGCATGGAGAAAGAGAGAATGGAAAGAAAATAGTCAAAAATGTTGCTCGAGGATAGTCCAAATAAAGAAGATACTCTTTGGTGGTAAAAATTGAAAGATATTTGGGTCAAGGAAGGATATGGAAATATAGCTTATTTTCACAAGGTGGCAATGATTTTTATGGATAAATGTGGCTACACTATTAAAGGGGTAGCTCGAAGTAACAACAAAACTGACTCCCCTATATAAAGAAATAGCCCAATGGACCTCAAGTATGACACAAAAAAGATAACGCAAGAGCAACACAACACAATATCGCTCACAGAGAGCACCACTCTGCTAAACTTTCTTTCTTTCATATTGTTACCTCTCTATTCTAATTTAGGCATCAGAGGGTCCCCCACTGGAGACTCTTCAGCAAGAAAACTTCTTGTAAGCCAATCCGGGGGAGACCGACTCCAGCACACTTCGGGCATTCGTCCAGCTCGATTCTAGTGACCTTAAGGTCATTATGAGCTGCACATCAATCGTGGTTCAGGATTCAGCAACAATAGATTCATGCTAGAAGGAGGGCCCACCCTCCAGCTACATTGACACAGATCAAAGGATGAAACCGGTAGCATGTGGTTGCAAGGAGCATGCAGTGCATCAATGCCTTGCAACGCCATGCTCTGGCCTCACGAAGATCTCTGCAAAGCCCAAAACCTACTCTGCTAGTGGAACCCTTTGCGCTTGTAGATAATTAGTAGTTCAACTTGCTCAATATGTAGGTGTAGGAGAGCCCAAAACCTGCTCCCCTAGCGGAACCCCTTGCACTTGTGGATAATGAACAATTCAACCTGCTCATTCAGTAGGTGTAGGTGCTGACCGTGAGGCCATACAACATGCATCTTGGTAGATATTTTTGTAATTTAAAGGGTTAAATATGTTTTTAGTCTGTCAAGTTTAGGTGATATTTTTAAATGGTCCTTAAACTTAAATAACATCTAATTAGGTGATATTTTCTTAAGGGTTCTATTTTTTTCTACTACCCCATTTTGTTGAGGTATCCTAGGTGCAAAAAAATATGTTCGATATCATTTTTATTACAAAATTTTTTAAAATTTTGATTTTCAAATTTAGTGCCATGATCATTTCCGATTTTAAGAACTTATATACCTTTTTCATTTAAATTTTTTTTGTAAAGTTTTGAAAATTAGGAAAAGCTTTATCTTTATGTGCTAGAAATAAAATCCATGAAAGTTTTGAAAAGTCATCAAGGATGATAAAATAAAAATGTTTGCCACCTAGACTTGTAGTTCAAGTTAGCTCAAATAAATCCATATGCAGAAATTCTAAATGCCTAGAAGTTTAAACCATATTCTTTGATATAACAGAGACTCTTGTTTGCTTTTTTAATTTGCATACATCACAAACTTTATCTTTTTCAAAACTTAATTTGGGCAAACCTATAACTGGATATTTTCAAGCTAATTTAGAAATAAGATTCTTGCTTGCATAAGCTAATATATGATGCCATAACCAATTAGTCTTACTGATTTTGGCAATTGTTGCAACCAAGCATTGCATATTTTTTATTGATAAATGGTCTAGATTAACCATATACATTTCCATGCCTATGCCCTATAAATTTTATGTCATCCTCATTGGAACTAAAAACAATGCATATAGAGGATTCAAATACTACTTTAAAACTTTTGTCACATAATTGACTAATGCTAAGCAGATTATGTTTAAGATCATCAACTAAAGTACATTCTCAATAAAAGGTAGAGGGAGTGATACCACTTTTACCAATTCTAATGATCTTTCCTTTGTCGTTGTCACCAAAGATGACCACCCTTCATCTTTTCTCTTAAGAAAAATGAATTATGATTCATTTTCTATCATGTGTCTAGAACATCCGCTATCCAAGTACCATCTTCAATTTAATCCATGGGTCACTAGACATACATCAGCCTCATAGGCCATGAGGCATAGATTTGCTATCTCCTAGATCTCTTTTTCTAAACTTAATTCGTCGCTATCGCTCCATGTTGCGACTATAGCTTTCTTCTTTGGCTTCTTGAGAGCTTTCTAAAGTAGTAGATAGTCCACTATGAAATGACTCAGCTTTTTGCACTGATAGCACACCAACAGTTGCTCCTCTTTTTCTTGTTTGACTCCTCCTTAGCCAATAGCTTTTTTCTCATTCCTTGTCTTGTCCTTCTCTTGAATTGCCTGAATTTTCTTGTAATTAAGGCCATCTTCTCATCACCTTCTGTACCATATGAATCTTCGCTCTCTTTCCCTTCTTGAGCAATCTATTTGAGAGTGATGGTTCTCTTTTTCTTTGACTCTTCTTCTTCAAAGTTCTACTTCATAGTTAGCTCATAAGTCATCAGAGAACGCAACAACTCTTCTGAGGTGTTTTGCTTCATGAATGGTAGTTACTTTGGCCTCCCAAGCTTTTGGTAGTAATTTAAAAATCTTTCTCACCAAATCATTGTCTAAGATTTTTCGAGACTTTTAAGACCATTAATAATATCAGTAAAGCTAGTAAATATTTTAGAGATTAACTCATTTGATTCTATTTTGAATAATTCATATTTATATACAAGCATATTAATTTTAAATTTCTTAACTTGGTTAGTTTCTTCACGAGTTACTTCCAGCCTATTCCAAATCTCTTTAGCAGAATTATAGGTTGATATACGATTGAATTCATTAGCATAAAGAATATTTATGGTCTTAGCATTTAGCTGTGGCATTTTCATATCAAACTCATCCCATTCTCCTTCAGTTTCAGGAAGAGACACACCATCAATGACTTTTGTGGGTGTGTAAGGACCATTAACTATAACACTCTACATGTCATAGTCTAGTACTTGAACAAAGATGCACATGCGTGCTTTCCAATAAGTATAATTTGTACCATTGAAAAGTGGAGTTCTATTTGTGAACTGCCCCTCAGCAAGAGATATTCTAATTGAGGTAGCCATAGATCTTTAATTGTTAGGTCAATGAGAGGCTTGAGTGTCAAGGCTCTGATACCACTTGTTGCCCAGCTATACAGCCTAAGAAGAAGATGCTTTTCTAAAACTTTAAGTGAAATGCAGCAGAATAAAATTCGATGAGTGAATGTATGTTGCAACAAGTAATTAACGAAAGTAAATATGCAAGTGGTCAATGCAGAGATAACTCTCAAAGACACCCTTCTTAAAAATTTTTACTTTAATCTTTTCAGAATTATAGTCTGATTGTTTTAATCGGCCTCGCAATCAATCTAGTTGATTTTCACTCGCAATCAACCAAAACTACTACTGAGCCTATCCCCAAGCTCAATACAGCCCAATTTAAGGTTTGGATAGACCTTTCTCCTAGTTTCAGTCCCTAAAATTTGTCACAACAGAGTGTGACGAATATATAAATATAATAAAATACTGCTCCTTAAAGATAAATAATAAATAAATGGAGCTTTGAATCAATTGGTTGTCCTTGATTGAACTTGAATGTACTTCACCAACTCTCTCAGTTGTAGAGGACGTGATCTTTCAGCAATCAATGAATGTACTTGAATATTTTTTTTTTGAAGTTCTCTTCCTTTCTTTGGTTCTATTTCTCATATTATTTTTTTCTTTTGGTGTTCACATGCATTTATACCGCTTAGGAATGGTTGGAAACTCTTCTAGCCATTAGATAGGTCAAAAGAGCTATTGTGAGATAAAAATGACCATTCTGATTTATAAAAAAACTAGCCATTACTATTGTCGGGCACAGAGGGATCGATTCGATATTTTTAGAGGTTAACTCGTGATCTTCAAGAGTCAACTCATGATCTTCAAGGGCCGACTCGAACTTGCTGTTATTTTTGTTGCGCTCTATCTTTCTCCTATGACCATTATGGAGTTGACTCTTTTAGTTTAGGAATTGACACGTCCAGTGATAGGGGTTGACTCATTATATTCATGAGTCAACTCTCTAATAGACTGAGTTTTACAACTCTTTATCTTTTTCTGTAGCCATTCAGAGATCGATTTGCTTGATTTTGGGGTTAACTCTTGTCTGATTGGAGTCGGCTCATATTGTTTATGGGTTGACTCACCAATATAGTAAAATTTATAGCTTTCAGTCTTTTCTCTGTGGCCATTCAGGATTGACTCACTTGCTTATAGGGTCGACTCTTGTCTGATTGGAGTCGGCTCGTGTTTTTCATGGATTGATTCTCTAATATGATAAATTTTATAGCTTTTTGTTTGTCTTCTAAGACTGCTCTAGGGTTGACTCATGATCTGTTAGAGTCGACTCATGAGGGTGTATCAGTTTGTATCAATGTGCCAGGGTTGACTCTTGAGATAGCCTAAGTCAGAATTTTCTGTATTTGTATGTGAGCATTCAAAGGTTGCTTCAAAGCCTTATTAGAGTTGAGTTTCTTTGAGTATAGGTTTGGATTATTAAAACTTAATTTGAGAGTTACTGAAGGCTTTCTATAAAGATTCAATCATACTCAAGGCAACTGATTAGTGAACTTTTTACTCAAATATTTTACATCATCAAAATCAAATCTCTAAGGTCAACAATTCTTAAGTACTCCAAAAATACAATTATTAACCTTTTTACTCAAATATTTTGTATCATCAAAATCAAACCTTCTTGGGTCAGCAACCCCTAACCCCATTGTCTAGAAATCCATCATTTGTTGGTTTGGAATCCCTTGATTTCTCATCATAGACAATGGACGATAGTTTGATAACTTCTAGTTCAAGAAATTGTGCAGTAAACTCGACATTGACCACTAGCTCACTATCATCCTCAAGCCAATGGGAAAATCAAGGTAACTAAATAATACTATTTTACAGGGTTTGAAGACTAGACTTAACCAAGCCAAAGAGTTTTGATAGACAAGCTGCCCAGCATTCTTTAGACTTAATTGTACCACTCATAGCATTCTGGCCTTACTTCTAACCAAGTGGTTCCGAGTTCGAAACGCATAGACGTCGATTAAATTATGGAGACCGAATGCTTCTTGCTCGGACACGGGGTTTGAAATGGCGTATCGCTCTACTGGTGGCCTCAGTGGTGCCAGATGTGATGTACTCACATATGGTATTCGTGCCGGAGCCTAGAGGGGTAACCGAGCCGGGCCCACGGGCGGAGAGGGTATGAGTAAAACCGGCCAGGGTGCCCAACACACGTCATTTTTGCCCGCATCGAACATTCTCTTGGCGGGGTGGGGGCCCAGTGGGGGCTGCTATGCGGGGATGGGCTTGTCCCTTTGATGCAGAACCATCCTCCTCATGCCTTAGTCCATGAACATTAGGTCAAGGTGCATGAGAAAATTGAGTCCCAAGTTGTTAAGTCCTTGTAATAAGTGAATTAATTCACAATAGCTTAGTGTCTTTGACGCCTAATTAGATTGAGTCCAAGGTGTCAATTGGGTCATTGGTTAGTTTGGAATAACCACATGTCAATTGGATCGAGTCCCAAGGGAGTGGATTTTGATTTCATGCGCAAGGAAGCTTCCAACTACTTGCGGCTGAAAATCCTTTCCTTCTCACGCCAATAAAGGCTTCCACATGTGGATAAGCCTTAGTTGGTAAGTTGTTTAGGTGATCAATTAGGAGATTGAAGGTTTAAAAAGAGTCCTTATCTGGTCAAGGGTCCAACTAAATTCGGCCTTGTTGTCCTTATCTTTTCCCACTCTTCCTCTCTATATAAAGAGAAGGTTTGAAGAATCAAAGGCAGAAAATATTGAGTTCATTCAAAATAGACCCTTTGTTTCATGAAGAGAGACTTTTCTTCCTTGGTGCGATGCCAACAGGCTGAAGGAAAGGGGTGAGACTCCTCTTCTCCTTTTGCCCGGTTGATTTGGTTTGGGTGAGACTCCCACAACCATCTCTTCCTTATCCTTCTTGGAATCAAGTTTTCCTCTTTGTTTAAACCTTCTGGAATCACTCCCTCATTATCTACCCTTTCTCCCACATCCCCCATAATCCAAACCCAATCATCTCTCCCTAAGAATTCACGTTCGGATCAAGTTCCCCGAGATCAGCCCACCTGTGAAGTTAAGGAATTTCCGAACGAGTCGACTCCTCTCGACCTCGAGTCGACTCCATGTCATTCC
The DNA here is from genome assembly GCF_051530095.1 of Phoenix dactylifera. Lineage (NCBI taxonomy): Eukaryota > Viridiplantae > Streptophyta > Magnoliopsida > Arecales > Arecaceae > Phoenix > Phoenix dactylifera. The sequence goes on from NC_143190.1 coordinate 24,694,446, forward strand.
GAGTCGACTCCAACTTCATCGAGTCGACCCCAAAGTCGATTCAAGTCGACCTCTAGAGCCCCTCAGGTCGACCCGCCTGGTACAATAGAGAGATCATCCCCTGATACGCCCCAGCGAGTCGACCCCATCCTTGCTCGAGTCGACCCAAAGGTCCTTGAGTCGACCCAAGCTGGGGAACCGCACAACCAGTTCTCTGGATTCTCTGACAGAGTTGACCTCAGCCTGTCACGAGTCGACCCGACCTATCTCGAGTCGACCCTAGCTTATCCTTGAGTCGACCTTAGCTGGACAACAGAAGGCCAATTGGTATCAGAGCGAATCCTTGTCACAATGAGTACCAGAAGTGATCGCCCATACAACAATGAATGACAATGTGCTGAGACGATAGCCGAGCTGATCGAGCAAATGGTGGCTTGGAATCAAAAAAGATGGAAGTTGTTTGGGATCGTCTCTTCCTCGAGCAAAACAATCTTGAAGATGATAATGGCGTTCCTACACATCCTAAAAATTCAGAAGTGCCATTTGGAGGAGACCCCGATGTTAAAGCATTCTCCCCCATGGGTCTATCACCCGAAAGGCCACCTAGGCGTCAGTGGATGCCCTCTCCAAATATTCCTCGTATGGAGAATAATTTTCAGGAACCCCTATGTTCATCAAAATCAGCGGAAGCGCAATGACATCGACGATGCCATGAAGCAGGTTCCTGTAGAAGTTGCTGATTATAGCAGAAGCATGGACCCAACCCACTTCCAGGATTGGCTGATGTCTCTTGAAGATTACTTCGAGTGGTTCAGCATGCCCAATGAAACTAAAGCGCGATTCGTCAAGATGAAGTTGAAGGGCCAAGCATGCATATGGTGGCATAGCATTGAAGAGAAGCTTCATCAACTCCGACAGCCTCCTATCAATGATTGGGAGGAGATGAGGCTTCGTCTAATGGAGAAGTTTCTTCTCCTCGATTATGAGGAAACACTCTTTGAAGAACTTCTGAAATTTCGTCAAGGAAGCTCTTCCATAGAGGAGTATACAGCCCGATTCCATGAGTTGATGATCCACAGCAACCTCACGGAGACGGATCGACAGTCCCTAACTCAGTACCGATCCGGGCTGAGGGATGACATCAAGAGGGAGCTAATGACGACGCACATATTCAGCCTAGAGGAAGCATACCAACTCGCCATTCGAGTTGAGTCGCAGCTATGACAACGATGCCCTGCGCAAGCACCAGTTGCACGATGGTTTTCCAAGCACAGCATCAACCGAGGAGTTCCTTTTTCTCGAGGTAACGCTCCTGCTTTCAGATCTGAAACCTCTACTAATCTAAGCACGTATCAGGAAAGAGGTGCTCCAGGGGCTAATGAAAGGGGTAAAGGTCCTATGCCACAATCCACACCGTAAGGAAAGAATCCTATTAAATGCTACAAGTGCGGCGGGCGAGGCCACTTCGCCATTGTTTGTCCTACCCAAGACCAACGTTTTGTGTTGGTATGTGGGGAGGATGAGATCATAGGACCCTCTGAAGTTATTCCTCCCTCTCAGCCTGCTAATGAAGAAGTAAATAAAGGGCGCGAAGAGCCTGATGAAGAAACTCCTGCAGTAGAGCTTGAAGCATCAGATCTGCCCGTGTGCGTCGTGCAGCGCGTTCTTATCAGCTGCAAATAGGAGGAGAACGTGGAGAAAGATTGGAGGCGCACCAATATCTTCCACACTCACGTCGAGCATGCCAACAAGTCTCTAAACCTCATCATTGATAATGAAAGCTGTATGAACATCATTTCCGAAGAAGTGCTGAAAAAGCTGAATCTGAAAGCAGTCGCATCCCAAGTTGTATCGAGTAAGTTGGATCGAAGACTCCTCCATTCTTTTTAAGCAAAGATGCTTGATCAGTTTTTCACTTGGTAAGAACTTCCGAGATGAAGTATGGTGCGATGTTCTGCCCATGAACGCGTGCTATCTTCTTCTAGGAAGACCATGGTTGTATGATCGTAGTGTCGAGTATGACGGTCGATCCAATTGTTATTTTCTATATTGTGCCAACAAAAGAGTTGTGTTAAAGTCCCTTCGGATTTTGATAATCCAACGGATTTTAACCATGGGAAAGTTTGAAGCATGTAGTCAAGAAATGGGAGTCATGTATGCTCTAGTGTCTCGGGAAGTTGGGACTGAAAATTCAGAAAATGTTCCCCCTGATTTCAAGTTGAAGGGTTCTAATATGTCATAATGGGCAGCGGAAGTTAGGAATTTTAAAACTTTCTTAATAAAGTCTCTTAACATAAAACCCTTATAAGCCTAGATCACCTTAATGGTAACAATCAAATAATATATAAATATAAATGTAGAAATAGAAGAATACCTCTAACGCTAATCCAATATGAATGATCTCCACGAGGCATCCAAGTGTCCGCCCTCCAATGGTTATCCACACGGAAACTCGATCAAGAATTTAGCTCCAAAGACTTTTGATCCTTAATGCTGAATCCTTCCAAAGGATTTAAATTGGCTTGCTTTCTCTCCTCTCTTATTTTTTTTTAACCTTTCTAAATCACTTCTAATCTTTTTGTCCTAAAGAAGACCACCTTGTCTTGGCTTAGGACACTCTAGAAGTAATGCTAGAAAGAGACAAAGGCTTGTAAGAAAGAAGGGATGAGGGAGGGAGAATGCAGTGGAGTTGGAATGATAAAACCCATGGGCGCTAGCCTATTTATAATAGGCGTGGGGATGCATCTCCAAGAGATGCATCCCATCTACACATCCTTTCATGAAAGGCCATCATCTAAAGGGCCATATCAAATAAGAGGAGGCGCAGATCAAGTGAGGAAGTATATCAAATGATATGTCCTTTCATGTGGTTCCATATTTTGACCAAGTCAACATCACATGCCAATCACATGTCCATCATGCCTCACCTCTTGATCTTTCATGATGATGATCCAAGGGCTCCAATGTAAGGCTCCATTCACTCGACCCATTATGTCTTCATCCAACGGTGGGATGAAGATCCAATAGTCAAAGGTGATAGCCCTTGTCTAACCCAATCTAATTGAGTTTGAATCAACTCACCATTATGTCTTCATCCAATGGTAGATGAAGATCTAACGGTCAAAAATGAATGATTTATCAAATCTAATCCAATTACAATCAAACCAAGCCAATTAGGTGCCAACTCTTGGCTAATCCATATTAGAACATGATCTAATCAAATTAGATCAATTAAGAATCAGATTCGAATCCAATTCGAATCAGGAGCTAATGGTTTGCAACACCTGCTTAGATGTCTATCTTGCAAACATGATCTAATCCAATTAGACCCTTGATAAGTTTCCTTGTGTGTGACCCATTGGGTTCCATACTTAGCCAGCAATAGGTGTGAGTGCAAGTTGACTCAACTTGACTAGAACTCTTTTAATTGATTTAGATCCAAACTACGCGAACCTGAACTTAACAATTAGAATCCTTTCTAATTGGTGATCGAATTAAACTCTTTAATTCGATCAAACCTATAAGACAAGATTGACGTCTAGCAACATGTCATATCTATCCGAAAAATATGGAATTTGGTAGAAATACTAAAAATACCCTTCAGTGGCAAGTTACCGTGCAATTCAATCCTTCAATCAAACTACATCCCGAATATGTATATGAGTATGAATGTATGTCAAACTCAATTTCATATTCACATTTCTCTTAATCTTCCAATGATAATTTGAATCATGAAACATTAGAAACTCTTTCTAATTTTCTTTCTGCTTTGATCAAAGACTCCCTGAATTATCATATGATTAGAATAAATGGGATGCGATCTTCTCTTACTAGAAGTGATTGATTCCTTGTTGACCTACTCATAATCTTCGTACACAATCCACCATATCCAGAAGATCTCGTACATAACTTATTGTCATGAATGAGTGTAAACTAAAATATGGATTTATATGCACAAGATACCATGGTGATCTCAGGTCAAAGGATTAGTTGCACAACTTTTACTAAGAAAATCATCTTTTGACATGTAAGTAAGACTTCATAAGATATTTTCTTGGCAGGTCAATTCAGTGAACTCATTCCTCTAATGAGCACCCACATCTTTGTATTAGTGTTTCCACACAAGTGATTGTGAGATCAATCACCCTCTGCATCGAGCATACATAAGACGTGCCAGTCTATCCGGTAACATTAATCCCCAACTCAATGTACCAACAACTGAGAATTCTTAAGATTAGAATTTTAGGATTTTAGGTCTTACTAGTATGATCTCATCATAGCCTCAAAACCATTGCCCTAATCTAAGGAGTTCATCACAAATATAATCAACAGCATATGATGAACACAATGCTTTTATTTATATTAAATGTCATGTACATGATTTGAAAAATTAAAAGAAAATCCTTCGCAATACATATTGCGATTGGCTTGGAGGGCATCTACTCTTTCAATCTCCCACTTGCACTAAAGCCAATCGCCTTTATATTTCATCCCCATACAATCGAGGTGGCGGTCGAATTACTGTTGTGGTAGAGCTTTAGTGAATGGGTCTGCTAAGTTGTTCTTTGTATCTATTCGTTCAATGATTATATCTCCTGGCAGGATGGGGGCCTAGTGGTCGGAGCTGCTACGCGGGGGTGGGCTTGTCCCTTCCTTCCCCCTTCCCCTTTTTTTTAGCAAAAATAATAATAATTATATCTTGTCTCTCGACAATCTCTCGAACGAGGTGGAAGCGTCTTAGAATGTGCTTGGACTTGTGATGAGACCTTGGTTCCTTTACTTGAGCAACAGCTCCAGTATTATCATAATGAATTGGGACTGGTTCAGCAATCTCAGGAACTACTTCTAACTCAGTGATGAACTTCTTCATCCAGACAGCTTCCTTAGCGGCTTCACTTACAGCTATGTATTCTGCCTCAGTAGTTGAGTTAGCTACGGTTTGCTGCTTGGAACTCTTCCAACTCACCGCACTACCATTTAGGATAAAGACATACCCTGAAGTGGACTTACTATCATCCGAATCTGACTGAAAATTAGAATCAGAAAATCTTTCTAGTTTCAACTCAGAACCTCCATAAACTAGAAAAATATCTTTAGTTCTTCTCAAGTACTTAAGAATATTTTTCACAGGTATCCAATGATCCTCTCCTGGATCAGCCTAAAATCTGCTTGTTATGCCTAAGGCATAAGCAACATCAGGCCTGGTACATAGCATAGCATACATTATTGATCCTACTGCCGAATCATAGGAAATAGAATTCAATCTATTCCTCTCTTCAGATGTCTTAGGAGACATTTTCTTAGAGAGACGTATGCCATGACTCATAGGCAAGTAACCTCTTTTACTTCCTTCCATGCTGAATCTTTTCAGCACATGATCTATATACTTAGACTGGGACAAGACTAGAATCCTTTTAGATCTATCCCTATAGATCTTTATATCAAGTATATAGGATGCTTCTCCCAAGTCTTTCATGGAAAAGCTTTTTGATAGCCAAGTCTTGACCAATTGCAACATAGGAATGTCATTTCCTATGATTAGTATGTCATCTACATACAATATTAAGAAGACAATGGCACTCCCACTAGTCTTCTTGTATACACATGGTTCATCCACATTTTTGATAAAACCAAACTCTTTGATTGTTGTATCAAAATGGATGTTCCAACTCCTCGATGCTTGCCTTAATCCATAAATGGATCTCTTAAGCTTGCATACTTGATTTGCTCTCCCTCTTGAGACAAATCCTTCTGGCTGTGTCATGTAAACCTCTTCTTCAAGATAACCATTAAGGAAGGCGGTTTTGACATCCATCTACTAGATTTCATAATCATAGTATGCAACTATTGCAAGCAAAATCTGAATAGATTAAAGCATGGCAACCGGTGAAAAAGTTTCATCATAATCAATTCCTTGTCTTTGCCTAAAATCTTTAGCTACCAGTCTGGCCTTGTAAGTTTCTACTTGGCAATCTGCTCCAATCTTTTTCTTATAGGTCCACTTGCAACCTATAGGGTTTACACCTTCTGGTGCATCAACCAAAGTCCATACTTGGTTGGTATGCATAGAGTCTATTTCGGATTTCATGGCCTCTAGCCATTTGTCAAAGTCACTACTCATGACAGCTTCCGAATAGGTCAGAGGATCATCATTCTGAATGATGTGAGCTTCATCATTCTCAATGATAAACCCATACCTCTCAGGTGCTTTTCGCACTCTATCTGATCTTCGGAGAGGAGATGTGTATTGTGGCTATACCTCATTTATGGGTACATCTGGTTGAGGAATATCTTGTATTTCTATTTGTAGGTCTTGAACTTCTTCAAGTTCAATTCTTCTATCCTTGCACTTTTCAAGGAAAAACTCTTTCTCCATGAAAGTGGCATGCATACCTACAAAGACCTTTTGTTCGGTAGGATGATAGAAGATATATCCTATACTATCTTTAGGATAACCTATAAATATACACTTATCTGATCTAGCACTTAGCTTGTGTCCAAAATGTTTTTTGACATAAGCTTGACAGCCCCATATCTTAAGATACTTAAGATTAGGCTTCTTTCCTCTCCATATCTCATATGGAGTACTAGATACAGATTTTGATGGTACCCTGTTTAATACAAGTGCAGCAGTTTCTAGGGCAAAACCCTAGAAAAAAATAGAAAGATCTGTAAAGCACAGCATGGACCATACCATATCTAATAGAGTACGATTTTTCTGTTCAGCTACACCATTTAATTGTGGCGTATACGGAGATGTCCATTCAGAGAGAATACCCTTTTTCTTAAGATGATTTAAAAACTCTCTAGAAAGTTATTCACCTCCTTGATCAGATCAAAGAATTTTAATACACTTTACAGTTTGTTTTTCAACCAAACTTTGATACTCTTTAAACTTATCAAAGGCTTCGGATTTATGTTTCATAAGATACACATATCCGAACCTTGATAAATCATCAGTGAATGTGATGAAGTAAGAGTATCCACCTCTAGCTGAAGTTGTCATAGGACTACATACATTTGTATGCACAAGTCCTAATAACTCACTTGCCCTTTCTTCAAGTTCAGTAAATGGAGACTTGGTTATTTTTTTCATAAGACAAGATTCACAAGTTTCCAATGATTCAAAATCATAAGGATCAAAGAACTCTTCTTTGTATAACTTGTGTATTCTTGACTCACTAATATGACCGACTTGGCAATGCCAAAGGAGGGTATTATTCACCTCTTCTCTCTTTCTTTTATTTTTTTCATCAATATGAAATACATTGTCATTAAGAGATAGAACAAGAAGACCATTTTCCATAATGCCATTGCAATAGACTTTATTAGAAAAAGAAATTGAGCAACCATTGCTCTTTACATTAATTTCAAATCCTTTCTTTAACAACAAAAGAATAGAAATTACATTTCTAATAATCTTGGGCATATAATAACAATCTTCTAACTCCAAGAGCTTGCCAGACGGTAACTCCAATAAGTAGGTTCCAACAGCTTCAGCTTGGATGGACTCTCCTCCAGCACCATAAAGCTCGAAGTCATCTTTCTTCAAACTTCTAATTCTCTATAGTCCATGCAATGTCTTGCATATATAAAACCACAGCCGGTATCCAATACCCATGAATTTGAATTTGAAGAACTGAATAACAAACTGGCATGTAACATGAACATATCTTCTGATACAATTCTTGCATTAGGCTTTATAGTTGCAGGAAAACTCTCACAATTCCTTTTCCAGTGGCCTTCCTTGCCGCAATGAAAACAGGTACTTGATTCGGAGATTTTCTTTCTTTTCTTTCCCTTTATCTTGCTACTTTTAGTAGCATCATCCCCCATTGATCTAAGATCATGGGTTTCAAAGATGTAGAAATTTTTCTCCAGAGTGAGTACAATCTTTAAATTCCTCAACTAGTCTACATAGTTTGAACCGGTCAATTTGTTGGCATCCAAGATGCCTCTTAGTGATAGTGAAGATGCCATTAATGCAAAATTTATTCTACATATACAAAGAACAAAACTAACATAAACAGACCAATCATGGTGACATGTATACAATTAAATAAGAACTTTTAGCTAATCATCTCCCACTATTTTTATCGAGTATCATAGCCCTCTCCTATGATAAACGAGAAAGTCTATTTTTTTTTAGTGAGGTTGAGATCCTAATTCCACATAAAGGCCTTGTGTTTGCACAACAAACCCTTATGAGTTCAGAGGTAGGAAACTCTTTCCAATTACATCTCATGCAATTCTCAACTTTATCTTGTCCTCTTAAAAGACTTATAGCCTTGTGGTTGCACAACAAACTATTTTAGTTAAGTCAAACCTTTCATTTCCGTACAGTCATATTCGAATAATATTGCCCTTGTGGTTGCACAACAAAGCAACATATTAAAATATGCTGTAAGCATCTCTATGCACCAAGACAGTATAACATCAGTCCCCATTGCAAGCCTTGTGGTTGCACAACAAACTAGCATGGATCTTGACATAATAATGTCGAGGTATGAAGAAATGCTAAGAGTAGTGTTTTATCAATATTAAGCTTATCCATAATAGGCAATCAAACAATTAGCCAGGTAAGCAGGTGGGAGGCTCCCCTTACTCAGAGAGTAAGGTCCTAATTAGAGAACCACCTTTAGTGCTTTCCTTAGACACCAATTAGATTAATTGTTCTAGAATGGGTTAGCTCAAAGTTTTTCAACACTATGACGTAATATAATTTTTATTGAGGGCTTACTGGTCTCATGCACATTCTGTAATTGTAACATATTGAACATGTCTTTGTATATGCTACAACAAATTATATATCTATCTCATAGTATATATAAATCATAACCAACTATCATGCGTCATGGCTATCTCATAGCATGTATAAATTATTACCAATTGACTAAATCAATTAACATATCTTCATATGAAAATTTATATCATGACATTTATAACATAATACTATCTCATAGCATATATACATCATGGCTATCTCATAGCATGTACAAATTATTACCAATTGATTGGATCAATTAACATGCTTCAACATATCTTCATATGAAAAATTCATATCATGATATTTCATTATATATCATATCATATATGAATCATATAATTCAGCATTCTTCTAAACATATGACATTACTATCTCATAGTAATTTAACAATCATACATCATGCATAATCAGTTGATTGAACCAATTAAGGATGGCTCTGATACCACTGAAGGGTTCTAATATGTCATAATGGACAGCGGAAGCTAGGGATTTTAAAAATTTCTTAATAAAGTTCCTTAACATAAAACCCTTGTAAGTCTAGATCACCTTAATGGTAACAATCAAATAATATATAAATATAAATGTAGAAATAGAAGAATACCTCGAACGCTAATCCAATATGAATGATCTCCACGAGGTGTCCAAGTGTCTACCCTCTAATGGTGATCTACATAGAAACTCGATCAAGACTTTAGCTCCAAAGACTTTTGATCCTTAATGCTGAATCCTTCCAAAGAATTTAAATTGGTTTGCTTTCTCTCCTCTCTTATTTTTCTTTCACCTTTCTAAATCACTTCTAATCTTTTTGTTCTAAAGAAGACCACCTTGTCTTGGCTTAGAACACTAGAAGTAATGCTAGAAAGAGACAAAGGCTTGTAAGAAAGAAGGGATGAGGGAGAGAGAATGCAGTGGAGTTGGAATGATAAAACCCATGGAGCGCTAGCCTATTTACAATAGGCATGGGGATGCATCTCCAAGGGATGCATCCCATCCACACATCCTTTCATGAAAGGCCATCATCTAAAGGGCCATATCAAATAAGAGAAGGCGCAGATCAAGTGAGGAGGTGTATCAAATGATATGTCCTTTCATATGGTGCCATATTTGACCAAGTCAACATCACATGCCAATCACATGTCCATCACGCCTCACCTCTTGATCTTTCATGATGATGATCCAAGGGCTCCAATGCAAGGCGACATTCACTTGACCCATTATGTCTTCATCCAACGGTGGCATGAAGATCCAATGGTCAAAGGTGATAGCCCTTATCTAACCCAATCTAATTGAGTTTGAATCAACTCACCATTATGTCTTTATCCAACGGTAGATGAAGATCTAACGGTCAAAAATGAATGATTTATCAAATCCAATCCAATTAGAATCAAACCAAACCAATTTAGGTGCTAACTCTTGGCTAACCCATATTAGAACATAATCTAATCAAATTAGATCAATTAAGAATCAGATTCGAATCCAATTCAAATTAGGAGCTAAGGGTTTGCAACACCCGCTAGGATGTCTATCTTGCAAACATGATCTAATCCAATTAGACCCTTGATAAGTTTTCTTATGTGTAACCCATTAGGTTCCATACTTAGCCAACAATAGGTGTGAGTGCGAGTTGACCCAACTTGATTAGAACTCTTCTAATTGATTTAGGTCTAAACTACGCGAACCCGAACTTAACAATTAGAATCCTTTCTAATTGGTGATCGAATTAAACTCTTTAATTCGATCAAACCTATAAGACAAGATTGACGTCTAGCAACGTATCATGTCTATCCAGAAAATATGGAATTTGGTAAAAATACCAAAAATACCCTTCAGTGGCAAGTTACCGTGCAATTCAATCGTTCAATCAAACTACATCCCGAATATGTATATGAGAATGAATGTATGTCAAACTCAATTTTATATTCATATTTCTCTTAATCTTCTAATGATAATTCGAATAATGAAATATTAGAAACTCTTTCTAATTTTCATTCTGCTTTGATCAAAAGCTCCCTGAATTATCATATGATTAGAATAAAAGGAATGCGATCTTTTCTTACTAGAAGTGATTAATTTTTTGTTGACCTACTCATAATCTTCGTACACAATCCACCATATCCAGAAGACCTCGTACACAACTTATTGTCATGAATGAGTGTAAACCGAAATATGGATTTATGTGCACAAGATACCATTGTGATGTCAGGTCAAAGGCTCCCACTAAGAAAATCATCTTTTGACATGTAAGTAAGACTTCATAAGATATTCTCTTGGCAGGTCAATTTAGTGAAGTCATTCCTCTAATGAGCATCCACATCTTTGTATTAGTATCTCCACACAAGTTATTGTGAGATCAATCACCCTCTGCATCGAGCATACATAAGATGTGCCAGTCTATCCGTTAACATTAATCGCCGACTCAATGTACCAACGACGGGAAATTCTTAAGATTAGGGTTTTAGGATTTTAGGTCTCACTAGTATGATCTCATCATAGCCTCAAAACCATGGCCCTAATCTAAGGAGTTCATCACAAATATAATCAACAACATATGATGAAACACAATGCCTTTACTTATATTAAATGTCATGTACATGATTTGGAAAATTAAAAGAAAACCCTTTGCAATCATATTGCGATTGGCTTGTAGGGCATCTACTCTTTCACAAGTCCATTTTAGATGATTTCACTGATGTAATCCCTGAGGATCTTTCCAAGGAGCTTCCACCGATGAGGGACATCCAACATGCCATAGATTTAGTGCTCGATTCAAGCTTACTGAATCTACCTGCATACCGGCTAAATCCTAGAGAACATAAGGAGCTTCACCGCTAAGTCCAAGAACTTTTGGACAAAGGATTCATCCGAGAGAGCCTTAGTCCATGTGCCATCCCGGCTCTACTTACTCCCAAGGAGGATGGTTCATGGAGAATGTGCGTGGAAAGCCGAGCAATCAACAAGATTACAGTGAAGTACCGTTTTCCAATTCCTCGACTTGTCGATATGCTGGATTTACCGAGGAGTACCTTTTCCTCGAGGTAACGCCCCTGCTTTCAAATCTAAAATCTCTACTAATCGAAGCACGTATCAGGAAAGAGGTGCTCCAAGGGCTAATGAAAGGGGTAAAGGTCCTTTGCCACAATCCACGCCGCAAGGGAAGAATCCTCTTGAATGCTACAAGTACGGCGGGCGAGGCCACTTCGCCGTTGTTTGTCCTACCCGAGACCAACGTTTTGCGTTGGTATGTGAGGAGGATGAGATCCTAAGACCCTCTGAAGTTATTCCTCCCTCTCAACCTGCTGATGAAGAAGTAAATGAAGGGGGCGAAGAGCCTAATAAAGAAACTCCTGCAGTAGAGTTTGAAGCATCAGATCTGCCCATGTGCGTCATGCGGCAAGTTCTTACCAGCTGCAAATAGGAGGAGAACGTGGAGGAAGATTGGAGGCACACTAATATCTTCCACACTCACGTCGAGCATGCCAACAAGTCTCTAAACCTCATCATTGACAATGGAAGCTGCATGAACATCATTTTCGAAGAAGTGCTGAAAAAGCTGAATCTAAAATCGGTACCGCATCCCAAGCCGTATCGAGTAAGTTGGATCGAAGACTCCTCCATCCCTGTTAAGCAAAGATGCTTGATCAGTTTTTCACTTGGTGAGGACTTTCGAGATGAAGTATGGTGCGATGTTCTGCCGATGAAAGCGTGCCATCTTCTTCTAGGAAGACCATGGTTGTATGATCGTAGTGTCGAGTACGGTCGATCCAATTGTTATTCTCTATATTGTGCCAACAAAAGAGTTGTGTTAAAGCCCCTTCGGATCACTGATTTTACCTCTGAAAATTTGATAATTCAACGGGTTTTAACCATGGGAAAGTTTGAAGCATGTAGTCAAGAAATGGAAGTCATGTATGCTCTAGTGTCTAGGAAAGTTGGGACTGAAAATTCAGAAAATGTTCCTCCTGATTTCAAGTCCATTTTAGATGATTTCACTGATGTAATCCCTGAGGATCTTCCCAAGGAGTTTCCACCGATGAGGGACATCCAACACTCCATAGATTTGGTGCCCGGTTCAAGCTTACCGAATCTGCCTGGATACCGGCTGAATCCTAGAGAACATGAGGAGCTTCACCGCCAAGTCCAAGAACTTTTGGACAAAGGATTCATCCGAGAGAGCCTCAGTCCATGTGTCGTCCCGGCTCTACTCACTCTCAAGAAGGATGGTTCATGGAGAATGTGTGTGGACAGCCAAACAATCAACAAGATTACAGTAATGTATCGTTTTCCAATTTCCCGACTTGACGATATGCTGGATTTACTGCATGGAGCCATCATTTTCTCAAAGTTAGATCTTCGAAGTGGCTACCACCAGATCAGAATCAGACATGGGGATGAGTGGAAGACAGCATTAAGACCAAGAATGGCCTCTATGAGTGGATGGTTATGCCCTTTGGTCTTTCTAATGCACCAATTACCTTCATGCGAGTCATGAATCAAGTGCTAAAATCATACATTGGTCGCTTCGTAGTTGTTTATTTTGATGACATATTGATTTTCAGTCGTAGCCGTGTGGAGCATCAACAACATCTTCGCCAAGTGCTTCGCACCCTCAGATCAGAAAAGCTATATGTCAACTTGAAGAAGTGCTTTTTTTGCCGAGCCACAAGTTCCTTTCCTTGGGTTTATAGTTTCAGCCAATGGAGTTTCTGCCGATCCAGACAAGGTTAAAGCCATTCGAGAGTGGTCTATACCCTACAACATTCATGAAGTAAGGAGCTTCCATGGTCTGGCATCCTTCTACCGAAGGTTCATAAGGAACTTCCCATCGCCTTCTACAATGAGAAGCTCAATGATGCAAAGTGTCGATACTCCACATATGACGTCGAGTTCTACGCTGTGGTTCAAACTCTTAAACATTGGAGGCACTATCTCCTACACCAGGAGTTTGTCATGTACACCGACCATGATTCACTGAAGTACATCAACTTCCAAAAGAAGTAAAGTGCACGGCATGCCAGATGGATGGAGGTGCTGCAGCAGTTTACATTCGTGCTGAAACATAGATCGGGTGCTGAAACCATGTCGCTGATGCTCTCAGCCAAAAGTCACATATCCTAACTCTATTGGAAGCTAAGATAATAGGATTTGAAGATATGAAAATCTTATATTCTACAGATGCACAATTTTATTCTATTTTTGCAGAAGTCTTAGCAGGAGACAGATGGCAGCATCCAGAATTTTCTGTGCACAATGGTTTCCTCTTTCGGGGCACTCGTCTATGTGTCCCAGAGTCTTCATTTCGAGATAACATCATTAGAGAGGTCTTGCAGGACATTTTGGCCGTGATAAGACTATCAGCATGGTGGAGGATCAATTTTATTGGCCGATATTACGGGGGGACGTTAGTCAAATCATCAAGCAGTGTCGCACTTGTCAGCTTGCCAAGGGATCCAAGACTAACGCCGGCCTCTACTCTCCACTACCATTGCCGAGCTCACCATGGGAGGACCTTAGCATGGACTTCGTGCTAGGGTTACCCAAGATGGTACGAGGACATGATTCTATTTTTATCGTTGTTGATAGATTTTCGAAGATGTCGCACTTTGTGCCATATGCAAAGACTTATGTTGATAGGTTCGTTCACATGGGCTACCGAAGACTATTGTATCTGATCGTGATGCCAAGTTCTTTAGCTATTTTTGGAAGACACTGTGGGCGAAGCTTGGCACCGTCTTTCTTTTTCCAGCGCCTATCATCCCAAACCGATGGGCAGACTGAGGTGGTCAATCACAGCCTTGGAAACCTTCTTCGATGCTTAGTCTAAGATCATATTAAATCTTGGGATTTAATCTTGCCACATGCTGAGTTTGCCTACAACAGCAGCATCAACCAGACTACGGGGATGTCACCCTTTGAGATCGTGCTTGGGCTGAAGCTTAGGCAACCTATTGATCTACTTTCCCTACCTGTCAACACAAGAACCAGTGAAGGTGGTGAAGATTTTGCAAGGCACATATAGGACATCCATGCTGAAGTACGACGTTGATTAGCCACCAGCACTGATGTGTACAAGCAGCAAGCTGATCTAAAATGACATCCTCTTGGGTTCCAAGAAGGAGACCTTGTACTTATTCGGTTGAGTGCTGAACATTTTCCCCACAGAAATTTTTAGAAACTTAAACCTCGTCGAGCTGGTCCCTTCAACGTATTAAAACGGCTAGAACATAACGCTTGCATGCTTGAATTACCAGATGACTTGCAGGTCAGCCCCATTTTCAACATCGGAGACATATAGCCATATGAAGGACAATATGTTGAATCAGAAGACCCTCCTCCAGTGCCGCCATCCCTACCACGACGAACAACTCCAAAAGACACCATTGAAGACATTTTAGATGATCAAATTGTGTCCACATATCAAAAATTTCTGGTTAAAATGGAAGGGCAGACCAATTTCAGATTGTTCGTTGTTGAAAATGGAGGAAGTCTAGCGGCTGAACCCGGATCTCTACGAGCTATACCAATTGCGAAACTCAATGGAGTCGAGTCTTTTTCCAGCCGGAGGGAATTGATGCAGGAGCATCCTCCTCATGCCTTAGTCCATGAACATTGGGTCAAGGTGCATGAGGAAATTGAGTCCCAAGTTGTTGAGTTCTTGTAATAAGTGAATTAATTCACAATAGCTTAGTATCTTTGACGCCTAATTAGATTGAGTCCAAGGTGTCAAATGGGTCATTGGTTAGTTTGGAACAACCACATGTCAATTGGATCGAGTCCCAAGGGCTGGATTTTTATTTCATGCGCAAGGAAGCTTCCAACTGCTTGCGGCTGAAAATCCGTTCCTTCTCATGCCAATAAAGGCTTCCATATGTGGATAATCCTTAGTTGGTAAGTTGTTTAGGTGATCAATTAGGAGATTGAAGGTTTTAAAAGAGTCCTTATCTGGTCAAGGGTCCAACTAAATTCGGCCTTGTAGTCCTTATCTTTTCCCAGCCTCCCTCTCTACATAAAGGGAAGGTTTGAAGAATCAAAGGCAAAAAATATTGAGTTCATTCAAAATAGACCCTTTGTTTCGTGAAGAGAGACTCTTCTTCCTTGGTGCGACGCCAACAGGTTGAAGGAAAGGGGTGAGACTCCTCTTCTCCTTATGCCCGTTTGATTTGGTTTGGGTGAGACTCCCACAACCATCTCTTCCTTATTTTTCTTTGAATCAAGTTTTCCTCTTTGTTTAAACCTTCTGAAATCACTCCCTCATCATCTACCCTTTCTCCCACATCCCCCATAATCCAAACCCAATCATCTCTCCCTAAGAATACACGTTCGGATCAAGTTCTCCGAGATCAGCCCACCCGTGAAGTTAAGGAATTTTCGAACGAGTCGACTCCTTCCGACCTCGAGTCGACTCCACGTCGTCCCGAGTCGACTCCAACTTCATCGAGTCGACCCCAAAGTCGATTCAAGTTGACCTCCAAAGCCTCTCAGGTCGACCCGCCTGGTACAACAAAGAGATCATCCCCCGATACGCCCCAGCGTGTTGACCCCTTCAGAGATCGAGTCGACCCCAACCTTGCTCGAGTCGACCCAAAGGTCCTTGAGTCGACCCCAGTTGGGGATCCGAACAACCAGTTCTCTGGATTCTCTGAGAGAGTCGGCCTCAGCCTGTCACGAGTCGACCCGACCTATCTCGAGTCGACCCCAACTTATCCTTGAGTCGACCTCAGCTGGACAACAGAAGGCTCGTTCTCTGAAATCTCTAAGAGAGTCGACCCCAGCCTGTCACGAGTCGACCTCGGCCTACTTCTAGTCGACCCCAGCTCAGCACGAGTCGACCCTAGGTCTGCTGATAGCAAAGAAAGCCCTCTGCATCTCCTTCCGCTCCTGCGCCAAGTGGTATCAGAGCGAATCCTTATCGCCATGGGTACCAGAAGTGGTCGCCCATATAACAATGTATGACAACATGCTGAGATGATGGCCGAGCTCATCCAGCAAATGGCGACTTTGAATCAAAAGATGGAAGTTGTTTGGGATCGTCTCTTCCCCGAGCAAAACAATCTTTAAGATGATCATGGCATTCCTGCACATCCTGAAAATCCAGAAGTGCCATTTGGAGGAGACCCCGATGTTGAAGCATTCTTCCCCAGGGGTCTATCACCCCAAAGGCCACCTAGGGGTCAGCGGATGCCCTCTCCAAATATTCCTCGTATGGGGAATAATTTCAGGAACCCCTATGTTCATCAAAATCAGCTGGAGCGCAATGACATCGACAATGCCATGAAGTGGGTTTGTGTAGAAGTTGCTGATTATAGTGGAAGCATGGAGCCAACCCACTTTCAGGATTGGCTGATGTCGCTCGAAGACTACTTCGACTGGTTCAGCATGCCCAATGAAACCAAAGTGCAATTCGTCAAGATGAAGTTGAAGGGCCAAGCAAATATATGGTGGCATAGCACTGAAGAGAAGCTTCATCGACTCCGACAGCCTCCTATCAATGATTGGGAGGAGGTGAAACTTTGTCTGAAGGAGAAGTTTCTTCCCCTCGATTATGAGGAGACACTCTTTGAAGATATTCTGAAACTTCGTCAAGGAAGCTCTTCCGTAGAGGAGTATACAGCCCGGTTCCATGAGTTGATGATCCGCAGCAACCTCACGGAGACGGATCGACAGTCCCTAACTTGGTACCGATCCGAGCTGAGGGATGACAAGGAGCTAATGACGACGCGCATCTTCAGCCTAGAGGAAGCATACCAACTCGCCATTCGAGTTGAGTCGCAGCTACAACAACAACGCCCTGCGCAAGCACTAGGTGCATGATGGTTTTTCGAGTGCAGCATCAACCGAGGAGTTCCTTTTCCTCAAGGTAACGTCCATGCTTTCAGATCTAAAATCTCTACTAATCGAAGCACGTATCAGAAAAGAGGTGTTCCAAGGGCTAATGAAAGGGGTAACGGTCCTTTGCCACAATCCACACCGCAAGGGAAGAATCCTGTTGAATGCTATAAGTACAGCGGGCGAGGCCACTTTGCCGTTGTTTGTCCTACCCGAGACCAACGTTTTGCGCTTGTATGTGAGGAGGATGAGATCCTAGGATCCTCTGAAGTTATTCCTCCCTCTCAACCTGCTGATGAAGAAATAAATGAAGGGGGCGAAGAGCCTAATGAAGAAACTCCTTCAGTAGAGCTTGAAGCTTCAGATCTGCCCATGTGCGTCGTATGGCGCATTCTTACCGGCTGCAAATAGGAGGAGAACATGGAGAAAGATTGGAGGCACACTAATATCTTCGACACTCATGTCGAGCATGCCAACAAGTCTCTAAACCTCATCATTGACAATGGAAGCTGCATGAACATCATTTCTGAAAAAGTGCTGAAAAAGCTGAATCTGAAACCGGCACCGCATCCCAAGCCGTATCGAGTAAGATGCTTATAAGCAAAGATGCTTGATCTGTTTTTCACTTGGTAAGGACTTCTAAGATGAAGTATGGTGCGATGTTCTGCCCATGAAAGCATGCCATCTTCTTCTAGGAAGACCAAGGTTGTATGATCGTAGTGTCGAGTACGGTCGATCCAATGGTTATTCTCTATATTGTGCCAACAAAAGAGTTGTGTTAAAGCCCCTTCGGATCACTGATTTTACCTCTAAAAATTTGATAATTCAACGGGTTTTAACCATGGGAAAGTTTGAAGCATGTAGTCATGAAATGGGAGTCATGTATGCTCTAGTGTCTAGGAAAATTGGGACTGAAAATTCAGAAAATGTTCCTTCTGATTTCAAGTCCATTTTAGATGATTTCACTGATGTAATCCTGGAGGATCTTCCCAAGGAGCTTCCACCGATGAGGGACGTCCAACATGCCATAGATTTGGTGCCTGGTTCAAGCTTACCGAATCTGCCTGCATACCGGCTGAATCCTAGAGAACATGAGGAGCTTCACCACCAAGTCCAAGAAGTTTTGGACAAAGGATTCATCCGAGAGAGCCTCAGTCTATGTGCCGTCTGGTGCTCTCGCAAAATTGCTCTTCCAAGTGCAGGAGAATCGCACAAGTAGTATAACTCGGAAGTCCGAGGTCGATTCCTCAGAGAACGATCTATGGATTATTAGCGTAATTTCAGATTTAATTAATTCAATAAACTTGTGGATTTAGATGATGTTTTGCAAATAGAAAATAAATCAGTCAATAGAGAATCGAAGTTAGGATAGATTAAGATGGTGTAGGGATCCAGAATCTCCTTTGATAATATCAAATTCATGCGATAAATTCTATGATTTTTTTGTTTTCTTTAAGAATTATAAGCAGATAAAATTTAATTATGGAGTATGTTCTTGATAACATGAATTCTTTTTTTAAGCAATCAACGTGCCTTATAACGTCAACGATGAATCAAATAATTGAGGAAGACATGTATCAATAAGCATAAATCATAAAAGAATTTTCAACATATAAGAATCATGACATAATCAAAAGATAAATCATTTAAAGCAAAGGATTAGAATTTACATCATGAACTTGGTACACCAAATGATCTCCCTTCACCCATCACCTAGGATATCAGCCCTCCATCAAAGAAATAAGCCTCTTCATGTTTTTTTTCTATTTTTTTTTTTCGGAAACAGGGGATGCCCTGTTTCTTCTTTTTTTTTTCTTTCTTTCTTTGAATGGCTGCTAGTTCCTCTGTTTTCTTCCAATCAGCCCCCCTCTGGCTCGCTGACTCCCTCTCTTTTTATACAATGAAACCTCTCCCCAAAACAAGATTTCCTTGCTGGAATTTTGCTAGGAGGAGGAGGTCATCCGGGATGCGCATCCCGGCTGGCCGCGGGATGCTCGGATGCGGGATCCGGCTGTGACGTCGGGAGGGTGCTTGGATTGCTGAAGAGGCGTGAGGAGGAGCGGACGCTGGCTGATGTGGCCTGCTGGGGAAGGCTGAAGATGGTAACGGAAGATCAAATCATGGATCCGGGAGCTAGGTGCATGGGATCCTGAGATCTAGGAGCTAATCGTGGGCGCTGTGTTCGGAAGCTGGCAATGGATGCATCGCTGGAGGAATGGGCGCTGATCTCGGCTGAGACGAGGACTCCGGAAGAAGTGATGGGATCACGGACGCTGTGGAGGAGGCGGACGGCATGGACGGCTGGGTGTTGTGCTCGGGATGCTGGGTGGAAGCTCACGAACGGCTGGGAAGCTCCGGGACGCCATGGCTCACGGATGGAAACGGGAGAATGTAAGCGGGAGTCTTGGCTCGGATGAGCGAGAACCCGAAAGAGGTGGACGCGCTGGGAGGTGATTGCGGAAGCTTTGAAACGGAAAAAAAATGTGGGATGTTGGGAAGCTTCACGGGTTGATTCCTAATCCGAAAGCTGAGATGATGAAGAATGGACGCCTGGGATTGAGGTACAGAAGCTGGCTCACGGATGAATCACGGACGGATGTGTGGGATGGTGGGCAGGCTACTATGAACCGCACTGACCGTTGGACCTTCCCGGATAATGAATCTAGCCCCTTTGGTTGCTGTTCCATCAGGCTGAAATTGGTCTGCTAATGCTCCTTCTGGTGTGCAAATGGGGCTAACCCTATGCGCTCAGCTGTTGGCCTGCGGTGATGCATCTTTATAGTGACACGAACGAAGGGATTACAAAGCGAATCCCAACAACGTGCGGCTCGGTCTATCGAAGATAACCGATCAGCCTTCCTGGCGTGGGTACCTAGT
The DNA here is from genome assembly GCF_051530095.1 of Phoenix dactylifera. Classification (NCBI taxonomy): domain Eukaryota; kingdom Viridiplantae; phylum Streptophyta; class Magnoliopsida; order Arecales; family Arecaceae; genus Phoenix; species Phoenix dactylifera. The sequence continues at coordinate 24,714,892 of NC_143190.1, forward strand.
CTCTATGACTTAGGTCACGCCTAACAACAATAATGCAGCGAAACACAACACCAGAAAATACCACGAAGGAGAAGAAGAAATGTAGGGGAAGAGAACTTTATTGAATAACCACTCAACTGATTACAATAAGCTCTCTTGGCCTCTCCAGCTCTACCGGATCCCAATTTCCCGGATTCAGTCCATGCTTCGAGATAAGCCCACAACGCTGAATCAGTCTCGTTGCAGCAGCTTTCCTCCTAATGATGAACCAGCATGTATTCTCAACAATACACGCCTTGGAGCACGTGCCCACGGCCCCATGCTCTTGGGTAGTCCACCTACATCTTGCACACGTTTCCCTAGGTGATCCTAGGGCCCAGATTTGGTCTCCAAGTTGCCCAAATCTCTAGAGAGCACCGTCAGACCTCGAACCCGTCCAGCGACCTGATCTGGTTTATACCTTGATCCACGTCCGGTCCAGCCCCGATTCGAGGAGCCGTGACACCCTCCCCCACCTAAGCCGAAGTCGCCCCTGACGAGGCTAGGCGGTATTCGTTGATGATGTCTTCGAACTGCCATAGTTCGTCACCATATTCCCAGCTTGCTTCTGAATCTGATAATCCTTTCCATCGGACTAAGTATTGCACACGGTTACCCTTTTTCCTGTCCGCCTTGATTTCAGAAACCTTCTTGGTGTAATGAACTCGTACGGCCACTGGAGCTCGCCCGCTTCGAGCCCGGGAAGGGTCAGTTGTGTCCTCTTTGAATGGTTTCAACAAGGACACGTGGAACACCGGGTGCACTTTCAGCTTGAAAGGCAGCGACAATCGGTATGCTGTCTCTCCAATTCGATGTGTGATGATGAAGGGACCTTCATACCTCCTCACAAGTGCTTTGTGGTAGCCCGACTTCAATTTCATGTGATGATAAAGCTTCACCAATACCCGATCACCAACCTGAAATTCAGCTGCCCGCCGCTTTATGTCAGCCCACTTCTTCATCCGTTTGGTCGCCTTCCACAAGGAGACCTGAACCAAATCTGTATCCTCCTTCAGATCCCTCACGAACCTGTAGGCGGTCGGACTACGTCCCATGTAGTCCGCTGCGATACTTCCCGGAGTGTCTGGTTGCAGCCCTGTAATCACCTCGAATGGTGATTTACCTGTCGACTCCGATCGCTGTAAGTTGTAGCTGAATTGGGCTTGGTCCAAGAGTCGCACCCAATCCCGCTGGTTGGCACTCACATAGTGCCTCAAATACATCTCCAATAATGCATTGGTTCGCTCTGTTTGGCCATCGGTCTGAGGGTGGAAGGCCGTGGACATCTTCAGCTCCGTTCCAAGTATCCGAAATAACTCCGTCCAGAACCTCCCCGTGAAGCGAGCATCGCGATCAGAAACGATACTCCGCGGTATTCCCCAATATTTCACTACATATGTAAAGAACAACCGCGCCACGTCCTCTGCATGGCAAGTAGTAGGTGCTGCAATGAAGACTCCGTACTTCGAGAAGCGATCCACCACTACCATGATAGAGCTGTTCCCATCCGCCAGAGGTAGTCCTATGATGAAGTCCATGGAGACACTCTCCCACGGACGCTCTGGTATAGGTAATGGCTCCAACAACCCCGCAGGCCGTCGATGTTCAACCTTGTCTTGTTGGCATAGTAGACAAGTGCGAACATACTCCTCGATGTCATCCCGCATCTTCGGCCAATAGTAGTTATGTTCTATGAGAGCTTGGGTCCGATGCACCCCCTGGTGTCCCGCCCACATAGAATCATGGTGTTCTCGCAACACCTCGCGCCTCAGCCCTCCACCTGAAGGCACATAGACACGTCGCCCTCGTGTCAAAATCCGCCCTCCTTCGGTCCAGAAACGGCGCGCCTTGCCGTCTTTGATGAGTTCACCCATGGAAGTGGCCCATTGATCCTTCTCCATCTCGGTCCTGACCCTCTCCATTAGGTTACTTGCTGGTCCGGAAAAGGAAGAGACTGCAGCCAGCTGTGCCTTTCTACTCAAAGCATCAGGGACTGAATTCGTTCGGCCCGGCTTGTACTCGATGTCGAAATCAAATTCAGCCAGAAACTGCTGCCATCTCGCCTGCTTGGGGGTGAGTTTTGGTTGGGTCTGAAAGTAGCTTGTGGCCACGTTATCCGTGCGCACCACAAACTTAGATCCGAGGAGGTAATGACGCCAGGTTCGAAGACAGTGCACAATTGCAGTCATTTCCTTTTCATGAACCGTATACCTGCGCTCGGTGTCGTTCAACTTCCGACTCTCGTAGGCCACTGGGTGCCCTTCCTGCATGAGCACCCCTCCAATGGCAAAATCTGATGCGTCGGTGTGGACTTCAAAAGAAATAGAAAAGTCCGGTAGCACGAGGACCGGCTCCGCCGTGACCGCCTGCTTGAGACGATCAAACGCCTCCTGACATTGGTTTGACCACTGCCATGGTCGATCCTTCTTTAACAAATCCGTCAGTGGGGCGCATAACTTCGAATATCCGGTGATGAACCTCCTATAGTAATTTGCCAAGCCAAGAAAAGAGCGTAAGTGTGTAACACGTGTAGGTACCTCCCACTCGGCTATGGCTGAAATTTTTGAGGGATCCATCATGAGCCTTCCATCCCCAATGATGTGCCCGAGGAACGGCACCCTCTGCTGCGCAAACACACACTTCTCCTTCTTCACAAAGAGTTGGTGCTGCCGTAGGGTAGAGAAGACTTGCCTCAGGTGTGCCACATGCTCATCCAATGCCCGGCTGTATACAACAATGTCATCCAAGTATACTACCACGAATTTATCGATGAAGTCGTGGAGTACACGCTGCATCAAAGCACAGAAAGTTGCTGGTGCGTTGGTGAGGCCGAAAGGCATGACAAGGTACTCGAAGCTCCCGTACCTTGTCACACATGCAGTCTTCTCAATGTCCTTCTCCGCCACGCGAACCTGATAGTACCCGCTGCGAAGATCCAACTTGGAAATCCATCGTGCCTTGCCAAGTTGATCGAACAAATCATCAATCCGAGGAATGGGGTACTTGTTCTTCACCGTGAGCTTGTTGAGGGCCCTGTAGTCGATGCAGAGTCTCAACGAACCATCGTGCTTCTTCTGAAAAAGTACCGGTGCTCCATACGGACTCTTCGAAGGTCGAATGAACCCGCTGTCCACCAACTCCGTTAGCTGCCTCCTCAGCTCCTGGAGTTCAGGTGGGGCCATCCTATATGGTGCTTGAGCTGGTGGACGTGCTCCATGCACCAAATCAATCCGATGATCGATTTCTCTTTCTGGCGGCAATTGCTTGGGTAACTCGGGGGGCATCACATCCCCGAATTCAGTGAGAACACCCTCGATGGGCGCTGGAATCTCCTCTCCTTCCAGTAGTTCTTCCTCCTGAAGGGACGCAATATATGTTGGAAGTCCCCTTCTCAGCCCCTTAGCAAGTTGCATCGCCGATAGGACTCGCTGCGGAGTCCCTTTAACTCGCTTCCCTGGAACTACGCAAGCTCCACTCGGATTCAGGACCACCACCACATCTGAATCCGGCTTTATCATGGCTTGTAGCTGGGTAAGCAAAGACATGCCGATGACCACCTCGTAGTCGTCGATCGGGGCGACCACCGCTGTCACCCGTCCGGTCCATGCGCCGAATTGGATCTCAACATCCTTCGACGTTCCGCTGATAGCCACTTCTGCGGAATTGACCGCCTTGAACGTGTGTTCATCATGTTCAATCTTCAGATTTAACCTCTTTGCCGTAGCTAGGTCCACGAAGAAGTCAGTGGCACCCGTATCAATGAGTGCCTGGAAGATGTGACCACCAATGCAGATAGGTGCATAGAGCAGACCTCGTGGCCCCTTGGCCTTCAGGGCATTGAGACTGAGTGAGCCCATCCTTTGGTCGGTCTCTTGCTTCTCCTCCACCGCCATAGATGCTATCTTGCCCCTCAATGGACAGCCCTTCACCTTGTGCGGTCCATTGCAAATATAGCATGAGATGGTGCTGGTACCTTGCGCCACCCCTTTGCCCTTCGCTTGGGAAGCCCCTCCACTCGAGGAGCTCGGATTCGAGCCCTTTGTACCTCCTTTGTGACCTGATTTCGCTCCCCCTCCTTTGCCCTGTTTCGATGCTTGGGCTTTGGGAGCTGTGGGTTGAGTCTTGAACTCGATGAGAGCCTCCGCTTGAGCTATCGCCTCGTTCAAACTCTGGACTCCTCTTCGCTGCAACTCCATCTTTGCCCATGGTTTGAGCCCGTCAAGAAAAGTGAAGAGAGAGTCCTCGTTGCTGAGGTCTGGTACCTCCAACAACAATTCGCTGAACTCTCGCACATACTCACGCACATCGCCCTTTTGCGTGAGCCGCTGTAGTCGTGCTCGAGCATCATCCTTAGCGAACGCGGGGAAGAATTGCTTTCGAAGTTCAGTTTGGAACTGTACCCAAGTGGTGATTGGAACAGCCCCTCGCTTCACATCGTCGGCCCGACGTCGCCACCAAAGCATCGCCACATCCCTCAAGAACATGGCCGCCGTGCTCACCTTCATGGCTTCCTCCCTCACGCCGGTAACCTGCAAGTATTGCTCCACGGCGAAAAGAAAGTTATCCACCTCCTTCGCGGACCGTCGTCCGCAGAACTCTTGTGGCTTGGGAACATCAAGCTTGTGCAGGGGGCGCGTAGCCTCTCTTGCGACCTCCATTGTCAATGGAGAAGAGGATACGCCTGTGGTGGTACTCTCCTTTAAAAGGCCAACCACCTGATTTTGGAGAGCCTTCACCATGATCTCCAACTCCTCGTTACGCCGCAGCACTTCCTTATAGCGCCGCTCCATATCGAAGGAAATTTGGTTCAGCTGAGCGGCGATCTCACCTCGGAGGGTTGCGTCCCTACCCTCAAGGTCCTCCATCCGTCCTTCAACCTCAGCTATTTGGGCCTCGCACCTCTGTAATCGATTGTCGGCGGAGATAACCGGAGATGCAATACGTAACCCATACAGAGATTCATCAACTGGATGCGCTCCACCCATCGCCGTGCCTTCTCCTGAGGCTGGATTGGGATCCATGGTCGAGGATGATGCGTCCGCCATTCCCACCATGGAAGTTACCGTAGAGGTCGTCTCCTTCATTTCTGGTATGGCTCTGATACCAAGTGACACGAACGAAGGGATTACAAAGCGAATCCCAACAACGTGCGGCTCGGTCTATCGAAGATAACCGATCAGCCTTCCTGGCGTGGGTACCTAGTCTCTATGACTTAGGTCACGCCTAACAACAATAATGCAGCGAAACACAACACCAGAAAATACCACGAAGGAGAAGAAGAAATGTAGGGGAAGAGAACTTTATTGAATAACCACTCAACTGATTACAATAAGCTCTCTTGGCCTCTCCAGCTCTACCGGATCCCAATTTCCCGGATTCAGTCCATGCTTCGAGATAAGCCCACAACGCTGAATCAGTCTCGTTGCAGCAGCTTTCCTCCTAATGATGAACCAGCATGTATTCTCAACAATACACGCCTTGGAGCACGTGCCCACGGCCCCATGCTCTTGGGTATTCCACCTACATCTTGCACACGTTTTCCTAGGTGATCCTAGGGCCCAGATTTGGTCTCCAAGTTGCCCAAATCTCTAGAGAGCACCGTCAGACCTCGAACCCGTCCAGCGACCTGATCTGGTTTATACCTTGATCCACGTCCGGTCCAGCCCCGATTCGAGGAGCCGTGACAATAGACCCAATGCGCATTTAAACTCTGATCTGTGCCAAATAAAAAATATGAAATTAATGCAGCCCTTTTATCATTATTTGTTAGCAATAATATTAATTTAAGCAACATGTAGAACGCACTTTTGTGCTCTCATCACCATCCCGGCTCTGCTTACTCCCTAGAAGGATGGTTCATGGAGAATGTGCATGGACAGCCGAGCAATCAACAAGATTATAGTGAAGTACCGTTTCCCAATTCCTCGACTTGACGATATGCTGGATTTACTGCATGGAGCCATCATTTTCTCAAAGTTGAATCTTCGAAGTGGCTAACACTAGATCAGAATCAGACATGGGGATGAGTAGAAGACATCATTTAAGACCAAGGATGGCCTCTATGAGTGGATGGTTATGCCCTTTGGTCTTTCTAATGCGCCAAGTACCTTCATGCGAGTCATGAATCAAGTGCTGAAACCATACATTGGTCGCTTCGTAGTTGTTTATTTTGATGACATATTGATTTTCAGTCGTAGCCGTGTGGAGCATCAACAACATCTTCGCCAAGTGCTTCGCACCTTCAGATTAGAAAAGCTATATGTCAACTTGAAGAAGTGCTTGTTTGCCGAGCCACAAGTTCCTTTCCTTGGGTTTATAGTTTCAGCCAATGGAGTTTCTGCCAATCCAGACAAGGTTAAAGCCATTCGAGAGTGGTCTATACCCTACAACATTCATGAAGTAAGGAGCTTCCATGGTCTGGCATCCTTCTACCGAAGGTTCATAAGGAACTTCCCATCGCCTTCTACAATGGGAAGCTCAATGATGCAAAGTGCCGATACTCCACATATGACGTCGAGTTCTATGCTGTGGTTCAAACTCTTAAACATCGGCGGCACTATCTCCTACATCAGGAGTTTGTCATGTACACCGACCATGATTCACTGAAGTACATCAACTTCCAAAAGAAGTTAAGTGTATATATCAAATGCAGGATGGAATTTTTTTTCGGATAAAGGTAAGTGTGTATATATCAAATTGAAGAAATGACGTACAAATGCATAGGAGCATACCCCAGAAATCAAAGGCCAGGAGGGCATACCCCTCTAACCACAACAACTAACTACAAAACTTGTAAGAACAAAATGACGAGAGTGTCAAAAGATATCATCAGAGAATCTCCACGAACTGTGAAGCCTCTATTAGCAGGAGATGGAATCACACCCCGTGTGAGATTAATCCGAGTCACAATACAAAAAGTAATCTCTCTCAGAAGAACACACTCATGTGTAGGTCCATCGCCATGCAAACGAGCATTACGTTCCCTCCAAATATAGTAGTCCGCAGCTGCCACCATAAGCTTTGCAGTTTGACCCAAGAGTGAATGACCATCCATGTGAGAAAGCCAAGAGATCGTATCCATCCATCTACGCGAGGCCCACTAAATATTGCACTTGGCACAAAGAACGAACCAGATGCGCTGAGAGAATAGGCACTCAAAAAATAAATGATCCACATCCTCATGCCCACCCCTACACAAAACATATTGGACCTGAATAATGCCAAAGCGTATAAGCTTAGCTTGAATAAAGGACATCTTTGGAATAGCTTGGCTATGCCAAACAAGCTTCCACCAGAGTAGCTTGGCTCCCACTCTACTATGACGCGGGCGCAACGACTTCCAAACACCACGAACAGAGAAGGAACCCTTCGGAGCATCAATCCACTACAAGACATTCGGCCTTCTGCTATCTGGCCAAAATGAAGTAGGAGTACTACTAATGAGCTCAAGCCATGCAGGGGAGCAAGAGATAGGCCAGTGCCACTCCTGGCCATCAATAATAGCCTCCATCTTGGCATTCTGCCCAGGGCCAGAATCATAGATAAACCTTTCCCTAAACACCTCAATAAGAGGACCAAGGGGATGCCAATGGTCAAACCAAAGTGAAATACTACTTCCATTGCCCACTCGATATCTCATCTTCCATCGGACAAGGCTGCGAAGACTAAGAATCTTCCGCCAACTCCAAGAGCAATTCCTGGGGTATTTGATCTCCCAAATACTTTTCTACCTCGCAAAAGATAAGAGTGAACCCAAGAAGACCAAAGAGAGTTACCGTCATCATTACAGAGAGCCCATAAGTGTTTGGTCATGGCTGCCCTATTCCAAGTCACCATGTTTTTAATGCCCAAACCCCCTTCCTCCCTAGGCAAACAAATGCAGGATGGAATTTGTTGATTCTAGGATACGAAGATATCAAATGGGATACATCAAACTCGCATGTCCAGTGACCCACGTGTGGTATTTGAAACGACTTCCTAATTATATCGCGAATCTTTTAGATAAACCCCTTAAAGAATTAGAAGGCCTGGTATACTGTGATGTGTGATTTGATCAAAATTTGCATTTTACAGATTCGGACATAGAAACTATCATCCCAATCAGATTGAATGGGATGCCTCGACTCTGACATGTATTTTGGAAAAAGTAACATGAAACTCAGAATTATGGGTATATTCAATACTTCCAAAGGAAAGGGGAATTGATCCATGTATCTGATCGTGATGTCAAGTTTGTTAGCTATTTTTGGAAGACACTGTGGGCGAAGCTTGGCACCCGTCTTTCTTTTCCAGCGCCTATCATCCCCAAACCGATGGGCAGACTGAGGTGGTCACAGCCTTGGAAACCTTCTTCGATGCTTAGTTCGAGATCATATTAAATCTTGGAATTTAATCTTGCTACATGCTGAGTTTGCCTACAACAGCAGCATCAACCGGACTACGGGGATGTCACCCTTCGAGATTGTGCTTGGGCTGAAGCCTAGGCAACCTATTGATCTACTTCCCCTGCTTGTCAACATAAGAACCAGTGAAGGTGGTGAAGATTTTGCAAGGCACATACAGGACATCCATGCTGAAGTACGACGCCGATTAGCCACCAGCACTGATATGTACAAGCAGCAAGCAGATCTGAAACGACGTCCTCTTGAGTTCCAAGAAGGAGACCTTGTACTTATTCGGTTGAGTGCTGAACTTTTTCTCCACAGAAATTTTCCGAAACTTCAACCTTGTCGAGCTGGTCCCTTCAAGGTATTAAAACGGCTCGGATCTAAAGCTTATATGCTTGAGTTACCTGATGACTTGCAGGTCAGCCCCATTTTCAACATTGGAAACCTACAGCCATATGAAGGACATCATGTTGAATCAGAAAACCCTCCTCCAGGGCCGCCATCCCTACCCCGACAAACAGCTCCCAAAGACACCATTGAAAACATTTTGGATGATCAAACTGTGTCCACACGTCGAAGGGGATATTCCAAATTTCTGGTTAAATGGAAAAGCAGACCAATTTCAGATTGTTCGTGGTTGAAGACGGAGGAAGTCCAGCAGCTGAACCCAGATCTCTAAGAGTTATACCAGTCATGAAACTTAACAGAGTCGAGTCTTTTTCCATCCGGAGGGAATTGATGCAGGAGCATCCTCCTCATGCCTTAGTCCATGAACATTGGGTCAAGGTGCATGAGGAAATTGAGTCCCAAGTTGTTGAGTCCTTGTAATAAGTGAATTAATTCACAATAGCTTAGTGTCTTTGATGCCTAATTAGATTGAGTCCAAGGTGTCAATTGGGTCATTGGTTAGTTTGGAATAACCACATGTCAATTGGATCGAGTCCCAAGGGAGTGGATTTTGATTTCATGCGCAAGGAAGCTTCCAACTACTTGCGGCTGAAAATCCTTTCCTTCTCACGCCAGTAAAGGCTTCCACATGTGCATAAGCCTTAGTTGGTAAGTTGTTTAGGTGATCAATTAGGAGATTGAAGGTTTAAAAAGAATCCTTATCTGGTCAAGGGTCCAACTATATTCGGCCTTGTAGTCCTTATCTTTTTCCAGCCTCCCTCTCTATATAAAGGGAAGGTTTGAAGAATCAAAGGCAAAAAATATTGAGTTCATTCAAAATAGACCCTTTGTTTCATGAAGAGAGACTCTTCTTCCTTGGTGCGATGCCAACAGGCTGAAGGAAAGGGGTGAGACTCCTCTTCTCCTTCTGCCTGGTTGATTTGGTTTGGGTGAGACTCCCACAACCATCTCTTCCTTATCTTTCTTTGAATCAAGTTTTCCTCTTTGTTTAAACCTTCTCGAATCACTGCCTTATCATCTACCCTTTCTCCCACATCCCCCATAATCCAAAACCCATCATCTCTCCCTAAGAATTCATGTCCGGATCAAGTTCCCCGAGATCAGCCCGCCCGTGAAGTTAAGGAATTTCGGAACGAGTCGACTCCTCCCAACCTCGAGTTGACTCCACGTCATCTCGAGTCGACTCCAACTTCCTTGAGTCGACTCCAAAGTTGATTCAAGTCAACCCCCAGAGCCCTCCAGGTCGACCTACCTAGTACCACAGAGAGATCATCCCCTGATACGCCCCTGCGAGTGAACCCCTTCAGAGATCGAGTCGACCCCAATCTTGCTTGAGTCGACCCAAAGATCCTTGAGTCAACCCCAACTGGGGAACCGAACAACCAGTTCTCTAGATTCTCTAAGAGAGTCAACCTCAGCTTGTCACGAGTCGACCCGACCTATCTCGAGTCGACCCCAGCTTATCCTTGAGTCTACCTCAGCTGGACAACAGAAGGCCCATTCTCTAGAATCTCTGAGAGAGTTGACCCCAGCCTGTCACGAGTCGACCTCGGCCTACTTCGAGTCGACCCCAGCTCAGCACGGGTCGACCTCAGGTCTGCTAATAGCAAAGAAAGCCCTCTGCATCTCCTTCCGCTCCTGCGCCAAATTGTAAAGATCCTATCTTCACCTTGTGCGGGTAGATGATTACCGTAATCTGATGATCATGGTATTGTATGAAGGTTTACTTGAAGCCGCACATATATCCAGTTTCTACGAATATCCACACGAAGATCTAGATCGATCAAAGTCGTGATCTCACTGAGGTACTAGCTCTCTTGTAGAGATCCCTTTTGATGGTTGGAACTTCTCTAAGCAACCAACTCTTGATTGCTTCCAAGAGGAGGAAGAAGGAGAAGGAGAAACACTTTCTCCTTTTCTTTACTATGGAAGAAGGAGGAAAGAGAGGAACACCTTTCTCTTTTTGCTTTCTGCCATGCGGCTAATGAAGAGGAGGAAGAAGATTCCTTACTTGCTGCCCTTCTTTTCCCTTGCGGATGGAAGAAGGAAGAGAGGGGAGGGATGGAGGCCGCCAAACCTTTGCTGCCATTTTTCTTTCTCCTTGCGTTGGAACCAAAAAGAGATAAGACGGAGGCCGCCACCCTTGAACCGAAAACCCATAAAACAAGTCTAGCACCGGCCCCCCTCTTTTATAGCCTTGCCCTAGGCATGGCTCTTCCTAAAACTAGGAGGAGCCATGCCCCAACCGGGTATCGTGTCCCGGACACCCGGGACGCGCGTCCCGGCCATCCGTGATTAGAAGGGAGGGACAAGAGCCCTTCTTTTCCTTGGATGCTCCGGTGGACCTTGGTTCATTGAATCCTAATCTAATTAGGACCCAATTAGTCTTCCTATTTGATTCACATGAATCCTAATCTAATTAGGTATCTTTATCTATTGGATCAAAATTAATTAGGACTCTAGAAATCTTAATCCAATTAGGACTCATATAATTTTAGTTCTAATCCAATTAGAACTTTAGGAATCCTATTCCAAGTAGGACTCTAATAATTTGAAGTCCTAATCTAATTAGAACTCTAGAAGTCCTACTCCAAGTAGGACTCTTGAACCTTATCAAATAAGATCGAGCTCAATTAATTAAGTCCAATTGATTCAATCAAATTGCAATCCAATTGCAATTAATTCCTTCTTCAACTCACTAACTCTTAGTGGGTTAAACCAATTATCAATCAAATTGATAATTACAAACTATTGTGATTCGAAATCATAATCCAACCATCAGATCGATCAGATCCTCTATTGTGTGTGACCCCATAGGTTCTATTCTATCTGGTAGTGAGGTATATTGTGATCCCTATCACAATATCATTGAAACTTCTTTCAATGGGCTGGAACAATTCCAACTCTTCTCATTCGGATTCACTAATCATCAAGTGAATGCCTTTGAGTCTCACAATCCACCAGTGACACTTTGCAGCATATAGTGGCAACCCAACAAAATGGAATAGATGAATCTCTAGGTGCAGTTAGCGTATGATACAGTCCCTCTATCGTGGATTCCGACAGGATGAAGATCATGAATAATTCGTCAAACTCCATCATTTGTCAAGATTTATTCGACTCTAGTTCGAGATTGGAAAACTCTTTTTCCAAAAACTATCTTGGCCAAGGATTTACGAACTCAGTCTCATAAATTATATAGAATCTCTTTTAATCTATTAAGGCCAACAGATTCCATCTAGATGCACCCCTACTCCTACAATGAACCTACTGCAACCAACCTGCACCACAAGGACCCAAATGGATAGGGTCCATGTTTATGTGTTTGTCAAACTACAGCAACCTCACTATGAATAGCCGAGGCATCGCAGGTCAAAGGACCAGTCATACAACTGCAGCATCAAGTAAGTCATCGACGAGTTGATAGACATCCAAGTGACTACTTGCTATGGTCACGCTCAGTACCCTTATTCTCTAACAAGCACTTGTGCAATCACTCCAGTGTCCCCACACAATGGACTTAAGACTCGTCCATCAAAGAAAGTGATCTATGTACTAATCTCAGCAGATCAATCACCGTCCTCGTGATGATCCATCGATTAGGTGCAATTCAGAAAATAATCATTAATGACACATGCCTCAATTCTCAACTCTTGAGAATATGCATCATTATCTTATTAATTCCTTAGATGATTTATGGACACATAAGAACATGAATGAAAAGAATGCCCAACTTAATAAATTCATAATTAGGTCAAGTACAAATTTATGTACCAGAATAAAATAATGCGTCAGCCAAATTGGCTTCTAGACAATCAGCCATAAATTTAAGTCCCATCTTCTCAAGATGCGCTTGAATTTTCTGTCGACTTAGCCGCTTAGTGAATGGGTCTACCACGTCTACTCTCTATATCTCTACTTATTTTTTTTTCGAGGTAGTCGCGTATCAGGTTAAACCGCCGCTTTATGTGCTTAGATTTCTAGTGAAACCTTAGCTTTTTAGCTAGTGCTATGGTGCCATTGTTATCGCAATAAAGTAGTGTTATGGCATCTGATGACATTATACCTAACTTTGCAATAAACTTCTTGAACCAGAAGGTTTCCACTGCATCCTTAGAGGCGGCGATACATTCAGCTTCCAAGGTAGAGTTTACAATGATCGTTTGTTTGGAACTCTTCCAATTCTTTTTTTGGATAAAGGTAAGTGTGTATATATCCAAATTGAAGAAATGACGTACAAATGCACAGGGGCATACCCCAGAAATCAAAGGCTAGGAGGGCATACCCCTCAAGCCACAATAACTGACTACAAAGCTTGTAAGAACAAAATGATGAGAGTGTCAAAAGATATCATCAGAGAATCCCCACGAACTGTGAAGCCATCTATTAGCAGGAGATGGAATCATACCCCGTGTGAGATTAATCCGAGTCACAATACAAAAAGTAATCTCTCTTAGAAGAACACACTCATATGTAGGGCCATCGCCATGCAAACGAGCATTACATTTCCTCCACATGTAGTAGACCGCAGCTGCCACCATAAGCTTTGCAGTTTGACCAGAGAGTGAACGACCATCCATGTGAGAAAGCCAAGAGATCGTATCCATCCATCTATGCGAGGCCCACGGAATATTACACTTGGTACAAAGAACGGACCAGATGCGTTGAGAGAATGGGCACTCAAAAAATAAATGATCCACATCCTCATGCCCACCCCCACACAAAACATATTGGGCAACCTAAATAATGCCAAAGCATATAAGCTTAGCTTGAGTATACAAGGCATCCCGGTGGCTAACCAAAGAATAAAGGACATCCTTGGAATAGCTTGGCTATGCCAAACAAGCTTCCACCAGTCCACTCTACTATGACGCGGGCGCAACGACTCCCAAACACCACGAACAGAGAAGGAACCCTTCGGAGCATCAATCCACTGCAAGACATCCGACCTTCTGCTATCTGGCCGGAATGAAGTAGGAGTACTACTAATGAGCTTAAGCCATGCAGGGGAGCGAGAGATAGGTCAGTGCCACTCCTGGCCGTCAATAATAGCCTCCCACCTTGGCATTCTGCCCAAGGCCAGAATCATAGATAAACCTTTCCCCAAACACCTCAATAAGAGGACCAAGGGGATGCCAATGGTCAAACCAAAGTGAAATACTACTCCCATTGCCCACTCGATATCTCATCTTCTATCGGACAAGGCTGCGAAGACTAAGAATCTTCCGCCAACTCCAAGAGCAATCCCTGGGGTATTTGATCTCCCAAATACTTTTGCCTCGCAAAAGATAAGAGCGAACCCAAGAAGACCAAAGAGAGTTACCGTCATCATTACAGAGAGCCCATAAGTGTTTGGTCATGGCTGCCCTATACCAAGTCACCATGTTCTTAATGCCCAAACCCCCTTCCTCCTTAGGCAAACAAATATTGTCCCATGCTACCTTCGCACCTCTAGTGCTAAGCTCACAACCCTTCCAAAGAAAGAGAGCGTAAAGTGGATTCCACCTTCTTAATAATTGATTTGGGCAAGATGAATAAGGAGGACCAATAAACTTGGATGGAAAATGAAATAGATTTGATGAGTTGTTATCTACTTGCAAAGGAGAGAGCACGGCAAGTCCAACTCTTGGTTTTGGCAATAATCCGGTCCACCAACACCTTACAATTAGTAGCCTTTAACTTTGTCGTTATAAGTGGCATACCAAGATACCTAATCAAAAGCGCTCCTTCATTATACCCGAGGATATCCAAAAGCTGCACTCGAAGCTCGGAAGGCACTCCACAAATGAATATGATGCTCTTATCTAGATTTGGTATAAGTTCAGAGAAGTCTCGAAATTGCCGAAGACAACCACCGATCAAAGGCACAGAAGCCAAATCCGCTTTACAAAAAATCATAAGATCATCTGTAAAGCACAAGTGAGAGATCTTTCTCTTTTCACAATGCCAAAGGTACTTGAAACCACTATCCCTTACCATATTAGCCATCAGACCCGAAAAGACCTCCATGGCTAGGACAAAAAGATAAGGTGACATAGGATGATCCCCTTGCCGCAAGCCCCGACCCCCAGGGAAGAATCCATGAAGTTGGCCATTAATAGAGATGGAGAGGCGAGTAGTGGAGATACACTCCGCAATCCATCTAACAACTCTATCCGGAAACCCCATAACACGTAATACAGCCAGTAAAAAATCCCACCGAACGGAGTCATATGCCTTCATTAGATCCACCTTAAGAGCACATCTCGGAGAGCCACGAGAGCGATGATAGTTCCGCATTAACTCTTGGCAGAGGATAATATTATCACTAATACGTCGACTCGCAACAAAGGCCATTTGGAAAGGTCCCACCAATCCCGGAAGTACCACCTTCACCCTATTTGCTATGAGCTTTGCAATACACTTGTAAACAGTGTTACAACAAGAAATTGGTCTAAAGTCCTTTACCTTGGTAGGGTTTTGAACCTTAGAAATCAAAGAAAGTGTTGTAGCATTTACTTGTTTTAGAAGATGCCCGGAGGAGAAAAAAGATTGGATAGCCGCTATGACATCTGCCCCAACTATATTCCAAGCCTTCTTAAAGAAGCTAGCACTAAAACCATCCGGATCGGGAGCCTTGTTGTCCTTCAAAGAGAACATCACCATCTTTATTTTGTCATCAGAAACAGATCGATCTAAATCCTCCCTCTGAATCTCAGTGAGCCGCTTTGGAAGGACTTGCTGAAGCATGTCCTCATCAACACCCGCAACCTCATGAGAACCTACGAGATTCTGAAAGAACTGCACAATGGTGTCACTGACCTCACCCAGAGTCTCCAACCGAGCCCCATTATCAGTAGAAATAGATGTGATCTTGCTACGACTCTAAAAAAGCTTCATAGATTGGAAGAAGAACCTCGAATTCTTGTCTCCCAAATTCAGCCACTGAACCCGAGCCTTTTGCTTCAAAAAACTTTCTTCCGCTTTGCTCAACTCTGAATAATCCTTAATGAGCCTTGACTCCTCGGTGTGAAAAGTTTGAGTCAAGGGGATGACGCTGAATCATATGTTGTACCTCCTCCAAAGCCTCTTTAGCTCGCACCACTCGCCGAGGAAAATATGCAAAGAACTCCTTATTGAACTTTTTCAACTCCCCTTTCAAATGCTTCAACTGATGGCATAGTTGATACATCGAACTTCCTTTCACATCTATAGCCCATGCCTTAGCTACCACGGATAGAAATTGCGAATGCTCAGCCCAAAGATCAAAGAATTTAAATGGTGTTTTTTGCGAAGGTAAGGCAGCAAGTGTTACCACCATTGGAGAATGATCTGAAACACCGGAGGGAGGAAAGTAAGCTTTAGAGCCTGAAAAGTCACACTCTCATGTCAAATTGGCAAGGACCCGGTCTAGCTTCTTCATAATAGGAGCCTTGTCCTGCCGATTAGACCACATGAAGAGACAGCCATTCTATCGTAAATCACTTAGGCCAGATTGAAATAAACAAGTAGCAAGGTCATTCTGCCAAGAAGGCCAACTATGAGAGCCCCCAACCATCTCCTCTTGTGACTTTATAGCATTGAAGTCCCCCATGAGCACCCATGGAGAAGATTCCCATCCCACACTGCGAGAAACTAAATCAGCCCACAATTCACTCCACTTAATAGGGCAATTATCACCATACACAATCGAGACAATGAAAGAGGAATCCTTAGCAAGATCCCTAACATGCACATGCATCACTTGGTCGGATGAATTTATAAGAACCACATCCACCTCCTAAGGATTCCAAGCAATCCAAATCCGTCCATGAGAAGAAGCATTATAGTTGCACAATAAACCTTAATTTCTAAAGATGGTGTTCGCCACCTTTTCTTTATTTCTCTCTTTAACTTTAGTTTCCACCAAACCACAAAGTAACAGTCTTTCCTTTCGAATAAGTTGTTGCACTTCTGAATGCTTGAAAGGGTCATTCAAACCCCTAACATTCCAACAGCCAATAATCATTAAAACTAAGAAAGAGAGAGAAATCAAGCTCCATAAAGGATTACTTCATTTACCCTCCCTCGAGGAGTAGTATTTCCGCCCTTTCTTGCCCTTGCCACCTGACCCTTTCATCTTCTTTTTTCCAAGCGAGTCCTTTGCCTTAATAGCCAACTGATTCGCCATAGGAGTAGTAGCACCATCAGCACAAATAGCTAGCGGTTGTGGAGTAGCTTTATCCATTTTGGGTGTATGCTATTCAACATCATTTTCAGAAAAATAACACTCTCCCTCTTCAAATTCCACATTATCCTGAAGGTCCTCAAAAGCAATGAATGGAAGCGTGGACTTCTCATCCATCCTCTCCGAGCTAGGTGAATGTAAAACAATCGCATTAGATGGTGTTGCTTCCAATTCACGCCCACAAGGTGCTGTCAACCCTTTATTCTCACAATGAGAAGTTGAAGGTACCCCACATTCCACCGGTGACTTTCCTTTTTTACGCCTTGTAATTTCTTGCCATTCACCTTCACTAGTAGAACCGACCTTAGGCACCACTTTGTCACCACCATCGATCTTAGGAACCCAAACTTGCTTTGTTTTCTCCATGGCCACCTTAGGGCAAGTGCCATTCGAATGGCCAAACACTCCACAAAGTCCACATTTATAAGGCAGCCACTCAAAGTCAACAACAACACATATTTGCTCCCCATTAGGGCATTGCAAATCAAATTCCTTAATGAGATCCTCAGAAGCATCAATCTCCACACAAACCCGAACAAAACTAAGTCGCTTCCTTGCAAGGGTGATGTGATCCGCATGCAATGGAATCCCAACAGCGCTAGCCACAAAGCTTAAGCCTTGAACAATCGAATATTCAAGGGGCACATTGTAAAGCCGAACCCACATCGGGATCTTCCGCATATCTTCTTTGGCCAACTTCAAGTTAGGTTGCCACCTTTTAAGCACTAGCAGCCTATTCGCCATATGCCAAGGAGCCTTGTCTAGGATGTTGCATGCATGCTCAATGCTATCAAACTTGAAGAAGAAGAAGCCACTTTCAGAAGCTAGAACCTCTTTCAATCCCGAACTACCTCATATCTTATGAGCAATCAAATTCACAAGTGGAAATGGGAGCTTATTTCCAACAAAGTAGCCAATGAGAGTAGCCTTCCTCACACCCTTCTTCAACAATGCTAGGAGGTGGTAGCACCTTAACCCGACCTTCCTCACACCCTTCTTCAACAATGCTAGGAGGTGGTAGCACCTTAACCCGACCTTCCTCACACCCTTCTTCAACAATGCTAGGAGGTGGTAGCACCTCAACAATGCAACGAATGAGAGGTCTTGGAATGTTCTACCAATTGAGGCCCACGCAATACATTAATAAAGCTAGGCTGAACTTTAGAATTTTCTGCCACAATCACACTAGGCCCATTGGTATGCACGGCCCCCACAAGATCATAGCCCACTCCGAGGCCTTGAGCTTGATTCAAACTTGAAGGAGAGGCTGGCTGACTTTTTTTTGGAGATAAATGAATCTCCCAAAGGCAACTGATCATTCAAATAATTCCCAAAAGTAGTAGCTTGCAATACAGGAAAGTTACCTAGTTGGGCTTGAGAGACAAAGGAAGAAGAGGGTGGCTGACTTAATTTGGAGAGATTTGAATCTTCTAAATCCAGCAGATTTTTGAAATTCTTCCCATAATTACTAGATTGTAAGGAAGGAAAGTTTCCTTCATAATCAGCATCATTCATAGACAATAATTTACTTCCGAAAATAGCTCCTTTTCCATCAATAGAGAAATCTCCATTTGAATTTCGCAGCAGTTGCTGATGAGGGAAGAGTAGTGCTGTTGTAGGAGGCTGTATTGCCCCTTGAGGAGGCACACCACCATCACCAATGGCTCCAAACCGACCTGCATTCTCACCTCCAAGTGGATGCACCATATGATCCAACCCAGCAACTTGAACGCCACCATTAACATCTCCAACCTTGGTATTTGGCAACCTCAAGGCTATTCATGCAGAAGTAGCATCCACCACTCCCTTCTTGTCACCAAGAACAACCTTTGAACTAGCAGCACCACCACACTTAGACCCACTCGGATCAAGATTCAAAGCACCGCAACCAGGGCCTAAACACCCAATAACTCCACCACTAACAAGATTCTTCTTCACCTCACCATCATTTGAAGGAGAATCCATCAAAGAGGTGAAAAGAAGAGCCCACCAGAACCAAACAATCCCACAGAAAAAAAAGTAATCGGATCAAAAAGAGAGGAAAGAATGAACAATCGTAATCAACAAGAAGAATCAAGGATGATCACGAAGGAAGAAGAGAAATAAGAGAGGGAGGGAGGAAGAGAGAGAGGTCCTCATTAGAACCTTCACCCAACACGGCATTCCATTGATCCAAAGTTTTTGGGAAAAAAAAAGTACTTAAGACTGTTCTTCATAGCTATCCAGTGCTTCTCGCTTGGATTTGACTGATATATGCTTGTGACACTCACTGCATGTGCTATATCAAGTCGTGTACATAGTATGGTATACATGAGGCTTCCTATAGCCGAAACTTAAGGGATCTTGCTCATCCGCTGAATCTCTTCAGATGTGTTAGGAAACATCTTCTTAGAGAGATTTATCCCATGCCTAAGGGGTAATACTCCTCCTTTTAGAAGCTTCCATGTCGAACCTCTTCAGTACTTTCTCTATGTTCATATTCTGTGACAGGACAAGCATCCTCTAGATCTATCTCTATAGACTTTAATTCCCAAAATATAAGATGCTTTTCCAAGGTCTTTCATGGAGAATTCCTTAGACAACCATACCTTGGCCTAAGTTAGCATGGGAACATCATTCCTAATTGGAAGGATATCATCCACATACAATATGAGGAATACAATAGCCCTCCCACTAACCTTCTTATAAATATATGGTTCATCTTCATTCTTGATGAAATCAAACGGTTTGATTATATTATTGAAACGAGTGTTCCAACTCCCAGATGCTTACTTTAGTCACAGATGGACCTTTGCAGCTTACAGACCTTGTGATCACCATCACAATATCTCATAATCATATGCTGCAACAGCAAGCAATATTCGAATGGACTTCAGCATGGCTATAGGTAAAAAAGTATCCTGATAATCAGTGCCTTCGCACTGACTATAACTTTTTGCCACTAGCATTGCCTTATAGGTCTCTACCTTACCATCCGAACTTAATTTTCTCTTATAGATCCATTTACATCCAATAGGTACTATACCTTCTGGCAGATCTACTAAGGTCCAGATATGGTTGGAATGCATTGAGTCCATCTCTGACTTCATCGCTTCCAGCCATTTCTCGAAATTGATGTCTAACATCGCCTTGTTGTAGGTATTGGGATCCTTACCTTGATCCCTATCTCCCATGAGGAGCACTTCCTCTACATCCTCTGTAAGCATACCTAAGTACCTTTCAGGAGGATGGAAGATCCTACTAGATCTACGAGGTGGAGGAGGTACTACATGTACTGGCTCAATATGAATAGGTTCTATAGGCACAATGGCTCGTTGCTCTTTAGAGATTTTTTCTTCGAGCTCAATTTTTCTCCCACTGCCTCTATCAAAGATAAACTATTTTTCATGAAGATAGCATGTCGGCTCACAAACACTTTGTGATCCTTTGGGATGGAAGAATCATATCCTAATGACTCTTTTAGGATATCCAATAAAACGAGCATTAATTGTCCTATCCTCTAACTTATCCGCCTGTTGTCGCTTGACTTGGGCCGGACATTTCCAAATCTTGAGATGACCAAGACTCGGCTTCTTACCATGCCATATCTCATATGGTGTGGTAGGAACGGATTTTAGAGAAAACTCTATTCAATGTGTAAATTGCTGAAAGTAGGGCATCTCTCTAAAGGAACATGGATAAATCAGTGAAGCTCATTATGGCCTTGACCATATCTCATTGGGTCTGATTCCTCCTCTCTGACACCCCGTTAAGCTGAGGTGTACCAGGAGGGATCTATTGTGAAACTATACCATTCTCTTTGAGATAATCACGGAACTCTCCATTAAAGTGTTCACCTCCTCGATCCGATCGAAAAACCTTAATAAGTTTTTCTGTTTGTTTTTCTACTTCATATCTTAACTCTTTGAACTTTTCAAAAGTTTCAGATTTGTGTCTCATACACATATCTATACCGTGAGTAATCATCGGTAAATAAAGTAAAATTTACAACCTCTAGCCTGCATATCGAATGGGCCACACACGTCAGTGTGTTCTAGGATAAGTATCTCAGTGGACCTCTCCCGTATCCTACAAAGGATAATTTGGCCATCTTTCCTTGAAGGCGGAATTCACAAATTGGATATGACTCGAAAGTCAATAAGCCTAGAAGCCCATGTTTCTCCATGTTTATCTGTCTTCTTCTATATGGCCAAGTCTGAGCTGCCACAAATACTTTAGATTTATCTCATCTCTAGATCTTTTGTATTCTATGGTACTCACTGTTTGCTTAGATACTTTTACAGATACATCCATATATATGTGATAGAGACTATTAATTATAAAATCACGTGTAACTAATTTATTTTTTAAATAAATAGAATAGTAGTCTTATAAAAATCTTCTGTGCTATACAAGATACAGAAATCAAATTTCTGCTAGCGGCAGGTAACAGTCCCTAAGTATTCTTTTAATAATGAGCATATCTGATATACCTTCTGAAGATCTGTTACCCTTCTTGCCCTTTATGCTTCCCATGCATGTAGGACAGTTCCTCTTCCAATGGCCATTCTTTGATGCAATGAAAATGCTTTCTCTTGCAATCGACCTTTTCTTGGAACTTCCTTACTTGGCCTTTTCTCGGTCTTCTGCTTCTTCGCAGGCTTCTTCTTCTTCCAGGTAGACTCTTTCTTAGAAGTAGAAGCTAACTCGACAGCAAGAATGATGCCCCTTGAACTCTTCAAGGTCTCTAAAATAATTACCAATTTGTTTAACAATTCTGTTTTAGTGCATACAATCTTGTTCATATGGTAGTTTACTAACTATTCATATGAAGATGGAAGGGTTTGTAGGACCAAATTCATTTGCACTTCCTTATGCATGGTTATGCCGAGCTTCTCAAGCTCCTCTAAGTCCTTTATCATTGTCAAACCATGATTATGGACAGACTGCCCTTCGCGCATCTTTCAAACCAAGCTGCACGACTCTGTTCACCATACAACTCTTGTAGGTGATTCAATATATCCCTGGCAGTCTTTATGTTCTCATGCTGGCTTTAAAATTCATTGGACATTGATGCCTTTATGTAGCACCTAACTATATTGTCATTGTTCGTCCACTTAGCATGCGTCTTACGCTGATCAGTGATCCGACAGACTGGTAACATGAGGATTTCATGGTCTAGCACATACCCTAATTTCTCATAATTCAAAACTATTTTGAAATTGTAGTGCCAGTCTTTATAATTGGGTTTGGTCAAACGGTTGTTCTCTAGGATATGGGTTAAGAATTTAGAAGCTGACTTTATAATCCTCAGAGAGTAAAGATTCTAATTAGAATTCTGTACTTGAACTCTATTTATTTTAGAAACTTTTAAAACAAACACCTTCCACTATTTTCTCGAATCTCTTACACTCCTCTGGTAGAGAAACCGAAACCTTGCGACTCTAGATTTTAAGTGAGGTACTACGGTCTTACCAATTTACATGCCACCTTACCTAACAGTTATTAGTGACACATAAATGATAAGTATACAACTCTTTGTACAATGCTTCTCAAGCAAGTTGTAACCTACTTGGTCTCCAAGTTATAAGGACCTCACCTAACAGTTATTGGCCTTGTTCCTTGGTTAAGTCAGACCCACCATATATCCTGCAGAAGTAAAGTCGTCATTGGATCCTCACCTAACAGTTATTGGCACCCAACCCCACCTTTACCCTCACTACATCTCATGCCAATAGAGAGGTCCAGTCCTCCGATGCAACTTGCCCATTGTATCCAACCGAGACAAATCAATGCCGGAAAGACCTTCCTTACCAGCTCTACTATGATGGAAGACCACTAGACTTAATATTAGGTAATCTAGCCTAAATAATTCTAATTTTGAGCTTGTCATAGGAGGTAATCGATCAATTGGCCAGGTAAGCAGGTGGAAGGCTCTCCTTACTCAGAGAGTAAAGTTCTAATTAAAAAATCACCTTTAATGCTTTTCTAGACACCAATTAGATCAATTAATCAAATATGGCTAGCTCAATGTATTATTCACTCTCAACTGATTGAGGAGGTTTTAATCGATTTATATTTCGATTAGGGTTTACATCTTATGTAAATATGAAACTCCTTTTATATGAAACTCCTTTTTTGATGGTTGGAACTCCTCTAAGCAATCAACTCTTAATTGATTCCAAGAGGAGGAACAAGGAGAAAAAGAAACGCTTTCTCCTTTTCTTTACTATGGAAGAAGAAGGAGAGAAGAAGAGAGGAACAACTTTCTCTCTTTGCTTTCTTCCATGCAGCTGATGAAGAGGAGGAAGAAGACTCCTTGCTTGTTGCCCTTCTTTTCCCTTGTGAATGGAAGAAGGAAGAGAGGGGAGGGATGGAGGCTGCCAAGCCTTTGCTGCCATTTTTCTTTGTCCTTGCATTGGAACCAAGAAGAGAGAAGAAGGAGGCCGCCACCCTTGAGCCAAAAACCCATAAAACAAGTCTAGGGCCGGCCCCCCTCTTTTATAGCCTTGCCCTAGGTGTGGCTCTTCCTAAAACTAGGAGGAGCCACACCCCAACTGGGTATCGCATCCCGGACACCCGGGACGTGAGTCTCGATCATCCTGGATGCGCATCCCGCCGGGACGGTCGTCTTGGACGTGCGTCCCACCGAGACTTGCTATTGGAGGGCGGCTCTCAGCCCCAAGTCGCCACACCAAATCCTTGCCTCGTTCTTCTTGTGCGCACCTCGTTAAGATGGTATTTCGGGCCGATGCGGGTAACGCCGGTTGATATTTGCCTCCTTCGGATGGTCACGGATATAAGTCAGGGGGTGGGCCTACAGGCGCAGCGCCCTTAACTTGTTGGAAATGATGGATGCACTCCTTTGGATGGCCGAGGGAATCAAGACAAGGGGCGGGTCTACTGGTTGCAGCTTGACCCATCCCTCGGCTCGAAAAAGACAACACAACAAGTATGGACACAACAAGTATAAGGTAGAGGAATGCTTGATGGTTGTTTCTATTCCCAAAAGAAAGAACATACAAAGATAATCTAGTGAAAACTATGATTGGTCTCCACTAGCCCAAGTCCAAGAACAAGTTCAAGGACCGAATACAATAGGGCAAAGCCCTCCCAAGCCTAAGGCCGAAACAAAGCAAAGACACTTCTAAGACATAAGATGTAAGATATCCAAAATGATCCCCCCCATGGCTTATTTATAAACTTTCTAGTGTGCCCAAGGGTGGCTAAGGCATGGGGGGGAGGTTCATGGCACATGTAGGGCCAAAGGCTGGTAGCTAGGCAGGCCCTTGGCTGGCCTGGTTGGGGTATTTGCAAGGGCAGGCAGGCAGTTGGCAGGGCCTGGGCGCGGCTGGGTGGTCGGCAGGGGTCAGGCAGGGCGCTGGTTGGGCATCTGGCGCGGCAGGGCGTCTGGGCGCGTGGCAGGGGGCGCTGGGGCGCTGCAGGGTTGCTGGGGCATAGCAGGGGGCGCGGCAGGGCGCTGCAGGGGCACGGCAGGGGCATTGGGGCGGTCGGGCGCGCGTGGACGCGCAGGCGGCGTGCGCAGGGGAGGTCGGGCGCGCGTGGGCGCGCGCGCTGGCGGGCACGGTCTGTGGTGAGGTTCGCTGTCCCGAACCTCGCCGGGTCATGCTAGCGTGGGCACGCGGGCGAGCGCGAATGGGCGGGCTGGCTGGCGCACGGCACTGTAGCAGGCGAGGTTGGATGCCCAACCTCGCTTGGCGCACTGTAGCTGGTGAGATTCTTCGGCCTGAACCTCGCCAGGCCTGTCTTTGAACCTGGGCACGTCTGGCAATGTAGATGGCGAGGTCTGGATGAAGAACCTCGCCCAAAGCACTGTAGCTTGCGAGGTTGGCCTGGCCAAGCTAGGCGGTGGCCGTGCGCGCGTGCTGTCTTGGTGTGCGATCGCCATGGGTGCCCGGCACGGATGTCAAGCATGTGGGGCCACGGTCTTGCTGATGATGCGCCCTCTCTAGGCCAACCTTGCCATGGCCAACTTCCACCCATGTCAAGTATGCGGGGCCATGGTCTTGCCTTTGATGCTCCTCTTGGTTGCTTTTGCATTGGCCAAGGCTCGGCCAAGGTAATGCGGGTGTGCATGGGTGCGCCGAGGCCAAGTACGGGCATCGTTGGGGCCGCCTCCCTTCATAGCCTCCTAGGTCATGGAGGGCTTTCCTCCATGCTAGGCGTCCTCCATTGGCCTCCTCATGCCCGAAAATAATGGGATGACGGTGCGGCGGGCTCGGGTCCTCAACACGTGCATCCCGGCGGGACGCGCGTCCTGGCCATCCAGGATGCGGATTCTGGGAGCATCCAAGGAAAGGAGGGGCTCTTGCCCCTCCCTTGTAATCCTAATCAAATTAGAATTTAGGTTTCCCTTGGTTCATTGAATTCTAATCTAATTAGGACCCAATTAGTCTTCCTATTTGATTCACATGAATTCTAATCTAATTAGGAGTCATCTTTATCTATTGGACCAAAATTAATTCGGACTCTGGAAATCTTAATACAATTAAGACTCATATAATTTTAGTCCTAATCCAATTAGGACTTTATGAATCCTACTCCAAGTAGGACTCTAATAATTTGAAGTCCTAATCTAATTAGAACTTTACGTTTCCTACTCTAAGTAGGACTCTTGAACCTTATCAAATAAGATCAAGCCCAATTAATTAAGTCCAATTGATTCAATCAAATTGCAATCCAATTGTAATTAATTCCTTCTTCAACTCACTTACTCTTAGTAGGTTAAACCAATTATCAATCAAATTGACATTTACAAACTATTGTGAATCCAAATCACAATCTAACCATCAGATCGATCAGATCTTCTATTGTGTGTGACCCCATAGGTTCTATTCTATCTAAATAAACCTCTAGGTGCAGTTAACGTATGATACAGTTCCTCTATCATGGATTCTGACATGATGGAGATCATGGATAACTCGTCAAACACCATCATCTGTCATATGTCAAGATTTATTCGACTCTAGTTCGAGATTGAAAAACTCTTTTCAAAAAACTACCTTGGCCAAGAATTTACGAACTCAGTCTCATAAATCACATAGGATCTCTTCTAATCTATCAAGGTCGATAGATTCCATCTAGATACACCCCTACTCACACAATGAACCTACTGCAGTCAATCTGCACCATAAAGATCCAAATGGATGGACCCATATTTATGAGCTCATCAAACTACAACAACCTCACTGTGAATAGCCGAGACATCGCAGGTCAAAGGATCAGTCATACAACTGCAACATCAAGTAAGTCACTGTCGAGTGGATAGACATCCAAGTGACTACTTGTTATGGTCACGCTCAGTATCCTTATTCTCTAACAAGCACTTGCACAATCACTCCAGTGTCTCCACACTGTGGACTCAAGACTCGTCCATCAAAGAAAGTGATTTGTGCACTAATCTCAGCGGATCGATCACAGTCCTTGTGATGATCCATCAATTAGGAGCAATTCAGAAAATAATCACCAATGACACATGCCTCAAATTCTCAACTCTTGAGAATATGCATCATCATCTTATTAATTTCTTAGACGATTCATGGACACATAAGAAAATGAATGAAAAAAATGCCCAGCTTAATAAATTCATAATTAGGTCAAATATAAATTTATGTCCTAAAATAAAATAATGCATTAGGCAAATTGGCTTCTAGGGCATACTTCTAACATGACGGTGCCGCACTCGAGTGCCAAAGATCGAGTGAGATTTCAAGATGCGACCAATCTATTATCCCCATTGGCTTAACATGATTGCTAAGGATCACCGACCCTAGATGAGATAGTGAGTCACATAAAGACTACTAATGTTACCACACTCAAGCATAGTAGGTTAGGCAAGCTTTGTAGATGCCACCAATCTGTTATGACAATGGGCCTAGCAAGTTTGCCAAAGAACTCCAACCACGAACGAAATACCAGGCAAGTCTCACAAAGACCTCCGACAACACCTCACTCAAGCAGCACAGGTTGAGCGAGCCTTCCAAGAGGCCACCGGTCTGCTACTGTCCAAGTACCAATTAAATACCTAGTTGAAACTAGGATCAGGTGGGAGAAAACACATCTGGCCCAATCACCTAGGTGCTGCCTATCCAAAAGCCCAAGCGACGAAAGACTTGGAAAGACAAAACAACTGACCTCTTTAGATAGAGGAAGAAGGCATCAAGGTAAGAAGTCGAGCTACAAGTAACGACAGAGTGGCCATAGCCCATTTACCTTAAAGCGATGTTGAGCAGGGGCCAAAGGTGTGAGAGCCGACCACCAACACAAGCCTCCTTAGATCTACCCCTAGACACCTCAGTCACAATTTCCCAAACTTATTAGGTTGAAATGATTGAACTGAGGAACTCTGATCTTCGATCCTTGACCTTAGAATTGTGGTTGAGCTAGTGCTTCTAACCACAGCACTATTAGATGTATGCTCTAAAAGCCAATCTGACTGACACATTATTTATTCTGAGATATAGTGAGGATGATAGTGTTATTTTGATGATTAACAAGCAATTATCTAGAGTATGCTATAAGTTAAATTGATACTTCATTTATAAGTTCATTACTCTCAGTATATTTGGTTAATTGAAAATAGATACATGACCTTGTTCATTTGAATGAATCTAACCTTGAGAATGCAGCAAAGTGTGGATTGAGTCGACCCAAAGGTTGATTGGGTCAACTCCGGCACATCAAGAAATCATTTGGCACACTCATGCAAAAATGGCACAAATGAACAGTGAGTTGGGTCGACCCAAGGTAAGCATGAGTCGACCCAACCTTGAAGAACCTCAAAAACACAACTGAAGAATGCTCTCTGGATTTACTGAGAGGGTCGACCCAAACAGTGGTTGAGTCGACCCAAGCTTGAGTCAACCCAAACCCTGAGAGGGTCGACCCAAAGGCAAGACAGAAAGACAGACAGAAAATGGTTCTCTGGAATTACTGAGAGGGTCGACCCAAGAAGAAGTTGAGTCGACCCAAGTGGACTTTGAGTCGACCCAAAGAATGGTTGGGTCGACCCATGGGAAGGAAGGCTGAAATTGAAGTTTCTGTGGTTTCTGAGAGGGTCGACCCAAGGAATGTTTGAGTCGACCCAAGACAAAGTTGGGTCGACCCAAGGACAGGTTGAGCCGACCCAAACACGGGCTGAACAGTAACGGCTAGTTCTGCAACTGTACTTTTTGTCCTTCCCAAGGTGAGTAACGGCTAGTTTTTCAAATCTAACCATTGGGACTTGTCCTAAGAAGGTGGGAAGCTATTTAAAGGGCCACTATTCATCAGAGAGAACAACTTTTGAGTGGAATATCAAAGAGTACCCAAGAATACAAAAGTGCCCTAATCTTCTTCATCAAGAGCTTCATTCAAGAATCAAAGAAAGGGATTGAGCAGATTCAAAGAGGCATCAAGAGCTCCATCCCCCTTAAAGAGTGAAGCATCCTTGACAAAGAAGAGCAAAGCCACTTCAAAGCGATAAATACTTTCTAACTC
This sequence comes from Phoenix dactylifera, assembly GCF_051530095.1. Classification (NCBI taxonomy): domain Eukaryota; kingdom Viridiplantae; phylum Streptophyta; class Magnoliopsida; order Arecales; family Arecaceae; genus Phoenix; species Phoenix dactylifera. The sequence continues at coordinate 24,743,389 of NC_143190.1, forward strand.
TTTCTTGTAGCTTATATTGTTTCATATGCTCATTTAGGAGTTTGAATCTTTCCTTTTGTTTATTAAACACTTTGTAAAGGTTCGTTGGTGAGCCCGCAAAACCAACAAAGGTTTTTGGTGAACCCGGAAAACCAAAGTGTAAAGGTTAGTTGGTGAGCACGCAAAACCAAAGTGTAAAGGTTAGTTGGTGAGCCCGCAAAACCAACAAAGGTTTTTGGTGAACCCGGAAAACCAAAGTGTATAGGTTCGTTGGTGAGCCCGTAAAACCAACAAAGGTTTTTGGATTGTGAGCCCGGAAAACAATCCAACTGTAATCCGCGAGATTATAGTGAATTCCCAAGGGGACGCTTGGGGAGTGGACGTAGGTGCTAAGGAGAGCACCGAACCACTATATATTGTTGTGTTTGTGTTGTGCTTGTGTTTTCATTTACTCTTGCATCATCTTCTACTCTTGCGTTAGTTTAACTCACTCAAATAGCTTAAGAAAGCATCCACCGCACTTAATTAAGAAAACGTTTAAAGCACCAAAATTTAGAAGAAACCAATTCACCCCCCCCCCCTTCTTGGCTTGTCACCTTGGGCAACAAGTGGTATCAGAGCGAGGTGCTCTAATAGTGCTCATTGATCTAACAATCAAGAGTTAAAGATCATGACAACCCAAGTGGGATGTGCAATGAGTGAGGGGCAATCCACAAATAGACCACCTCTATTTAATGGCACAAACTACACATATTGAAAAGCTAGAATGAGGATATTCATTCAAGCTTCGGACTATGAACTGTGGCAAATCATCACTAGAGGACCTCACATACCCACACTTAACATAGATGGCACTATCATACCCAAACCAGAAATGGATTGGAATGAAAGTGATAGAAGATTAGCACAGTTAAATGCAAAAGCTGTAAATACACTTTACTGCTCTTTAGATGTAAATGAATTTAATAGAATATCCACTTGCACCACCGCCAAAGAAATTTGGGATAGACTTGAGGTCACACATGAAGGGACCAATCAAGTTAAGGAGTCCAAGATAAACATATTAGTACACAAGTATGAACTGTTTAAAATGGAATCTACTGAGTCCATAACTGATATGTTTACTCGTTTTACTGATATTATAAATGGGCTTAAAAGTTTAGGAAAGTCTTATTCTAACTCTGATTTGGTGCGTAAAATTCTCAGGTCTCTACCAAGGAATTGGGAGGCCAAGGTAACCGCTATTCAAGAGGCAAAGGACCTCAACACACTGCAGTTAGAGGAGCTCCTAGGATCTCTCATGACCCATGAGTTGACAATGAGGCAAAATTCAGAAGATGAGGTCAAGAGAAGAAAATCCATTGCCCTAAAGACTACCACCCCTAGACAACAAACTGAATCGGAAGATTCAGATGATGATGAAGATATTGATGAAGAAGGGATGGCAGTGCTTGGGAGAAAATTCAGAAGATTCATGAGAGGTAAGAATAAGTTCCATAAAAAGAAACCCTTTCTTAAAGGTAACTCAAGCAAAGAAAAGGTTAAGGATAAGAAAAAAGAAAAGGAGACTCCCATTTGCTATGAGTGTAACAAACCCGGGCATTATAAGATTGATTGCCCAGATTTGAAGTGGATGGCAAGAATGTTGAAAAAGAAGAATTTTATGGCCAATTGGAGTGAAAGTGAGGAATCAAGTTCGGAGGACGAAGATCATCAAGACACGGCCCAAATATGTCATATGGCCAATGACGATGAGGTAGATTCTGAACTTGACTGTGATTTTACTGTTGATGAATTGCATGATGCATTCTTAGAACTCATGGAAGAACATAAGAAAGTAATTAATAAAAATAAAGCTCTAAAAGAAGAAAATCAATCTCTCATTAAAGATAAGATAAAATTGTCTCATAACTATGAAACATTAAGTAGGAAACTTGAAAATGAAACCAAAAATCTAATTGCTGAAAATGTCAAGCTAAAAGAAGATGCTGAAAAATATAAATCTTTGGTAGATAGATTTACTCTTAGTTCTACCAAATTAAACTTGATTCTTGATAGCCAAAAAGCTGTATATGATAAGGCCGGTTTAGGGTATAGAACAAATAGGAAACAAAAACTCTTAAAGAATATTTTTGTAAAAGCTAAAAGGGAAAATATTACTTGTTATTGTTGTAATAAGATAGGACATAGAGCATATGAATGTAATTTTAGAAAGTCTAGTCAAAACAGATCAAGTAATAATCAAAAGATAAAATTCAAGAAAGTTTGGGTTCCAAAAGGAACATGGAGTACTAACCCTAAAGGACCCAACTTAGCTTGGGTATCTAAAGGTTCTTCTTGATCTTGATTGCAGGTGTCTCTTGCAGCTGATAAAATGGAAAAACGATGGTATCTAGATAGTGGCTGTTCAAGACACATGACCGGTGACGAAGATCAATTTGTCACCTTGGAACCAAAGAAAGGTGGAGTAGTGACCTATGGAGACAATGGTAAAGGGTATATCATTGGAAAGGGTAAAATTTTCATTGCTCCATCTATTTTTATAGAAAATGTTTTATTAGTTAAAGGTTTGAAACATAACCTTCTTAGCATAAGTCAATTTTGTGATAAAGGATTTAAAGTTACATTTGAAGCATCTGTATGCATAATCACAAATCCTAAAGATAATAGCATTATACTTGTAGGACAAAGGCAAAGAAATATTTACTTAGTAGATCTTCATGAGTTAGGCAAGAAAAATGGTTTATGCTTAATTACTAATGAAGAAAAGAAAATTGAAACTAGTTGGCTTTGGCATCGAAGATTAGGACATGCTAGTATGGAATTAATATCAAAACTAGTTAAGAAGGAATTAATAAAGGATGTGTCAAAATTGATTTTTGAAAAGGACAAAATATGTGGACCATGTTCATTGGGAAAACAAACTAAGTCATCTTTCAAATCGAAAAACGTAGTATCAACAACTAGACCATTTGAACTCATACACATGGATTTATTTGGACCTACTAGAACTACAAGTCTAGGAGGAAAGAAATATGGACTAGTTATTGTTGATGATTTTTCAAGGTATACATGGGTTTCATTTTTGGCACATAAGAATGAAGCATTTTCAGAATTTTTGAAACTATATAATAAAATCATAAATGAAAAGAAACTCACCTTAGTAGCCATTCGAAGTGATCATGGTACTGAATTTGAAAATCAACACTTCGAGGAATTTTGCACTAAAAATGGAATATCACATCAATTTTCAGCACCTAGAACGCCTCAACAAAATGGGGTTGTTGAAAGGAAAAACAGGACATTGGCAGAAATGGCACGCACAATGTTGTGCGAGTCAAATCTTCCAAAGTACTTTTGGGCTGAAGCTATAAACACCTCTTGCCATATTCTAAATCGAGTTTTAATACGACCTATAACTAAGAAAACTCCTTATGAACTTTGGAAGAATAAGAAACCAACTGCAAAATATTTTAAAGTGTTTGGATGTAGATGTTTTATCTTAAATAATGGCAAGGAGGACTTAAGTAAATTTGATGCCAAGTCAGATGAAGGTATCTTCTTAGGATACTCCACATCTAGCAAGGCATACAGAGTATTCAACAAAAGAACCTTAGTAGTAGAAGAGTCAGTCAATATTATATTTGATGAGTCTGATAGTGAGTCTGCTAGGAAAGAAAATACTATTGATGATGATACAGGAATTATCGACTTTGAAAAGTTGAAAATTGATGACGTGCCAAATCAAGATAAGGGAGATGATTGCGTGCCACCACAACCCCAAGACGTGCCAAAAGAATGGAGGTATGCACATGGACATCCTAAAGATTTAATCATTGGTGATCCATCTCAAGGGGTAAGAACTCGATCATCTCTTAGAAATTTAAATGATTATCTTGCTTTCGTTTCACAATTAGAACCTAAAACTTATGAAGAGGCTGAAAAAGATACTAACTGGATAAATGCCATGCAAGAGAAATTAAATCAATTTAAAAGAAGTAATGTATGGACATTAACTGAAAGACCAAAGCATAATTCAGTAATTGGAACAAAATGGGTATTTAGAAATAAATTAGATGAAAATGGATTAGTTATAAGGAATAAGGCTAGACTTGTAGCTAAGGGATACAATCAAGAAGAAGGAATAGATTTTGATGAGACATTTGCTCCTGTAGCTAGATTAGAGGCTATTAGATTGCTTCTGGCATTTGCATGTTTCATGGATTTTAAATTATATCAAATGGATGTGAAGAGTGCATTCTTAAATGGTATTATTGAGGAGGAAGTATATGTAGAACAACCTCCAGGATTTGAAAATCATGAATTGCCAAATCATGTGTTTAAACTACATAAGGCATTATATGGATTAAAGCAAGCACCTAGGGCTTGGTATGATCGACTAAGTAAATTTCTGCTTGAAAATGATTTTTGTAGAGGAAATGTAGATAAAACTTTATTCATCAAAAGAAAGGACAAAAATCTATTAGTGGTGCAAATATATGTAGATGACATAATCTTTGGTGCCACTAATGATACTCTATGCAAAGAATTCGCTGATTTAATGCATGGAGAATTTGAGATGAGTTTGATGGGAGAACTAAGCTTCTTTCTAGGATTACAAATCAAACAAACCAAAGAAGACATTTTCATTCATCAAACTAAGTATACAAAGGAAATACTGAAGAAGTTTGGGAATGAAAATCATAAGGAAATTGGCACTCCAATGAATCCTACTAGTAAGCTAGACAAAGATGAAAAAGGAAAAAGTGTTGATATTAAGCTCTATAGAGGACTAATTGGATCCTTGCTCTATCTTACTGCTAGTAGACCCGACATTGTATTTAGTGTAGGGATATGTGCTAGATACCAATCGGATCCTAAGGAGTCACATTTAAGTGCTGTTAAGAGAATCCTTAGATACTTAAGAGGAACTACCACCATTGGATTATGGTACTCGAGAGACTCCTGTCTAGATTTGCTTGCATATTCAGATGCTGACTTTGCTGGATGCAAGTTAGATAGGAAGAGCACAAGTGGCACATGTCAATTCTTAGGAAATAACTTAGTATCATGGTTTAGTAAGAAGCAGAACTCAGTGGCACTGTCCACAGCTGAAGCTGAATACATAGCTGCTGGTAGTTGTTGTGCTCAAGTATTATGGCTCAAGCAACAACTAGAGGACTATTGAGTCAAACTAGATAATATTCCTATTAAGTGTGATAATACTAGTGCTATCAATCTCACTAAAAATCCAGTTCAGCACTCTAAAGCCAAACACATAGAAATAAGGTACCATTTTATTAGGGATCATGTGCAAAATGGAAATGTATGTATTGAGCATATATGCACGGAAAAACAATTGGCCGACATATTTACCAAACCATTGAGTGAAGATAGATTCTGTATGCTCAGGAGGGAATTAGGCATATGTGATCCTTTTTATTAAAGAAATATAAAAGGGAGATAGTAGTCTCATGATACATTCCTCTAATTTCAAAAATCCCATGAAACATGAGTCAAATTTGTTATCTATAGATTTCTTACTCATGTATCATTGTTCCATAAAGAGTTTATAAGGATTGGAAGCAAGGAAAACTTTTTAGAAGCAAAAAGGAAGAGAAAAGAAAATTTCTGCACTTGGGTCGACCCAACCCAGAACATGGGTCGACCCAACGTTGAGTCGACCCAAGAAAAATCTTGAGTCGACCCAACGTCGGGACCCCACTGTTAAAAGGGGGCCCGAGAGCACATCTAGGGCACTGTTTGCCCTTTGTCTTCTTCCGAAAAGACTAGCCCCCACTCTCCAATCTCCACTAAACTCCTCCAAACAGTAGATTTCCTAAGGATCTTGGAGAAATGGGACCCAAACGAGCCGTAGCCAAGAGATCCGGAAGAGTGACCCGGGTCCAACAAGAGGAAAGGCACCCTACCGAGCCTTCTCCCGTGTCTCCAAGACGTGAGGCACGTGCGGAGGTCCCTCCTCCTCCTTCCCCCTCAGTGATCCTTGCAAGATTTGCGGGGAGGCCGGTTACTACCAGGAGAAGGATCCATTCGGAGTTTTTCAATCAAGAAGGGTTTCGGATTTGGGAATGGATCCAAAGACAAGGTTGGGAGTATCTTTGCTCCCTAGATGTGGTCATCTACCCCGGGTTGGTACAAGAGTTCTATGCCTTCCTCAAGACTGGTATGGGAGGGCTTGTGTCGGAAGTTCGAGGGGTTCGGATCCGTGTATCCGAGGAGAGCTTGAGTGAGTTACTACACCTACCCTGCATAGGAGCCACTCCGGAGAGGCCAGAAGACAAAATGAGAGCTCTGCAATTGATCATGGAAAACGAGAACTTCGATTTTTCTCAGAAGGTAATAGCTAGTTCTCTTTCCGCTGAGATGAGGTTATTGCTCAATATGATAAATAGGATTTTATTTCCGAAGACCGGAAGATTTGATCTCATCTCAGAGCGAGATCTAGCAGTTATGGAGTGTATGATTCGGGGGACTCCTCTAAATCTTCCGGCTATGATATTAAGGCAGATGAGGAAGGTGATGTGCAGCAACAGGGTATCACTACCTTATGGTATGATACTTACATTGATCTTCCGTCAGCATGGTTTACCTCTTGAGGAGGAGGCATCCAAGAGTCTGCATCACACGGACACGTACACTGCACGGACACTCATACGCATGGGATATGCGAAAGTGAACGGGCAGTGGATTTCACACCGGTGCAGGCATTCAGGGTGAGGCACCAGAGGGAGAGGCACCAGAGGATGAGGATGAGGAGCCTATGGATCATCCTACTGCACCCTCAGAGGCTGGACCATCGTCATCCGCTCCTCCGACAGATACGGATGACTTCTGGAGCAGGATGACAGAGCTCATGACAGCTCAGGCGAGGACTATTACTGACGGGCTCACGAGCCGATTGGACGCCCGGTTGGATGTCATGTCTGCTGAGATCAGTGATCTGAGGCAGCAGATAGGAGCACTCCGGAGAGAGAGAGACACATGGACCATCTGTGCCACTGGCTGCTGAGTCAGAGATATCGGCACAGAGTCATCCCGCTCGTCGTGCTCCACGCCAGACACAGTCTCACTAGGCTCGACCTCCCCTCGCCACGTATGCTAGGAGGATGAGGACTAGATCCCAGCCATTAGATTCCCCCTAGGCTGATCTTAGCGTCTATGTTTAGAGCCTAGGCTAGATATCTAGTTCTCACATGTATCTTGCTTTTCTCCTATGTATCTTGTTTTTATCTTATGTATCTTTAAATCTTGATTAAGGAACATTGTATCTGTCTTTATTTTTGACATGAATGTATGAAAATGTTCCTATTTTGATCAATGAAGTTTGAAGTTTATTATTTATTGCATCTTTTCCCATATATATATTTTTGATGATAATAAAAAGGGGGAGAAGAAAAGAAAGAGTATTTAAGAAAAGAAAGAGTATTAAGAAAAGAAAGAGTATTCAATTTAAGTAAAGAAAGAGTATTTTATTTAAGAAGTAAAGAAAGAGTATTAATTTTGGGAGAAGTAAAGATATATAACAAAAAGGGGAGAAATAAAGATAAAAGTTATGTAAAGAAAAGAGAAATAAATGGGCAAACAAATTGAAAATCATATAAGAAAGCTTATACATCTAAGGGGGAGCAATTTGTAACAATGAAATTGACTAAATCAAAAATTTCCATCAAAGTTCAGAATTTGGCACATATAAATTCAGAATTTGGCACGCACCTCTCGCACCCCGATACATAACCTGAAACTCAGAGTTTATCTCAAATTTTTGAAGTTTCATTGCTAATGAATTATAAATGAAAGGGGGAGCAATTCAAAAAGTCAAATTGGCAACATTTGAATGATATAGGGGGAGATTTCACAAGTATATATGAAAAGCTGAAATTCAGCAATTTAATCCCTTTTATAAACTGATTTTAAAGACAAGTATCAATAGACTTATACTCTTTATTTTGTAATCATCAAAAAGGGGGAGATTGAGGATGATAGTGTTATTTTGATGATTAACAAGCAATTATCTAGAGTATGTTATAAGTTAAATTGATACTTCATTTATAAGTTCATTACTCTCAGTATATTTGGTTAATTGAAAATAGATACATGACCTTGTTCATTTAAATGAATCTAACCTTGAGAATGCAGCAAAGTGTGGATTGAGTCGACCCAAAGGTTGATTGGGTCGACCCCGGCACATCAAGAAATCATTTGGCACACTCTTGCAAAAATGGCACAAATGAACAGTGAGTTGCGTCGACCCAAGGTAAGCATGAGTCGACCCAACCTTGAAGAACCTCAAAAACACAACTAAAGAATGCTCTCTGGATTTACTGAGAGGGTCGACCCAAACAGTGGTTGAGTCGACCCAAGCTTGAGTCGACCCAAACCCTGAGAGGGTCGACCCAAAGGCAAGACAGAAAGACAGACAGAAAATGGTTCTCTGGAATTACTGAGAGGGTCGACCCAAGAAGAAGTTGAGTCGACCCAAGTGGACTTTGAGTCGACCCAAAGAATGGTTGGGTCGACCCATGGGAAGGAAGGCTGAAATTGAAGTTTCTGTGGTTTCTGAGAGGGTCGACCCAAGGAATGTTTGAGTCGACCCAAGACAAAGTTGGGTCGACCCAAGGACAGGTTGAGCCGACCCAAACACGGGCTGAACAGTAACGGCTAGTTCTGCAACTGTACTTTTTGTCCTTCCCAAGGTGAGTAACGGCTAGTTTTTCAAATCTAACCATTGGGACTTGTCCTAAGAAGGTGGGAAGCTATTTAAAGGGGCACTATTCATCAGAGAGAACAACCTTTGAGTGGAATATCAAAGAGTACCCAAGAATACAAAAGTGCCCTAATCTTCTTCATCAAGAGCTTCATTCAAGAATCAAAGAAAGGGATTGAGCAGATTCAAAGAGGCATCAAGAGCTCCATCCCCCTTAAAGAGTGAAGCATCCTTGACAAAGAAGAGCAAAGCGATAAATACTTTCTAACTCTTCCTTGCAGCTTATATTGTTTCATATGCTCATTTAGGAGTTTGAATCTTTCCTTTTGTTTATTAAACACTTTGTAAAGGTTCGTTGGTGAGCCCGCAAAACCAACAAAGGTTTTTGGTGAACCCGAAAAACCAAAGTGTAAAGGTTAGTTGGTGAGCCCGCAAAACCAACAAAGGTTTTTGGTGAACCCGGAAAACCAAAGTGTATAGGTTCGTTGGTGAGCCCGTAAAACCAACAAAGGTTTTTGGATTGTGAGCCCGGAAAACAATCCAACTGTAATCCGCGAGATTATAGTGAATTCCTAAGGGGACGCCTGGGGAGTGGACGTAGGTGCTAAGGAGAGCACCGAACCACTATATATTGTTGTGTTTGTGTTGTGCTTGTGTTTTCATTTACTCTTGCATCATCTTCTACTCTTGCGTTAGTTTAACTCACTCAAATAGCTTAAGAAAGCATCCACCGCATTTAATTAAGAAAACATTTAAAGCACCAAAATTTAGAAGAAACCAATTCACCCCCCCCCCCTTGGCTTGTCACCTTGGGCAACATATAGTTTTATACTAAACTTTGTTATTATTTAATAATATTGGGCATCTTTTTTTATTCATGTTGTGTATGTGTCCATGAATCGTCCAAGAAATTAATAAGATAATGATACATATTCTCAAGAGTCGAGAACTTGAGCCATGTGTCATTGGTGATTAATTCCTAAATGCTCCTGATCGATGGATCATCACGGAGATGGTGATTGATCCGATGAGATCAATGCACAAATTGCTTTTCTTTTGGATAGACGAGTCTCGTGTCCACAGTGTAGGGATACTGAAGTGATACTGCAGGTGCTTATTAGAGAATAAGGGTAACAAGCGTGACAAATGCAAGAAGTCACTTGGATGTCATCTACTCGTCAGTGACTTACTTGATGTTGTAGTGGTTGTTAGTGATTCTATGATGTGAGGCCGCAGCGGAAGCGCGGGCTTTCAAAAATTTTCATAACGAAATCACGTAACATCAGACCCTAAAACCAAGATCACCTTAGTGGTAATAATCAAACTTATAAAATAAATGTAGGAATAGAAGAAAACCTGTAACGTTAATTCCAATAATCAAAATTTTTACTAGGCACCCAAGTGTTCACCCTCCAATGTTGATCCACACAGAAACTTGCTTTAAGATTCTAACTCCGAAAGAACTTGATTCTTGATGCTGAATTCTTCCAAGAAATTCAATTGGCTTCTAAGAAAAATAACACTTCTCAAGTGCTTTGCCTTTCTGTCTTTTCTCTTGGCTTCCTTCTCCTTCTTTCTAATTATCCTTTTCTTTCGTAATTCTTCTTCTAAGCCTTTTGTCCTAAAGAAGACATTTTGTCTTAATTTAGAACAACCTTGGAGAGAGATGTAAGAAAGAAGGGATTGGATTGATTATTGGAACCCCGGGAATGCCAACTATTTATAGTTGGCGAGGGGGTGCTCTTGGTGTGAGGATGCATCACCAAAAGATGCATCCTTACACGCTTCATGAAGGAAGAGGCGCCTCATCAAGAGGCGCCATCCAATCATGAAGCAAGAGGTGCCTCTTGAAGAGGTGCCAACTCTTCACCGCGCTGCACACACCCCTCATCCTCTCATGCATAAAAAATAGGGAAGACGTTCGTCATCAAGTGGCACGATCCTTATCCCTTCATCCAATGGCTGATGGTGATCCAAAGGCCATAAAAGATGGCGCCTCATTTATCTTGGGTGTGAGGATAAGAGGAGGAAGTTAAATGGATAAGAATCCTTCAACCAAATGGATTCTTCATCCTTATCCATTTATGGCGCCATCAAACCCAATCCAATTGAATTTAAACCAAGCCAATTAGGTGCCAACTCTTAGTTAACCTAAACTAGGATATGATCTAACCAAAAGGCCAATTTAATTAGATCAATCCAAATCAAGAATCAAATTCAAATCCAATTCAAATTAAGAGCTAGAGTTTGCAACATGTGCTAGCATGTTCATTCTGCAAACATGATCTAATCTAATTAGATCCTTAATCAGTTCCTTTGTGTGTGACCTATTGGGTTCCATATCTAGCCATCAGTAAGTCCAGATGCAAGTTGATCTGATTTAATTAGAACTTTTCTAATCGATTTAGGTCCAAACTATGCAAACCCGAGCTTAATAATTAGAATCCTTTCTAATTGGTGGTCGAATTAAATTCTTTAATTCAATCAAACCTACAAGACAAGATTGACATCTAGCAACATATCATGTCTACCCGAAAGATATAGAATTCGGTGAAAATACCAAATATACCCATCAGTGGCAAGTTATCGTACAATTTAATCCTTCAAACAAGCTGCATCCCGAATATGTATATGAGTATCGATCTATATCAATTTCAATTATATATTCATGTTTCTCTCAATATTCTAATAATAATTCGAATAATGAAATAATAGAAACTCTTTCTAATTTTCATTCTGCTTTGATCAAAGACTCTCGAAATTATCATACGATTAGAGTAAATAGGACTTTATGAATCCTACTCCAAGCAGGACTCTAATAATTTGAAGTCCTAATCTAATTAGAACTTTATGTTTCCTACTCTAAGTAGGACTCTTGAACCTTATCAAATAAGATCAAGCCCAATTAATTAAGTCCAATTGATTCAATCAAATTGCAATCCAATTGCAATTAATTCCTTCTTCAACTCACTTACTCTTAGTAGGTTAAACCAATTATCAATCAAATTGACATTTACAAACTATTGTGAATCCAAATCACAATCTAGCCATCAGATCGATCAGATCTTCTATTGTGTGTGACCCCATAGGTTCTATTCTATCTAAATAAACCTCTAGGTGCAGTTAACGTATGATACAGTTCCTCTATCATGGATTCCGACATGATGGAGATCATGGATAACTCGTCAAACTCCATCATCTGTCATATGTCAAGATTTATTCGACTCTAGTTCGAGATTGAAAAACTCTTTTCAAAAAACTACCTTGGCCAAGAGTTTACGAACTCAGTCTCATAAATCACATAGGATCTCTTCTAATCTATCAAGGTCGATAGATTCCATCTAGATACACCCCTACTCATACAATGAACCTACTGCAGTCAATCTGCACCATAAAGATCCAAATGGATGGACCCATATTTATGAGCTCATCAAACTACAACAACCTCACTGTGAATAGCCGAGACATCGCAGGTCAAAGGATCAGTCATACAACTGCAATATCAAGTAAGTCACTGACGAGTGGATAGACATCCAAGTGACTACTTGCTATGGTCACGCTCAGTATCCTTATTCTCTAACAAGCACTTGCACAATCACTCCAGTGTCTCCACACTGTGGACTCAAGACTCGTCCATCAAAGAAAGTGATTTGTGCACTAATCTCAGCGGATCGATCACAGTCCTTGTGATGATCCATCAATTAGGAGCAATTCAGAAAATAAACATCAATGACACATGCCTCAAATTCTCAACTCTTGAGAATATGCATCATCATCTTATTAATTTCTTAGACGATTCATGGACACATAAGAAAATGAATGAAAAAAATGCCCAGCTTAATAAATTCATAATTAGGTCAAGTACAAATTTATGTCCTAAAATAAAATAATGCATTAGGCAAATTGGCTTCTAGGGCATACTTCTAACATGACGGTGCCGCACTCGAGTGCCAAAGATCGAGTGAGATTTCAAGATGCGACCAATCTATTATCCCCATTGGCTTAACATGATTGCTAAGGATCACCGACCCTAGATGAGATAGTGAGTCACATAAAGACTACTAATGTTACCATACTCAAGCATAGTAGGTTAGGCAAGCTTTGTAGATGCCACCAATCTGTTATGACAATGGGCCTAGCAAGTTTGCCAAAGATCTCCAACCACGAACGAAATACCAGGCAAGTCTCACAAAGACCTCCGACAACACCTCACTCAAGCAGCACAGGTTGAGCGAGCCTTCCAAGAGGCCACCGGTCTGCTACTGTCCAAGTACCAATTAAATACCTAGTTGAAACTAGGATCAGGTGGGAGAAAACACATCTGGCCTAATCACCTAGGTGCTGCCTATCCAAAAGCCCAAGCGACGAAAGACTTGGAAAGACAAACAACTGACCTCTTTAGATAGAGGAAGAAGGCATCAAGGTAAGAAGTCGAGCTACAAGTAACGACAGAGTGGCCATAGCCCATTTACCTTAAAGCGATGTTGAGCAGGGGCCAAAGGTGTGAGAGCCAACCACCAACACAAGCCTCCTTAGATCTACCCCTAGACACCTCAGTCACAATTTCCCAAACTTATTAAGTCGAAATGATTGAACTGAGGAACTCTGATCTTCGATCCTTGACCTTAGAATTGTGGTTGAGCTAGCGCTTCTAACCACAGCACTATTAGATGTATGCTCTAAAAGCCAATCTGACTGACACATTATTTATTCTGAGATATAGTTTTATACTAAACTTTGTTATTATTTAATAATATTGGGCATCTTTTTTTATTCATGTTGTGTATGTGTCCATGAATCGTCCAAGAAATTAATAAGATAATGATACATATTCTCAAGAGTCGAGAACTTGAGCCATGTGTCATTGGTGATTAATTTCTAAATACTCCTGATCGATGGATCATCACGGAGATGGTGATTGATCCGATGAGATCAGTGCACAAATCGCTTTTCTTTTGGATAGACGAGTCTCGAGTCCACAGTGTAGAGATACTGAAGTGATACTGCAGGTGCTTATTAGAGAATAAGGGTAACAAGCGTGACAAATGCAAGAAGTCACTTGGATGTCATCCACTCGTCAGTGACTTACTTGATGTTGTAGTGGTTGGTAGTGATTCTATGATGTGAGGCCGCAGCAGAAGCGCGGGCTTTCAAAAATTTTCATAATGAAATCACGTAACATCAGACCCTAAAACCAAGATCACCTTAGTGGTAATAATCAAACTTATAAAATAAATGTAGGAATAGAAGAAAACCTGTAACGTTAATTCCAATAATCAAAATTTATACTAGGCACCCAAGTGTTCACCCTCCAATGTTGATCCACACAGAAACTTGTTTTAAGATTCTAACTCCGAAAGAACTTGATTCTTGATGCTGAATTCTTCCAAGAAATTCAATTGGCTTCTAAGAAAAATAACACTTCTCAAGTGCTTTGCCTTTCTCTCTTTTCTCTTGGCTTCCTTCTCCTTCTTTCCAATTATCCTTTTCTTTCGTAATTCTTCTTCTAAGCCTTTTGTCCTAAAGAAGACATTTTGTCTTAATTTAGAACAACCTTGGAGAGAGATGTAAGAAAGAAGGGATTGGATTGATTATTGGAACCCCGGGAATGCATCACCAAAAGATGCATCCTTACACGCTTCATGAAGGAAGAGGCGCCTCATCAAGAGGCGCCATCCAATCATGAAGCAAGAGGCGCCTCTTGAAGAGGTGCCAACTCTTCACCGCGCTGCACACACCCCTCATCCTCTCATGCATAAAAAATAGGGAAGACGTTCATCATCAAGTGGCACGATCCTTATCCCTTCATACAATGGCTGATGGTGATCCAAAGGCCATAAAAGATGGCGCCTCATTTATCTTGGGTGTGAGGATAAGAGGAGGAAGTTAAATGGATAAGAATCCTTCAACCAAATGGATTCTTCATCCTTATCCATTTATGGCGCCATCAAACCCAATCCAATTGAATTTAAACCAAGCCAATTAGGTGCCAACTCTTGGTTAACCTAAACTAGGATATGATCTAACCAAAAGGCCAATTTAATTAGATCAATCCAAATCAAGAATCAAATTCAAATCCAATTCAAATTAAGAGCTAGAGTTTGCAACATGTGCTAGCATGTTCATTCTGCAAATATGATCTAATCTAATTAGATCCTTAATCAGTTCCTTTGTGTTTGACCTATTGGGTTCCATATCTAGCCATCAGTAGGTCCAGATGCAAGTTGATCTGATTTGATTAGAACTTTTCTAATCGATTTAGGTCCAAACTATACAAACCCGAGCTTAATAATTAGAATCCTTTCTAATTGGTGGTCGAATTAAATTCTTTAATTCAATCAAACCTACAAGACAAGATTGACGTCTAGCAACATATCATGTCTACCCGAAAGATATAGAATTCGGTGAAAATACCAAATATACCCTTCAGGGGCAAGTTATCGTACAATTTAATCCTTCAATCAAGCTGCATCCCGAATATGTATATGAGTATCGATCTATATCAAGCTCAATTATATATTCATGTTTCTCTCAATATTCTAATAATAATTCGAATAATGAAATAATAGAAACTCTTTCTAATTTTCATTCTGCTTTGATCAAAGACTCTCGAAATTATCATACGATTAGAGTAAATAGGACTTTATGAATCCTACTCCAAGTAGGACTCTAATAATTTGAAGTCCTAATCTAATTAGAACTTTACGTTTCCTACTCTAAGTAGGACTCTTGAACCATATTAAATAAGATCAAGCCCAATTAATTAAGTCCAATTGATTCAATCAAATTGCAATCCAATTGCAATTAATTCCTTCTTCAACTCACTTACTCTTAGTAAGTTAAACCAATTATCAATCAAATTGACATTTACAAACTATTGTGAATCCAAATCACAATCTAACCATCAGATCGATCAGATCTTCTATTGTGTGTGACCCCATAGGTTCTATTCTATCTAAATAAACCTCTAGGTGCAGTTAACGTATGATACAGTTCCTCTATCATGGATTCCGACATGATGGAGATCATGGATAACTCGTCAAACTCCATCATCTGTCATATGTCAAGATTTATTCGACTCTAGTTCGAGATTGAAAAAAAAACTACCTTGGCCAAGAATTTACGAACTCAGTCTCATAAATCACAAAGGATCTCTTCTAATCTATCAAGGTCGATAGATTCCATCTAGATACACCCCTACTCATACAATGAACCTACTGCAGTCAATCTGCACCATAAAGATCCAAATGGATGGACCCATATTTATGGGCTCATCAAACTACAACAACCACACTGTGAATAGCCGAGACATCGCAGGTCAAAGGATCAGTCATACAACTGCAACATCAAGTAAGTCACTGATGAGTGGATAGACATCCAAGTGACTACTTGCTATGGTCACGCTCAGTATCCTTATTCTCTAACAAGCACTTGTACAATCACTCCAGTGTCTCCACACTGTGGACTCAAGACTCGTCCATCAAAGAAAGTGATTTGTGCACTAATCTCAGCGGATCGATCACAGTCCTTGTGATGATCCATCAATTAGGAGCAATTCAGAAAATAATCACCAATGACACATGCCTCAAATTCTCAACTCTTGAGAATATGCATCATCATCTTATTAATTTCTTAGACGATTCATGGACACATAAGAAAATGAATGAAAAAAATGCCCAGCTTAATAAATTCATAATTAGGTCAAGTACAAATTTATGTCCTAAAATAAAATAATGCATTAGGCAAATTGGCTTCTAGGGCATACTTCTAACATGATGGTGCCGCACTCGAGTGCAAAAGATCGAGTGAGATTTCAAGATGCGACCAATCTATTAATCCCATTGGCTTAACATGATTGCTAAGGATCACCGACCCTAGATGAGATAGTGAGTCACATAAAGACTACTAATGTTACCACACTCAAGCATAGTAGGTTAGGCAAGCTTTGTAGATGCCACCAATCTGTTATGACAATGGGCCTAGCAAGTTTGCCAAAGATCTCCAACCACGAATGAAATACCAGGCAAGTCTCACAAAGACCTCCGACAACACCTCACTCAAGCAGCACAGGTTGAGCGAGCCTTCCAAGGGGCCACCGGTCTGCTACTGTCCAAGTACCAATTAAATACCTAGTTGAAACTAGGATCAGGTGGGAGAAAACACATCTGGCCTAATCACCTAGGTGCTGCCTATCCAAAAGCCCAAGCGACGAAAGACTTGGAAAGACAAACAACTGACCTCTTTAGATAGAGGAAGAAGGCATCAAGGTAAGAAGTCGAGCTACAAGTAATGACAGAGTGGCCATAGCCCATTTACCTTAAAGCGATGTTGAGCAGGGGCCAAAGGTGTGAGAGCCGACCACCAACACAAGCCTCCTTAGATCTACCCCTAGACACCTCAGTCACAATTTCCCAAACTTATTAGGTTGAAATGATTGAACTGAGGAACTCTGATCTTCGATCCTTGACCTTAGAATTGTGGTTGAGCTAGTGCTTCTAACCACAGCACTATTAGATGTATGCTCTAAAAGCCAATCTGACTGACACATTATTTATTCCGAGATATAGTTTTGTACTAAACTTTGTTATTATTTAATAATATTGGGCATCTTTTTTTATTCATGTTGTGTATGTGTCCATGAATCGTCCAAGAAATTAATAAGATAATGATACATATTCTCAAGAGTCGAGAACTTGAGCCATGTGTCATTGGTGATTAATTCCTAAATGCTCCTGATCGATGGATCATCACGGAGATGGTGATTGATCCGATGAGATTAGTGCACAAATCGCTTTTCTTTTGGATAGACGAGTCTCGAGTCCACAGTGTAGGGATACTAAAGTGATACTGCAGGTGCTTATTAGAGAATAAGGGTAACAAGCGTGACAAATGCAAGAAGTCACTTGGATGTCATCTACTCGTCAGTGACTTACTTGATGTTGTAGTGGTTGCTAGTGATTCTATGATGTGAGGCCACAGCGGAAGCGCGGGCTTTCAAAAATTTTCATAATGAAATCACGTAACATCAGACCCTAAAACCAAGATCACCTTAGTGGTAATAATCAAACTTATAAAATAAATGTAGGAATAGAAGAAAACCTGTAACGTTAATTCCAATAATCAAAATTTTTACTAGGCACCCAAGTGTTCACCCTCCAATGTTGATCCACACAGAAACTTGCTTTAAGATTCTAACTCCGAAAGAACTTGATTCTTGATGCTGAATTCTTCCAAGAAATTCAATTGGCTTCTAAGAAAAACAACACTTCTCAAGTGCTTTGCCTTTCTCTCTTTTCTCTTGGCTTCCTTCTCCTTCTTTCCAATTATCCTTTTCTTTCGTAATTCTTCTTCTAAGCCTTTTGTCCTAAAGAAGACATTTTGTCTTAATTTAGAACAACCTTGGAGAGAGATGTAAGAAAGAAGGGATTGGATTGATTATTGGAACCCCGGGAATGCCAACCATTTATAGTTGGCGTGGGGGTGCTCTTGGTGTGAGGATGCGTCACCAAAAGATGCATCCTTACACGCTTCATGAAGGAAGAGGCGCCTCATCAAGAGGCGCCATCCAATCATGAAGCAAGAGGCGCCTCTTGAAGAGGTGCCAACTCTTCACTGCACACACCCCTCATCCTCTCATGCATAAAAAATAGGGAAGACGTTCGTCATCAAGTGGCACGATCCTTATCCCTTCATCCAATGGCTGATGGTGATCCAAAGGCCATAAAAGATGGCGCCTCATTTATCTTGGGTGTGAGGATAAGAGGAGGAAGTTAAATGGATAAGAATCCTTCAACCAAATGGATTCTTCATCCTTATCCATTTATGGCGCCATCAAACCCAATCCAATTGAATTTAAACCAAGCCAATTAGGTGCCAACTCTTAGTTAACCTAAACTAGGATATGATCTAACCAAAAGGCCAATTTAATTAGATCAATCCAAATCAAGAATCAAATTCAAATCCAATTCAAATTAAGAGCTAGAGTTTGCAACATGTGCTAGCATGTTCATTCTGCAAACTTGATCTAATCTAATTAGATCCTTAATCAGTTCCTTTGTGTGTGACCTATTGGGTTCCATATCTAGCCATCAGTAGGTCCAGATGCAAGTTGATCTGATTTAATTAGAACTTTTCTAATCGATTTAGGTCCAAACTATACAAACCCGAGCTTAATAATTAGAATCCTTTCTAATTGGTGGTCGAATTAAATTCTTTAATTCAATCAAACCTACAAGACAAGATTGACGTCTAGCAACATATCATGTCTGCCCGAAAGATATAGAATTCGGTGAAAATACCAAATATACCCTTCAGTGGCAAGTTATCGTACAATTTAATCCTTCAATCAAGCTGCATCCCGAATATGTATATGAGTATCGATCTATAACAAGCTCAATTATATATTCATGTTTCTCTCAATATTCTAATAATTAATTCGAATAATGAAATAATAGAAACTCTTTCTAATTTTCATTCTCTTTGATCAAAGACTCTCGAAATTATCATACGATTAGAGTAAATAGGACTTTATGAATCCTACTCCAAGTAGGACCCTAATAATTTGAAGTCCTAATCTAATTAGAACTTTACGTTTCCTACTCTAAGTAGGACTCTTGAACCTTATCAAATAAGATCAAGCCCAATTAATTAAGTCCAATTGATTCAATCAAATTGCAATCCAATTGCAATTAATTCCTTCTTCAACTCACTTACTCTTAGTAGGTTAAACCAATTATCAATCAAATTGACATTTACAAACTATTGTGAATCCAAATCACAATCTAACCATCAGATCGATCAGATCTTCTATTGTGTGTGACCCCATAGGTTCTATTCTATCTAAATAAACCTCTAGGTGCAGTTAACGTATGATACAGTTCCTCTATCATGGATTCCGACATGATGGAGATCATGGATAACTCGTCAAACCCCATCATCTGTCATATGTCAAGATTTATTCGACTCTAGTTCGAGATTGAAAAACTCTTTTCAAAAAACTACCTTGGCCAAGAATTTACGAACTCAGTCTCATAAATCACATAGGATCTCTTCTAATCTATCAAGGTCGATAGATTCCATCTAGATACACCCCTACTCACACAATGAACCTACTGCAGTCAATCTGCACCATAAAGATCCAAATGGATGGACCCATATTTATGAGCTCATCAAACTACAACAACCTCACTGTGAATAGCCGAGACATCGCAGGTCAAAGGATCAGTCATACAACTGCAACATCAAGTAAGTCACTGACGAGTGGATAGACATCCAAGTGACTACTTGCTATGGTCACGCTCAGTATCCTTATTCTCTAACAAGCACTTGCACAATCACTCCAGTGTCTCCACACTGTGGACTCAAGACTCGTCCATCAAAGAAAGTGATTTGTGCACTAATCTCAACGGATCGATCACAGTCCTTGTGATGATCCATCAATTAGGAGCAATTCAGAAAATAATCACCAATGACACATGCCTCAAATTCTCAACTCTTGAGAATATGCATCATCATCTTATTAATTTCTTAGACGATTCATGGACACATAAGAAAATGAATGAAAAAAATGCCCAACTTAATAAATTCATAATTAGGTCAAGTACAAATTTATGTCCTAAAATAAAATAATGCATTAGGCAAATTGGCTTCTAGGGCATACTTCTAACATGACGGTGCCGCACTCGAGTGCCAAAGATCGAGTGAGATTTCAAGATGCGACCAATCTATTATCCCCATTGGCTTAACATGATTGCTAAGGATCACCGACCCTAGATGAGATAGTGAGTCACATAAAGACTACTAATGCTACCACACTCAAGCATAGTAGGTTAGGCAAGCTTTGTAGATGCCACCAATCTGTTATGACAATGGGCCTAGCAAGTTTGCCAAAGATCTCCAACCACGAACGAAATACCAGGCAAGTCTCACAAAGACCTCCGACAACACCTCACTCAAGCAGCACAGGTTGAGCGAGCCTTCCAAGAGGCCACCGGTCTGCTACTGTCCAAGTACCAATTAAATATCTAGTTGAAACTAGGATCAGGTGGGAGAAAACGCATCTGGCCTAATCACCTAGGTGCTGCCTATCCAAAAGCCCAAGCGACGAAAGACTTGGAAAGACAAACAACTGACCTCTTTAGATAGAGGAAGAAGGCATCAAGGTAAGAAGTCGAGCTACAAGTAACGACAGAGTGGCCATAGCCCATTTACCTTAAAGCGATGTTGAGCAGGGGCCAAAGGTGTGAGAGCCGACCACCAACACAAGCCTCCTTAGATCTACCCCTAGACACCTCAGTCACAATTTCCCAAACTTATTAGGCTGAAATGATTGAACTGAGGAACTCTGATCTTCGATCCTTGACCTTAGAATTGTGGTTGAGCTAGCGCTTCTAACCACAGCACTATTAGATGTATGCTCTAAAAGCCAATCTGACTGACACATTATTTATTCTGAGATATAGTTTTGTACTAAACTTTGTTATTATTTAATAATATTGGGCATCTTTTTTTATTCATGTTGTGTATGTGTCCATGAATCGTCCAAGAAATTAATAAGATAATGATACATATTCTCAAGAGTCGAGAACTTGAGCCATGTGTCATTGGTGATTAATTCCTAAATGCTCCTGATCGATGGATCATCACGGAGATGGTGATTGATCCGATGAGATTAGTGCACAAATCGCTTTTCTTTTGGATAGACGAGTCTCGAGTCCACAGTGTAGGGATACTGAAGTGATACTGCAGGTGCTTATTAGAGAATAAGGGTAACAAGCGTGACAAATGCAAGAAGTCACTTGGATGTCATCTACTCGTCAGTGACTTACTTGATGTTGTAGTGGTTGTTAGTGATTCTATGATGTGAGGCCGCAGCGGAAGCGCGGGCTTTCAAAAATTTTCATAATGAAATCACGTAACATCAGACCCTAAAACCAAGATCACCTTAGTGGTAATAATCAAACTTATAAAATAAATGTAGGAATAGAAGAAAACCTGTAACGTTAATTCCAATAATCAAAATTTTTACTAGGCACCCAAGTGTTCACCCTCCAATGTTGATCCACACAGAAACTTGCTTTAAGATTCTAACTCCGAAAGAACTTGATTCTTGATGCTGAATTCTTCCAAGAAATTCAATTGGCTTCTAAGAAAAACAACACTTCTCAAGTGCTTTGCCTTTCTCTCTTTTCTCTTGGCTTCCTTCTCCTTCTTTCCAATTATCCTTTTCTTTCGTAATTCTTCTTCTAAGCCTTTTGTCCTAAAGAAGACATTTTGTCTTAATTTAGAACAACCTTGGAGAGAGATGTAAGAAAGAAGGGATTGGATTGATTATTGGAACCCCGGGAATGCCAACTATTTATAGTTGGCGAGGGGGTGCTCTTGGTGTGAGGATGCATCACCAAAAGATGCATCCTTACACGCTTCATGAAGGAAGAGGCGCCTCATCAAGAGGCGCCATCCAATCATGAAGCAAGAGGCACCTCTTGAAGAGGTGCCAACTCTTCACTGCACACACCCCTCATCCTCTCATGCATAAAAAATAGGGAAGACGTTCGTCATCAAGTGGCACGATCCTTATCCCTTCATCCAATGGCTGATGGTGATCCAAAGGCCATAAAAGATGGCGCCTCATTTATCTTGGGTGTGAGGATAAGAGGAGGAAGTTAAATGGATAAGAATCCTTCAACCAAATGGATTCTTCATCCTTATCCATTTATGGCGCCATCAAACCCAATCCAATTGAATTTAAACCAAGCCAATTAGGTGCCAACTCTTAGTTAACCTAAACTAGGATATGATCTAACCAAAAGGCCAATTCAATTAGATCAATCCAAATCAAGAATCAAATTCAAATCCAATTCAAATTAAGAGCTAGAGTTTGCAACATGTGCTAGCATGTTCATTCTGCAAACATGATCTAATCTAATTAGATCCTTAATCAGTTCCTTTGTGTGTGACCTATTGGGTTCCATATCTAGCCATCAGTAGGTCCAGATGCAAGTTGATCTGATTTAATTAGAACTTTTCTAATCGATTTAGGTCCAAACTATACAAACCCGAGCTTAATAATTAGAATCCTTTCTAATTGGTGGTCGAATTAAATTCTTTAATTCAATCAAACCTACAAGACAAGATTGACGTCTAGCAACATATCATGTCTACCCGAAAGATATAGAATTCGGTGAAAATACCAAATATACCCTTCAGTGGCAAGTTATCGTACAATTTAATCCTTCAATCAAGCTGCATCCCGAATATGTATATGAGTATCGATCTATAACAAGCTCAATTATATATTCATGTTTCTCTCAATATTCTAATAATTAATTCGAATAATGAAATAATAGAAACTCTTTCTAATTTTCATTCTCTTTGATCAAAGACTCTCGAAATTATCATACGATTAGAGTAAATAGGACTTTATGAATCCTACTCCAAGTAGGACCCTAATAATTTGAAGTCCTAATCTAATTAGAACTTTACGTTTCCTACTCTAAGTAGGACTCTTGAACCTTATCAAATAAGATCAAGCCCAATTAATTAAGTCCAATTGATTCAATCAAATTGCAATCCAATTGCAATTAATTCCTTCTTCAACTCACTTACTCTTAGTAGGTTAAACCAATTATCAATCAAATTGACATTTACAAACTATTGTGAATCCAAATCACAATCTAACCATCAGATCGATCAGATCTTCTATTGTGTGTGACCCCATAGGTTCTATTCTATCTAAATAAACCTCTAGGTGCAGTTAACGTATGATACAGTTCCTCTATCATGGATTCCGACATGATGGAGATCATGGATAACTCGTCAAACCCCATCATCTGTCATATTTCAAGATTTATTCGACTCTAGTTCGAGATTGAAAAACTCTTTTCAAAAAACTACCTTGGCCAAGAATTTACGAACTCAGTCTCATAAATCACATAGGATCTCTTCTAATCTATCAAGGTCGATAGATTCCATCTAGATACACCCCTACTCATACAATGAACCTACTGCAGTCAATCTGCACCATAAAGATCCAAATGGATGGACCCATATTTATGAGCTCATCAAACTACAACAACCTCACTGTGAATAGCCGAGACATCGCAGGTCAAAGGATCAGTCATACAACTGCAATATCAAGTAAGTCACTGACGAGTGGATAGACATCCAAGTGACTACTTGCTATGGTCACGCTCAGTATCCTTATTCTCTAACAAGCACTTGCACAATCACTCCAGTGTCTCCACACTGTGGACTCAAGACTCGTCCATCAAAGAAAGTGATTTGTGCACTAATCTCAGCGGATCGATCACAGTCCTTGTGATGATCCATCAATTAGGAGCAATTCAGAAAATAATCACCAATGACACATGCCTCAAATTCTCAACTCTTGAGAATATGCATCATCATCTTATTAATTTCTTAGACGATTCATGGACACATAAGAAAATGAATGAAAAAAATGCCCAACTTAATAAATTCATAATTTGGTCAAGTACAAATTTATGTCCTAAAATAAAATAATGCATTAGGCAAATTGGCTTCTAGGGCATACTTCTAACATGACGGTGCCGCACTCGAGTGCCAAAGATCGAGTGAGATTTCAAGATGCGACCAATCTATTATCCCCATTGGCTTAACATGATTGCTAAGGATCACCGACCCTAGATGAGATAGTGAGTCACATAAAGACTACTAATGTTACCACACTCAAGCATAGTAGGTTAGGCAAGCTTTGTAGATGCCACCAATCTGTTATGACAATGGGCCTAGCAAGTTTGCCAAAGATCTCCAACCACGAACGAAATACCAGGCAAGTCTCACAAAGACCTCCGACAACACCTCACTCAAGCAGCACAGGTTGAGCGAGCCTTCCAAGAGGCCACCGGTCTGCTACTGTCCAAGTACCAATTAAATACCTAGTTGAAGCTAGGATCAGGTGGGAGAAAACACATCTGGCCTAATCACCTAGGTGCTGCCTATCCAAAAGCCCAAGCGACGAAAGACTTGGAAAGACAAACAACTGACCTCTTTAGATAGAGGAAGAAGGCATCAAGGTAAGAAGTCGAGCTACAAGTAACGACAGAGTGGCCATAGCCCATTTACCTTAAAGCGATGTTGAGCAGGGGCCAAAGGTGTGAGAGCCGACCACCAACACAAGCCTCCTTAGATCTACCCCTAGACACCTCAGTCACAATTTCCCAAACTTATTAGGCTGAAATGATTGAACTGAGGAACTCTGATCTTCGATCCTTGACCTTAGAATTGTGGTTGAGCTAGCGCTTCTAACCACAGCACTATTAGATGTATGCTCTAAAAGCCAATCTGACTGACACATTATTTATTCTGAGATATAGTTTTGTACTAAACTTTGTTATTATTTAATAATATTGGGCATCTTTTTTCATTCATGTTGTGTATGTGTCCATGAATCGTCCAAGAAATTAATAAGATAATGATACATATTCTCAAGAGTCGAGAACTTTAGCCATGTGTCATTGGTGATTAATTCCTAAATGCTCCTGATCGATGGATCATCACGGAGATGATGATTGATCCGATGAGATTAGTGCACAAATCGCTTTTCTTTTGGATAGACGAGTCTCGAGTCCACAGTGTAGGGATACTGAAGTGATACTGCAGGTGCTTATTAGAGAATAAGGGTAACAAGCGTGACAAATGCAAGAAGTCACTTGGATGTCATCTACTCGTCAGTGACTTACTTGATGTTGTAGTGGTTGTTAGTGATTCTATGATGTGAGGCCGCAGCGGAAGCGCGGGCTTTCAAAAATTTTCATAATGAAATCACGTAACATCAGACCCTAAAACCAAGATCACCTTAGTGGTAATAATCAAACTTATAAAATAAATGTAGGAATAGAAGAAAACCTGTAACGTTAATTCCAATAATCAAAATTTTTACTAGGCACCCAAGTGTTCACCCTCCAATGTTGATCCACACAGAAACTTGCTTTAAGATTCTAACTCCGAAAGAACTTGATTCTTGATGCTGAATTCTTCCAAGAAATTCAATTGGCTTCTAAGAAAAACAACACTTCTCAAGTGCTTTGCCTTTCTCTCTTTTCTCTTGGCTTCCTTCTCCTTCTTTACAATTATCCTTTTCTTTCGTAATTCTTCTTCTAAGCCTTTTGTCCTAAAGAAGACATTTTGTCTTAATTTAGAACAACCTTGGAGAGAGATGTAAGAAAGAAGGGATTGGATTGATTATTGGAACCCCGGGAATGCCAACTATTTATAGTTGGCGAGGGGGTGCTCTTGGTGTGAGGATGCATCACCAAAAGATGCATCCTTACACGCTTCATGAAGGAAGAGGCGCCTCATCAAGAGGCGCCATCCAATCATGAAGCAAGAGGCGCCTCTTGAAGAGGTGCCAACTCTTCACTGCACACACCCCTCATCCTCTCATGCATAAAAAATAGGGAAGACGTTCGTCATCAAGTGGCACGATCCTTATCCCTTCATCCAATGGCTGATGGTGATCCAAAGGCCATAAAAGATGGCGCCTCATTTATCTTGGGTGTGAGGATAAGAGGAGGAAGTTAAATGGATAAGAATCCTTCAACCAAATGGATTCTTCATCCTTATCCATTTATGGCGCCATCAAACCCAATCCAATTGAATTTAAACCAAGCCAATTAGGTGCCAACTCTTGGTTAACCTAAACTAGGATATGATCTAACCAAAAGGCCAATTTAATTAGATCAATCCAAATCAAGAATCAAATTCAAATCCAATTCAAATTAAGAGCTAGAGTTTGCAACTTGGGCTAGCATGTTCATTCTGCAAACATGATCTAATCTAATTAGATCCTTAATCAGTTCCTTTGTGTTTGACCTATTAGGTTCCATATCTAGCCATCAGTAGGTCCAGATGCAAGTTGATCTGATTTGATTAGAACTTTTCTAATCGATTTAGGTCCAAACTATACAAACCCGAGCTTAATAATTAGAATCCTTTCTAATTGGTGGTCGAATTAAATTCTTTAATTCAATCAAACCTACAAGACAAGATTGACGTCTAGCAACATATCATGTCTACCCGAAAGATATAGAATTCGGTGAAAATACCAAATATACCCTTCAGTGGCAAGTTATCGTACAATTTAATCCTTCAATCAAGCTGCATCCCGAATATGTATATGAGTATCGATCTATATCAAGCTCAATTATATATTCATGTTTCTCTCAATATTCTAATAATTAATTCGAATAATGAAATAATAGAAACTCTTTCTAATTTTCATTCTCTTTGATCAAAGACTCTCGAAATTATCATACGATTAGAGTAAATAGGACTTTATGAATCCTACTCCAAGTAGGACCCTAATAATTTGAAGTCCTAATCTAATTAGAACTTTACGTTTCCTACTCTAAGTAGGACTTTTGAACCTTATCAAATAAGATCAAGCCCAATTAATTAAGTCCAATTGATTCAATCAAATTGCAATCCAATTGCAATTAATTCCTTCTTCAACTCACTTACTCTTAGTAGGTTAAACCAATTATCAATCAAATTGACATTTACAAACTATTGTGAATCCAAATCACAATCTAACCATCAGATCGATCAGATCTTCTATTGTGTGTGACCCCATAGGTTCTATTCTATCTAAATAAACCTCTAGGTGCAGTTAACGTATGATACAGTTCCTCTATCATGGATTCCGACATGATGGAGATCATGGATAACTCGTCAAACCCCATCATCTGTCATATGTCAAGATTTATTCGACTCTAGTTCGAGATTGAGAAACTCTTTTCAAAAAACTACCTTGGCCAAGAATTTACGAACTCAGTCTCATAAATCACATAGGATCTCTTCTAATCTATCAAGGTCGATAGATTCCATCTAGATACACCCCTACTCACACAATGAACCTACTGCAGTCAATCTGCACCATAAAGATCCAAATGGATGGACCCATATTTATGAGCTCATCAAACTACAACAACCTCACTGTGAATAGCCGAGACATCGCAGGTCAAAGGATCAGTCATACAACTGCAACATCAAGTAAGTCACTGACGAGTGGATAGACATCCAAGTGACTACTTGCTATGGTCACGCTCAGTATCCTTATTCTCTAACAAGCACTTGCACAATCACTCCAGTGTCTCCACACTGTGGACTCAAGACTCGTCCATCAAAGAAAGTGATTTGTGCACTAATCTCAACGGATCGATCACAGTCCTTGTGATGATCCATCAATTAGGAGCAATTCAGAAAATAATCACCAATGACACATGCCTCAAATTCTCAACTCTTGAGAATATGCATCATCATCTTATTAATTTCTTAGACGATTCATGGACACATAAGAAAATGAATGAAAAAAATGCCCAGCTTAATAAATTCATAATTAGGTCAAGTACAAATTTATGTCCTAAAATAAAATAATGCATTAGGCAAATTGGCTTCTAGGGCATACTTCTAACATGACGGTGCCGCACTCGAGTGCCAAAGATCGAGTGAGATTTCAAGATGCGACCAATCTATTATCCCCATTGGCTTAACATGATTGCTAAGGATCACCGACCCTAGATGAGATAGTGAGTCACATAAAAGACTACTAATGCTACCACACTCAAGCATAGTAGGTTAGGCAAGCTTTGTAGATGCCACCAATCTGTTATGACAATGGGCCTAGCAAGTTTGCCAAAGATCTCCAACCACGAACGAAATACCAGGCAAGTCTCACAAAGACCTCCGACAACACCTCACTCAAGCAGCACAGGTTGAGCGAGCCTTCCAAGAGGCCACCGGTCTGCTACTGTCCAAGTACCAATTAAATATCTAGTTGAAACTAGGATCAGGTGGGAGAAAACACATCTGACCTAATCACCTAGGTGCTGCCTATCCAAAAGCCCAAGCGACGAAAGACTTGGAAAGACAAACAACTGACCTCTTTAGATAGAGGAAGAAGGCATCAAGGTAAGAGGTCGAGCTACAAGTAACGACAGAGTGGCCATAGCCCATTTACCTTAAAGCGATGTTGAGCAGGGGCCAAAGGTGTGAGAGCCGACCACCAACACAAGCCTCCTTAGATCTACCCCTAGACACCTCAGTCACAATTTCCCAAACTTATTAGGTTGAAATGATTGAACTGAGGAACTCTGATCTTCGATCCTTGACCTTAGAATTGTGGTTGAGCTAGCGCTTCTAACCACAGCACTATTAGATGTATGCTCTAAAAGCCAATCTGACTGACACATTATTTATTCTGAGATATAGTTTTGTACTAAACTTTGTTATTATTTAATAATATTGGGCATCTTTTTTTATTCATGTTGTGTATGTGTCCATGAATCGTCCAAGAAATTAATAAGATAATGATACATATTCTCAAGAGTCGAGAACTTGAGCCATGTGTCATTGGTGATTAATTCCTAAATGCTCCTGATCGATGAATCATCACGGAGATGGTGATTGATCCGATGAGATTAGTGCACAAATCGCTTTTCTTTTGGATAGACGAGTCTCGAGTCCACAGTGTAGGGATACTGAAGTGATACTGCAGGTGCTTATTAGAGAATAAGGGTAACAAGCGTGACAAATGCAAGAAGTCACTTGGATGTCATCTACTCGTCAGTGACTTACTTGATGTTGTAGTGGTTGTTAGTGATTCTATGATGTGAGGCCGCAGCGGAAGCGCGGGCTTTCAAAAATTTTCATAATGAAATCACGTAACATCAGACCCTAAAACCAAGATCACCTTAGTGGTGGTAATAATCAAACTTATAAAATAAATGTAGGAATAGAAGAAAACCTGTAACGTTAATTCCAATAATCAAAATTTTTACTAGGCACCCAAGTGTTCACCCTCCAATGTTGATCCACACAGAAACTTGCTTTAAGATTCTAACTCTGAAAGAACTTGATTCTTGATGCTGAATTCTTCCAAGAAATTCAATTGGCTTCTAAGAAAAATAACACTTCTCAAGTGCTTTGCCTTTCTCTCTTTTCTCTTGGCTTCCTTCTCCTTCTTTCCAATTATCCTTTTCTTTCGTAATTCTTCTTCTAAGCCTTTTGTCCTAAAGAAGACATTTTGTCTTAATTTAGAACAACCTTGGAGAGAGATGTAAGAAAGAAGGGATTGGATTGATTATTGGAACCCCGGGAATGCCAACTATTTATAGTTGGCGAGGGGGTGCTCTTGGTGTGAGGATGCATCACCAAAAGATGCATCCTTACACACTTCATGAAGGAAGAGGCGCCTCATCAAGAGGCGCCATCCCATCATGAAGCAAGACGCGCCTCTTGAAGAGGTGCCAACTCTTCACCGCGCTGCACACACCCGTCATCCTCTCATGCATAAAAAATAGGGAAGACATTCGTCATCCAGTGGCACGATCCTTATCCCTTCATCCAATGGCTGATGGTGATCCAAAGGCCATAAAAGATGGCACCTCATTTATCTTGGGTGTGAGGATAAGAGGAGGAAGTTTAATGGATAAGAATCCTTCAACCAAATGGATTCTTCATCCTTATCCATTTATGGCGCCATCAAACCCAATCCAATTGAATTTAAACCAAGCCAATTAGGTGCCAACTCTTGGTTAACCTAAACTAGGATATGATCTAACCAAAAGGCCAATTTAATTAGATCAATCCAAATCAAGAATCAAATTCAAATCCAATTCAAATTAAGAGCTAGAGTTTGCAACTTGGGCTAGCATATTCATTCTGCAAACATGATCTAATCTAATTAGATCCTTAATCAGTTCCTTTGTGTTTGACCTATTGGGTTCCATATCTAGCCATCAGTAGGTCCAGATGCAAGTTGATCTGATTTGATTAGAACTTTTCTAATCGATTTAGGTCCAAACTATACAAACCCGAGCTTAATAATTAGAATCCTTTCTAATTGGTGGTCGAATTAAATTCTTTAATTCAATCAAACCTACAAGACAAGATTGACGTCTAGCAACATATCATGTCTACCCGAAAGATATAGAATTCGGTGAAAATACCAAATATACCCTTCAGTGGCAAGTTATCGTACAATTTAATCCTTCAATCAAGCTGCATCCCGAATATGTATATGAGTATCGATCTATATCAAGCTCAATTATATATTCATGTTTCTCTCAATATTCTAATAATTAATTCGAATAATGAAATAATAGAAACTCTTTCTAATTTTCATTCTCTTTGATCAAAGACTCTCGAAATTATCATACGATTAGAGTAAATAGGACTTTATGAATCCTACTCCAAGTAGGACCCTAATAATTTGAAGTCCTAATCTAATTAGAACTTTACGTTTCCTACTCTAAGTAGGACTTTTGAACCTTATCAAATAAGATCAAGCCCAATTAATTAAGTCCAATTGATTCAATCAAATTGCAATCCAATTGCAATTAATTCCTTCTTCAACTCACTTACTCTTAGTAGGTTAAACCAATTATCAATCAAATTGACATTTACAAACTATTGTGAATCCAAATCACAATCTAACCATCAGATCGATCAGATCTTCTATTGTGTGTGACCCCATAGGTTCTATTCTATCTAAATAAACCTCTAGGTGCAGTTAACGTATGATACAGTTCCTCTATCATGGATTCCGACATGATGGAGATCATGGATAACTCGTCAAACCCCATCATCTGTCATATGTCAAGATTTATTCGACTCTAGTTCGAGATTGAGAAACTCTTTTCAAAAAACTACCTTGGCCAAGAATTTACGAACTCAGTCTCATAAATCACATAGGATCTCTTCTAATCTATCAAGGTCGATAGATTCCATCTAGATACACCCCTACTCACACAATGAACCTACTGCAGTCAATCTGCACCATAAAGATCCAAATGGATGGACCCATATTTATGAGCTCATCAAACTACAACAACCTCACTGTGAATAGCCGAGACATCGCAGGTCAAAGGATCAGTCATACAACTGCAACATCAAGTAAGTCACTGACGAGTGGATAGACATCCAAGTGACTACTTGCTATGGTCACGCTCAGTATCCTTATTCTCTAACAAGCACTTGCACAATCACTCCAGTGTCTCCACACTGTGGACTCAAGACTCGTCCATCAAAGAAAGTGATTTGTGCACTAATCTTAGCGGATCGATCACAGTCCTTGCGATGATCCATCAATTAGGAGCAATTCTGAAAATAATCACCAATGACACATGCCTCAAATTCTCAACTCTTGAGAATATGCATCATCATCTTATTAATTTCTTAGACGATTCATGGACACATAAGAAAATGAATGAAAAAAATGCCCAGCTTAATAAATTCATAATTAGGTCAAGTACAAATTTATGTCCTAAAATAAAATAATGCATTAGGCAAATTGGCTTCTAGGGCATACTTCTAATATGACGGTGCCGCACTCGAGTGCCAAAGATCGAGTGAGATTTCAAGATGCGACCAATCTATTATCCCCATTGGCTTAACATGATTGCTAAGGATCACCGACCCTAGATGAGATAGTGAGTCACATAAAGACTACTAATGCTACCACACTCAAGCATAGTAGGTTAGGCAAGCTTTGTAGATGCCACCAATCTGTTATGACAATGGGCCTAGCAAGTTTGCCAAAGATCTCCAACCACGAACGAAATACCAGGCAAGTCTCACAAAGACCTCCGACAACACCTCACTCAAGCAGCACAGGTTGAGCGAGCCTTCCAAGAGGCCACCGGTCTGCTACTGTCCAAGTACCAATTAAATATCTAGTTGAAACTAGGATCAGGTGGGAGAAAACACATCTGGCCTAATCACCTAGGTGCTGCCTATCCAAAAGCCCAAGCGACGAAAGACTTGGAAAGACAAACAACTGACCTCTTTAGATAGAGGAAGAAGGCATCAAGGTAAGAAGTCGAGCTACAAGTAACTACAGAGTGGCCATAGCCCATTTACCTTAAAGCGATGTTGAGCAGGGGCCAAAGGTGTGAGAGCCGACCACCAACACAAGCCTCCTTAGATCTACCCCTAGACACCTCAGTCACAATTTCCCAAACTTATTAGGTTGAAATGATTGAACTGAGGAACTCTGATCTTCGATCCTTGACCTTAGAATTGTGGTTGAGCTAGCGCTTCTAACCACAGCACTATTAGATGTATGCTCTAAAAGCCAATCTGACTGACACATTATTTATTCTGAGATATAGTTTTGTACTAAACTTTGTTATTATTTAATAATATTGGGCATCTTTTTTTATTCATGTTGTGTATGTGTCCATGAATCGTCCAAGAAATTAATAAGATAATGATACATATTCTCAAGAGTCGAGAACTTGAGCCATGTGTCATTGGTGATTAATTCCTAAATGCTCCTGATCGATGGATCATCACGGAGATGGTGATTGATCCGATGAGATTAGTGCACAAATCGCTTTTTTTTTGGATAGACGAGTCTCGAGTCCACAGTGTAGGGATACTGAAGTGATACTGCAGGTGCTTATTAGAGAATAAGGGTAACAAGCGTGACAAATGCAAGAAGTCACTTGGATGTCATCTACTCGTCAGTGACTTACTTGATGTTGTAGTGGTTGTTAGTGATTCTATGATGTGAGGCCGCAGCGGAAGCGCGGGCTTTCAAAAATTTTCATAATGAAATCACGTAACATCAGACCCTAAAACCAAGATCACCTTAGTGGTAATAGTCAAACTTATAAAATAAATGTAGGAATAGAAGAAAACCTGTAACGTTAATTCCAATAATCAAAATTTTTACTAGGCACCCAAGTGTTCACCCTCCAATGTTGATCCACACAGAAACTTGCTTTAAGATTCTAACTCTGAAAGAACTTGATTCTTGATGCTGAATTCTTCCAAGAAATTCAATTGGCTTCTAAGAAAAATAACACTTCTCAAGTGCTTTGCCTTTCTCTCTTTTCTCTTGGCTTCCTTCTCCTTCTTTCCAATTATCCTTTTCTTTCGTAATTCTTCTTCTAAGCCTTTTGTCCTAAAGAAGACATTTTGTCTTAATTTAGAACAACCTTGGAGAGAGATGTAAGAAAGAAGGGATTGGATTGATTATTGGAACCCCGGGAATGCCAACTATTTATAGTTGGCGAGGGGGTGCTCTTGGTGTGAGGATGCA
This sequence comes from Phoenix dactylifera, assembly GCF_051530095.1. Classification (NCBI taxonomy): domain Eukaryota; kingdom Viridiplantae; phylum Streptophyta; class Magnoliopsida; order Arecales; family Arecaceae; genus Phoenix; species Phoenix dactylifera. The sequence continues at coordinate 24,777,180 of NC_143190.1, forward strand.
TCACCAAAAGATGCATCCTTACACACTTCATGAAGGAAGAGGCGCCTCATCAAGAGGCGCCATCCCATCATGAAGCAAGAGGCGCCTCTTGAAGAGGTGCCAACTCTTCACCGCGCTGCACACACCCGTCATCCTCTCATGCATAAAAAATAGGGAAGACATTCGTCATCCAGTGGCACGATCCTTATCCCTTCATCCAATGGCTGATGGTGATCCAAAGGCCATAAAAGATGGCACCTCATTTATCTTGGGTGTGAGGATAAGAGGAGGAAGTTTAATGGATAAGAATCCTTCAACCAAATGGATTCTTCATCCTTATCCATTTATGGCGCCATCAAACCCAATCCAATTGAATTTAAACCAAGCCAATTAGGTGCCAACTCTTGGTTAACCTAAACTAGGATATGATCTAACCAAAAGGCCAATTTAATTAGATCAATCCAAATCAAGAATCAAATTCAAATCCAATTCAAATTAAGAGCTAGAGTTTGCAACATGTGCTAGCATGTTCATTCTGCAAACATGATCTAATCTAATTAGATCCTTAATCAGTTCCTTTGTGTGTGACCTATTGGGTTCCATATCTAGCCATCAGTAGGTCCAGATGCAAGTTGATCCGATTTGATTAGAACTTTTCTAATCGATTTAGGTCCAAACTATGCAAACCCGAGCTTAATAATTAGAATCCTTTCTAATTGGTGGTCGAATTAAATTCTTTAATTCAATCAAACCTACAAGACAAGATTGACGTCTAGCAACATATCATGTCTACCCGAAAGATATAGAATTCGGTGAAAATACCAAATATACCCTTCAGTGGCAAGTTATCGTACAATTTAATCCTTCAATCAAGCTGCATCCCGAATATGTATATGAGTATCGATCTATATCAAGCTCAATTATATATTCATGTTTCTCTCAATATTCTAATAATAATTCGAATAATGAAATAATAGAAACTCTTTCTAATTTTCATTCTGCTTTGATCAAAGACTCTCGAAATTATCATACGATTAGAGTAAATAGGACTTTATGAATCCTACTCCAAGTAGGACTCTAATAATTTGAAGTCCTAATCTAATTAGAACTTTACGTTTCCTACTCTAAGTAGGACTCTTGAACCTTATCAAATAAGATCAAGCCCAATTAATTAAGTCCAATTGATTCAATCAAATTGCAATCCAATTGCAATTAATTCCTTCTTCAACTCACTTACTCTTAGAAGGTTAAACCAATTATTAATCAAATTGACATTTACAAACTATTGTGAATCCAAATCACAATCTAACCATCAGATCGATCAGATCTTCTATTGTGTGTGACCCCATAGGTTCTATTCTATCTAAATAAACCTCTAGGTGCAGTTAACGTATGATACAGTTCCTCTATCATGGATTCCGACATGATGGAGATCATGGATAACTCGTCAAACTCCATCATCTGTCATATGTCAAGATTTATTCGACTCTAGTTCGAGATTGAAAAACTCTTTTCAAAAAACTATCTTGGCCAAGAATTTACGAACTCAGTCTCATAAATCACATAGGATCTCTTCTAATCTATCAAGGTCGATAGATTCCATCTAGATACACCCCTACTCATACAATGAACCTACTGCAGTCAATCTGCACCATAAAGATCCAAATGGATGGACCCATATTTATGAACTCATCAAACTACAACAACCTCACTGTGAATAGCCGCGACATCGCAGATCAAAGGATCAGTCATACAACTGCAACATCAAGTAAGTCACTGACGAGTGGATAGACATCCAAGTGACTGCTTGCTATGGTCACGCTCAGTATCCTTATTCTCTAACAAGCACTTGCACAATCACTCCAGTGTCTCCACACTGTGGACTCAAGACTCGTCCATCAAAGAAAGTGATTTGTGCACTAATCTCAGCGGATCGATCACAGTCCTTGTGATGATCCATCAATTAGGAGCAAATCAGAAAATAATCACCAATGACACATGCCTCAAATTCTCAACTCTTGAGAATATGCATCATCATCTTATTAATTTCTTAGACGATTCATGGACACATAAGAAAATGAATGAAAAAAATGCCCAGCTTAATAAATTCATAATTAGGTCAAGTACAAATTTATGTCCTAAAATAAAATAATGCATTAGGCAAATTGGCTTCTAGGGCATACTTCTAACATGACGGTGCCGCACTCGAGTGCCAAAGATCGAGTGAGATTTCAAGATGCGACCAATCTATTATCCCCATTGGCTTAACATGATTGCTAAGGATCACCGACCCTAGATGAGATAGTGAGTCACATAAAGACTACTAATGTTACCACACTCAAGCATAGTAGGTTAGGCAAGCTTTGTAGATGCCACCAATCTGTTATGACAATGGGCCTAGCAAGTTTGCCAAAGATCTCCAACCACGAACGAAATACCAGGCAAGTCTCACAAAGACCTCCGACAACACCTCACTCAAGCAGCACAGGTTGAGCGAGCCTTCCAAGAGGCCACCGGTCTGCTACTGTCCAAGTACCAATTAAATACCTAGTTGAAATTAGGATCAGGTGGGAGAAAACACATCTGGCCTAATCACCTAGGTGCTGCCTATCCAAAAGCCCAAGCGACGAAAGACTTGGAAAGACAAACAACCGACCTCTTTAGATAGAGGAAGAAGGCATCAAGGTAAGAGGTCGAGCTACAAGTAACGACAGAGTGGCCATAGCCCATTTACCTTAAAGCGATGTTGAGCAGGGGCCAAAGGTGTGAGAGCCGACCACCAACACAAGCCTCCTTAGATCTACCCCTAGACACCTCAGTCACAATTTCCCAAACTTATTAGGTTGAAATGATTGAACTGAGGAACTCTGATCTTCGATCCTTGACCTTAGAATTGTGGTTGAGCTAGCGCTTCTAACCACAGCACTATTAGATGTATGTTGTAAAAGCCAATCTGACTGACACATTATTTATTCTGAGATATTGTTTTGTACTAAACTTTGTTATTATTTAATAATATTGGGCATCTTTTTTTATTCATGTTGTGTATGTGTCCATGAATCGTCCAAGAAATTAATAAGATAATGATACATATTCTCAAGAGTCGAGAACTTGAGCCATGTGTCATTGGTGATTAATTCCTAAATGCTCCTGATCGATGGATCATCACGGAGATGGTGATTGATCCGATGAGATTAGTGCACAAATCGCTTTTCTTTTGGATAGACGAGTCTCGAGTCCACAGTGTAGGGATACTGAAGTGATACTGCAGGTGCTTATTAGAGAATAAGGGTAACAAGCGTGACAAATGCAAGAAGTCACTTGGATGTCATCTACTCGTCAGTGACTTACTTGATGTTGTAGTGGTTGTTAGTGATTCTATGATGTGAGGCCGCAGCGGAAGCGCGGGCTTTCAAAAATTTTCATAATGAAATCACGTAACATCAGACCCTAAAACCAAGATCACCTTAGTGGTAATAATCAAACTTATAAAATAAATGTAGGAATAGAAGAAAACCTGTAACGTTAATTCCAATAATCAAAATTTTTACTAGGCACCCAAGTGTTCACCCTCCAATGTTGATCCACAAAGAAACTTGCTTTAAGATTCTAACTCCGAAAGAACTTGATTCTTGATGCTGAATTCTTCCAAGAAATTCAATTGGCTTCTAAGAAAAACAACACTTCTCAAGTGCTTTGCCTTTCTCTCTCTTCTCTTGGCTTCCTTCTCCTTCTTTCCAATTATCCTTTTCTTTCGTTATTCTTCTTCTAAGCCTTTTGTCCTAAAGAAGACATTTTGTCTTAATTTAGAACAACCTTGGAGAGAGATGTAAGAAAGAAGGGATTGGATTGATTATTGGAACCCCGGGAATGCCAACTATTTATAGTTGGCGAGGGGGTGCTCTTGGTGTGAGGATGCATCACCAAAAGATGCATCCTTACACGCTTCATGAAGGAAGAGGCGCCTCATCAAGAGGCGCCATCCAATCATGAAGCAAGAGGCGCCTCTTGAAGAGGTGCCAACTCTTCACCGCGCTGCACACACCCCTCATCCTCTCATGCATAAAAAATAGGGAAGACGTTCATCATCAAGTGGCACGATCCTTATCCCTTCATCCAATGGCTGATGGTGATCCAAAGGCCATAAAAGATGGCGCCTCATTTATCTTGGGTGTGAGGATAAGAGGAGGAAGTTAAATGGATAAGAATCCTTCAACCAAATGGATTCTTCATCCTTATCCATTTATGGCGCCATCAAACCCAATCCAATTGAATTTAAACCAAGCCAATTAGGTGCCAACTCTTGGTTAACCTAAACTAGGATATGATCTAACCAAAAGGCCAATTTAATTTGATCAATCCAAATCAAGAATCAAATTCAAATCCAATTCAAATTAAGAGCTAGAGTTTGCAACATGTGCTAGCATGTTCATTCTGCAAACATGATCTAATCTAATTAGATCCTTAATCAGTTCCTTTGTGTTTGACCTATTGGGTTCCATATCTAGCCATCAGTAGGTCCAGATGCAAGTTGATCTGATTTGATTAGAACTTTTCTAATCGATTTAGGTCCAAACTATGCAAACCCGAGCTTAATAATTAGAATCCTTTCTAATTGGTGGTCGAATTAAATTCTTTAATTCAATCAAACCTACAAGACAAGATTGACGTCTAGCAACATATCATGTCTACCCGAAAGATATAGAATTCGGTGAAAATACCAAATATACCCTTCAGTGGCAAGTTATCGTACAATTTAATCCTTCAATCAAGCTGCATCTCGAATATGTATATGAGTATCGATCTATATCAAGCTCAATTATATATTCATGTTTCTCTCAATATTCTAATAATAATTCGAATAATAAAATAATAGAAACTCTTTCTAATTTTCATTCTGCTTTGATCAAAGACTCTCGAAATTATCATACGATTAGAGTAAATAGGACTTTATGAATGCTACTCCAAGTAGGACTCTAATAATTTGAAGTCCTAATCTAATTAGAACTTTACGTTTCCTACTCTAAGTAGGACTCTTGAACCTTATCAAATAAGATCAAGCCCAATTAATTAAGTCCAATTGATTCAATCAAATTGCAATCCAATTGCAATTAATTCCTTCTTCAACTCACTTACTCTTAGTAGGTTAAACCAATTATCAATCAAATTGACATTTACAAACTATTGTGAATCCAAATCACAATCTAACCATCAGATCGATCAGATCTTCTATTGTGTGTGACCCCATAGGTTCTATTCTATCTAAATAAACCTCTAGGTGCAGTTAACGTATGATACAGTTCCTCTATCATAGATTCCGAAATGATGGAGATCATGGATAACTCGTCAAACTCCATCATCTGTCATATGTCAAGATTTATTCGACTCTAGTTCGAGATTGAAAAACTCTTTTCAAAAAACTACCTTGGCCAAGAATTTACGAACTCAGTCTCATAAATCACATAGGATCTCTTCTAATCTATCAAGGTCGATAGATTCCATCTAGATACACCCCTACTCATACAATGAACCTACTGCAGTCAATCTACACCATAAAGATCCAAATGGATGGACCCATATTTATGAGCTCATCAAACTACAACAATCTCACTGTGAATAGCCGAGACATCGCAGGTCAAAGGATCAGTCATACAACTGCAACATCAAGTAAGTCACTGACGAGTTGATAGACATCCAAGTGACTACTTGCTATGGTCACGCTCAGTATCCTTATTCTCTAACAAGCACTTGCACAATCACTCCAGTGTCTCCACACTGTGGACTCAAGACTCGTCCATCAAAGAAAGTGATTTGTGCACTAATCTCAGCGGATCGATCACAGTCCTTGTGATGATCCATCAATTAGGAGCAATTCAGAAAATAATCACCAATGACACATGCCTCAAATTCTCAACTCTTGAGAATATGCATCATCATCTTATTAATTTCTTAGACGATTCATGGACACATAAGAAAATGAATGAAAAAAATGCCCAGCTTAATAAATTCATAATTAGGTCAAGTACAAATTTATGTCCTAAAATAAAATAATGCATTAGGCAAATTGGCTTCTAGGGCATACTTCTAACATGACGGTGCCGCACTCGAGTGCCAAAGATCGAGTGAGATTTCAAGATGCGACCAATCTATTATCCCCATTGGCTTAACATGATTGCTAAGGATCACCGACCCTAGATGAGATAGTGAGTCACATAAAGACTACTAATGTTACCACACTCAAGCATAGTAGGTTAGGCAAGCTTTGTAGATGCCACCAATCTGTTATGACAATGGGCCTAGCAAGTTTGCCAAAGATCTCCAACCACGAACGAAATACCAGGCAAGTCTCACAAAGACCTCCGACAACACCTCACTCAAGCAGCACAGGTTGAGCGAGCCTTCCAAGAGGCCACCGGTCTGCTACTGTCCAAGTACCAATTAAATACCTAGTTGAAGCTAGGATCAGGTGGGAGAAAACACATCTGGCCTAATCACCTAGGTGCTGCCTATCCAAAAGCCCAAGCGACGAAAGACTTGGAAAGACAAACAACTGACCTCTTTAGATAGAGGAAGAAGGCATCAAGGTAAGAAGTCGAGCTACAAGTAACGACAGAGTGGCCATAGCCCATTTACCTTAAAGCGATGTTGAGCAGGGGCCAAAGGTGTGAGAGCCGACCACCAACACAAGCCTCCTTAGATCTACCCCTAGACACCTCAGTCACAATTTCCCAAACTTATTAGGCTGAAATGATTGAACTGAGGAACTCTGATCTTCGATCCTTGACCTTAGAATTGTGGTTGAGCTAGCGCTTCTAACCACAGCACTATTAGATGTATGCTCTAAAAGCCAATCTGACTGACACATTATTTATTCTGAGATATAGTTTTGTACTAAACTTTGTTATTATTTAATAATATTGGGCATCTTTTTTTATTCATGTTGTGTATGTGTCCATGAATCGTCCAAGAAATTAATAAGATAATGATACATATTCTCAAGAGTCGAGAACTTGAGCCATGTGTCATTGGTGATTAATTCCTAAATGCTCCTGATCGATGGATCATCACGGAGATGGTGATTGATCCGATGAGATTAGTGCACAAATCGCTTTTCTTTTGGATAGACGAGTCTCGAGTCCACAGTGTAGGGATACTGAAGTGATACTGCAGGTGCTTATTAGAGAATAAGGGTAACAAGCGTGACAAATGCAAGAAGTCACTTGGATGTCATCTACTCGTCAGTGACTTACTTGATGTTGTAGTGGTTGTTAGTGATTCTATGATGTGAGGCCGCAGCGGAAGCGCGGGCTTTCAAAAATTTTCATAATGAAATCACGTAACATCAGACCCTAAAACCAAGATCACCTTAGTGGTAATAATCAAACTTATAAAATAAATGTAGGAATAGAAGAAAACCTGTAACGATAATTCCAATAATCAAAATTTTTACTAGGCACCCAAGTGTTCACCCTCCAATGTTGATCCACACAGAAACTTGCTTTAAGATTCTAACTCCGAAAGAACTTGATTCTTGATGCTGAATTCTTCCAAGAAATTCAATTTGCTTCTAAGAAAAATAACACTTCTCAAGTGCTTTGCCTTTCTCTCTTTTCTCTTGGCTTCCTTCTCCTTCTTTCCAATTATCCTTTTCTTTCGTAATTCTTCTTCTAAGCCTTTTGTCCTAAAGAAGACATTTTGTCTTAATTTAGAACAACCTTGGAGAGAGATGTAAGAAAGAAGGGATTGGATTGATTATTGGAACCCCGGGAATGCCAACTATTTATAGTTGGCGAGGGGGTGCTCTTGGTGTGAGGATGCATCACCAAAAGATGCATCCTTACATGCTTCATGAAGGAAGAGGCGCCTCATCAAGAGGCGCCATCCAATCATGAAGCAAGAGGCGCCTCTTGAAGAGGTGCCAACTCTTCACCGCGCTGCACACACCCCTCATCCTCTCATGCATAAAAAATAGGGAAGACGTTCGTCATCAAGTGGCACGATCCTTATCCCTTCATCCAATGGCTGATGGTGATCCAAAGGCCATAAAAGATGGCGCCTCATTTATCTTGGGTGTGAGGATAAGAGGAGGAAGTTAAATGGATAAGAATCCTTCAACCAAATGGATTCTTCATCGTTATCCATTTATGGCGCCATCAAACCCAATCCAATTGAATTTAAACCAAGCCAATTAGGTGCCAACTCTTGGTTAACCTAAACTAGGATATGATCTAACCAAAAGGCCAATTTAATTAGATCAATCCAAATCAAGAATCAAATTCAAATCCAATTCAAATTAAGAGCTAGAATTTGCAACATGTGCTAGCATGTTCATTCTGCAAACATGATCTAATCTAATTAGATCCTTAATCAGTTCCTTTGTGTGTGACCTATTGAGTTCCATATCTAGCCATCAGTAGGTCCAGATGCAAGTTGATCTGATTTGATTAGAACTTTTCTAATCGATTTAGGTCCAAACTATGCAAACCCGAGCTTAATAATTAGAATCCTTTCTAATTGGTGGTCGAATTAAATTCTTTAATTCAATCAAACCTACAAGACAAGATTGACGTCTAGCAACATATCATGTCTACCCGAAAGATATAGAATTCGGTGAAAATACCAAATATACCCTTCAGTGGCAAGTTATCGTACAATTTAATCCTTCAATCAAGCTGCATCCCGAATATGTATATGAGTATCGATCTATATCAAGCTCAATTATATATTCATGTTTCTCTCAATATTCTAATAATAATTCGAATAATGAAATAATAGAAACTCTTTCTAATTTTCATTCTGCTTTGATCAAAGACTCTCGAAATTATCATACGATTAGAGTAAATAGTACTTTATGAATCCTACTCCAAGTAGGACTCTAATAATTTGAAGTCCTAATCTAATTAGAACTTTACGTTTCCTACTCTAAGTAGGACTCTTGAACCTTATCAAATATGATCAAGCCCAATTGATTCAATCAAATTGCAATCCAATTGCAATTAATTCCTTCTTCAACTCACTTACTCTTAGTAGGTTAAACCAATTATCAATCAAATTGACATTTACAAACTATTGTGAATCCAAATCACAATCTAACCATCAGATCGATCAGATCTTCTATTGTGTGTGACCCCATAGGTTCTATTCTATCTAAATAAACCTCTAGGTGCAGTTAACGTATGATACAGTTCCTCTATCATGGATTCCGACATGATGGAGATCATGGATAACTCGTCAAACCCCATCATCTGTTATATGTCAAGATTTATTCGACTCTAGTTCGAGATTGAAAAACTCTTTTCAAAAAACTACCTTGGCCAAGAATTTATGAACTCAGTCTCATAAATCACATAGGATCTCTTCTAATCTATCAAGGTCGATAGATTCCATCTAGATACACCCCTACTCACACAATGAACCTACTGCAGTCAATCTGCACCATAAAGATCCAAATGGATGGACCCATATTTATGAGCTCATCAAACTACAACAACCTCACTGTGAATAGCCGAGACATCGCAGGTCAAAGGATCAGTCATACAACTGCAACATCAAGTAAGTCACTGACGAGTGGATAGACATCCAAGTGACTACTTGCTATGGTCACGCTCAGTATCCTTATTCTCTAACAAGCACTTGCACAATCACTCCAGTGTCTCCACACTGTGGACTCAAGACTCGTCCATCAAAGAAAGTGATTTGTGCACTAATCTCAGCGGATCGATCACAGTCCTTGTGATGATCCATCAATTAGGAGCAATTCTGAAAATAATCACCAATGACACATGCCTCAAATTCTCAACTCTTGAGAATATGCATCATCATCTTATTAATTTCTTAGACGATTCATGGACACATAAGAAAATGAATGAAAAAAATGCCCAGCTTAATAATTTCATAATTAGGTCAAGTACAAATTTATGTCCTAAAATAAAATAATGCATTAGGCAAATTGGCTTCTAGGGCATACTTCTAACATGACGGTGCCGCACTCGAGTGCCAAAGATCGAGTGAGATTTCAAGATGCGACCAATCTATTATCCCCATTGGCTTAACATGATTGCTAAGGATCACCGACCCTAGATGAGATAGTGAGTCACATAAAGACTACTAATGCTACCACACTCAAGCATAGTAGGTTAGGCAAGCTTTGTAGATGCCACCAATCTGTTATGACAATGGGCCTAGCAAGTTTGCCAAAGATCTCCAACCACGAACGAAATACCAGGCAAGTCTCACAAAGACCTCCGACAACACCTCACTCAAGCAGCACAGGTTGAGCGAGCCTTCCAAGAGGCCACCGATCTGCTACTGTCCAAGTACCAATTAAATACCTAGTTGAAACTAGGATCAGGTGGGAGAAAACACATCTGGCCTAATCACCTAGGTGCTGCCTATCCAAAAGCCCAAGCGACGAAAGACTTGGAAAGACAAACAACCGACCTCTTTAGATAGAGGAAGAAGGCATCAAGGTAAGAGGTCGAGCTACAAGTAACGACAGAGTGGCCATAGCCCATTTACCTTAAAGCGATGTTGAGCAGGGGCCAAAGGTGTGAGAGCCGACCACCAACACAAGCCTCCTTAGATCTACCCCTAGACACCTCAGTCACAATTTCCCAAACTTATTAGGTTGAAATGATTGAACTGAGGAACTCTGATCTTCGATCCTTGACCTTAGAATTGTGGTTGAGCTAGCGCTTCTAACCACAGCACTATTAGATGTATGTTGTAAAAGCCAATCTGACTGACACATTATTTATTCTGAGATATAGTTTTGTACTAAACTTTGTTATTATTTAATAATATTGGGCATCTTTTTTTATTCATGTTGTGTATGTGTCCATGAATCGTCCAAGAAATTAATAAGATAATGATACATATTCTCAAGAGTCGAGAACTTGAGCCATGTGTCATTGGTGATTAATTCCTAAATGCTCCTGATCGATGGATCATCACGGAGATGGTGATTGATTCGATGAGATTAGTGCACAAATCGCTTTTCTTTTGGATAGACAAGTCTCGAGTCCACAGTGTAGGGATACTGAAGTGATACTGCAGGTGCTTATTAGAGAATAAGGGTAACAAGCGTGACAAATGCAAGAAGTCACTTGGATGTCATCTACTCGTCAGTGACTTACTTGATGTTGTAGTGGTTGTTAGTGATTCTATGATGTGAGGCCGCAGCGGAAGCGCGGGCTTTCAAAAATTTTCATAATGAAATCACGTAACATCAGACCCTAAAACCAAGATCACCTTAGTGGTAATAATCAAACTTATAAAATAAATGTAGGAATAGAAGAAAACCTGTAACGTTAATTCCAATAATCAAAATTTTTACTAGGCACCCAAGTGTTCACCCTCCAATGTTGATCCACAAAGAAACTTGCTTTAAGATTCTAACTCCGAAAGAACTTGATTCTTGATGCTGAATTCTTCCAAGAAATTCAATTGGCTTCTAAGAAAAACAACACTTCTCAAGTGCTTTGCCTTTCTCTCTCTTCTCTTGGCTTCCTTCTCCTTCTTTCCAATTATCCTTTTCTTTCGTAATTCTTCTTCTAAGCCTTTTGTCCTAAAGAAGACATTTTGTCTTAATTTAGAACAACCTTGGAGAGAGATGTAAGAAAGAAGGGATTGGATTGATTATTGGAACCCCGGGAATGCCAACTATTTATAGTTGGCGAGGGGGTGCTCTTGGTGTGAGGATGCATCACCAAAAGATGCATCCTTACACGCTTCATGAAGGAAGAGGCGCCTCATCAAGAGGCGCCATCCAATCATGAAGCAAGAGGCGCCTCTTGAAGAGGTGCCAACTCTTCACCGCGCTGCACACACCCCTCATCCTCTCATGCATAAAAAATAGGGAAGACGTTCATCATCAAGTGGCACGATCCTTATCCCTTCATCCAATGGCTGATGGTGATCCAAAGGCCATAAAAGATGGCGCCTCATTTATCTTGGGTGTGAGGATAAGAGGAGGAAGTTAAATGGATAAGAATCCTTCAACGAAATGGATTCTTCATCCTTATCCATTTATGCGCCATCAAACCCAATCCAATTGAATTTAAACCAAGCCAATTAGGTGCCAACTCTTGGTTAACCTAAACTAGGATATGATCTAACCAAAAGGCCAATTTAATTAGATCAATCCAAATCAAGAATCAAATTCAAATCCAATTCAAATTAAGAGCTAGAGTTTGCAACATGTGCTAGCATGTTCATTCTGCAAACATGATCTAATCTAATTAGATCCTTAATCAGTTCCTTTGTGTTTGACCTATTGGGTTCCATATCTAGCCATCAGTAGGTCCAGATGCAAGTTGATCTGATTTGATTAGAACTTTTCTAATCGATTTAGGTCCAAACTATGCAAACCCGAGCTTAATAATTAGAATCCTTTCTAATTGGTGGTCGAATTAAATTCTTTAATTCAATCAAACCTACAAGACAAGATTGACGTCTAGCAACATATCATGTCTACCCGAAAGATATAGAATTCGGTGAAAATACCAAATATACCCTTCAGTGGCAAGTTATCGTACAATTTAATCCTTCAATCAAGCTGCATCCCGAATATGTATATGAGTATCGATCTATATCAAGCTCAATTATATATTCATGTTTCTCTCAATATTCTAATAATAATTCGAATAATAAAATAATAGAAACTCTTTCTAATTTTCATTCTGCTTTGATCAAAGACTCTCGAAATTATCATACGATTAGAGTAAATAGGACTTTATGAATGAATCCTACTCCAAGTAGGACTCTAATAATTTGAAGTCCTAATCTAATTAGAACTTTACGTTTCCTACTCTAAGTAGGACTCTTGAACCTTATCAAATAAGATCAAGCCCAATTAATTAAGTCCAATTGATTCAATCAAATTGCAATCCAATTGCAATTAATTCCTTCTTCAACTCACTTACTCTTAGTAGGTTAAACCAATTATCAATCAAATTGACATTTACAAACTATTGTGAATCCAAATCACAATCTAACCATCAGATCGATCAGATCTTCTATTGTGTGTGACCCCATAGGTTCTATTCTATCTAAATAAACCTCTAGGTGCAGTTAACGTATGATACAGTTCCTCTATCATGGATTCCGACATGATGGAGATCATGGATAACTCGTCAAACTCCATCATCTGTCATATGTCAAGATTTATTCGACTCTAGTTCGAGATTGAAAAACTCTTTTCAAAAAACTACCTTGGCCAAGAATTTACGAACTCAGTCTCATAAATCACATAGGATCTCTTCTAATCTATCAAGGTCGATAGATTCCATCTAGATACACCCCTACTCATACAATGAACCTACTGCAGTCAATCTACACCATAAAGATCCAAATGGATGGACCCATATTTATGAGCTCATCAAACTACAACAACCTCACTGTGAATAGCCGAGACATCGCAGGTCAAAGGATCAGTCATACAACTGCAACATCAAGTAAGTCACTGACGAGTTGATAGACATCCAAGTGACTACTTGCTATGGTCACGCTCAGTATCCTTATTCTCTAACAAGCACTTGCACAATCACTCCAGTGTCTCCACACTGTGGACTCAAGACTCGTCCATCAAAGAAAGTGATTTGTGCACTAATCTCAGCGGATCGATCACAGTCCTTGTGATGATCCATCAATTAGGAGCAATTCAGAAAATAATCACCAATGACACATGCCTCAAATTCTCAACTCTTGAGAATATGCATTATCATCTTATTAATTTCTTAGATGATTCATGGACACATAAGAAAATGAATAAAAAAAATGCCCAGCTTAATAAATTCATAATTAGGTCAAGTACAAATTTATGTCCTAAAATAAAATAATGCATTAGGCAAATTGGCTTCTAGGGCATACTTCTAACATGACGGTGCCGCACTCGAGTGCCAAAGATCGAGTGAGATTTCAAGATGCGACCAATCTATTATCCCCATTGGCTTAACATGATTGCTAAGGATCACCGACCCTAGATGAGATAGTGAGTCACATAAAGACTACTAATGTTACCACACTCAAGCATAGTAGCTTAGGCAAGCTTTGTAGATGCCACCAATCTGTTATGACAATGGGCCTAGCAAGTTTGCCAAAGATCTCCAACCACGAACGAAATACCAGGCAAGTCTCACAAAGACCTCCGACAACACCTCACTCAAGCAGCACGGGTTGAGCGAGCCTTCCAAGAGGCCACCGGTCTGCTACTGTCCAAGTACCAATTAAATACCAAGTTGAAACTAGCATCAGGTGGGAGAAAACACATCTGGCCTAATCACCTAGGTGCTGCCTATCCAAAAGCCCAAGCGACGAAAGACTTGGAAAGACAAACAACTGACCTCTTTAGATAGAGGAAGAAGGCATCAAGGTAAGAAGTCGAGCTACAAGTAATGACAGAGTGGCCATAGCCCATTTACCTTAAAGCGATGTTGAGCAGGGGCCAAAGGTGTGAGAGCCGACCACCAACACAAGCCTCCTTAGATCTACCCCTAGACACCTCAGTCACAATTTCCCAAACTTATTAGGTTGAAATGATTGAACTGAGGAACTCTGATCTTCGATCCTTGACCTTAGAATTGTGGTTGAGCTAGCGCTTCTAACCACAGCACTATTAGATGTATGCTCTAAAAGCCAATCTGACTGACACATTATTTATTCCGAGATATAGTTTTGTACTAAACTTTGTTATTATTTAATAATATTGGGCATCTTTTTTATTCATGTTGTGTATGTGTCCATGAATCGTCCAAGAAATTAATAAGATAATGATACATATTCTCAAGAGTCGAGAACTTGAGCCATGTGTCATTGGTGATTAATTCCTAAATGCTCCTGATCGATGGATCATCACGGAGATGGTGATTGATCCGATGAGATTAGTGCACAAATCGCTTTTCTTTTGGATAGACGAGTCTCGAGTCCACAGTGTAGGGATACTGAAGTGATACTGCAGGTGCTTATTAGAGAATAAGGGTAACAAGCGTGACAAATGCAAGAAGTCACTTGGATATCATCTACTCGTCAGTGACTTACTTGATGTTGTAGTGGTTGTTAGTGATTCTATGATGTGAGGCCGCAGCGGAAGCGCGGGCTTTCAAAAATTTTCATAATGAAATCACGTAACATCAGACCCTAAAACCAAGATCACCTTAGTGGTAATAATCAAACTTATAAAATAAATGTAGGAATAGAAGAAAACCTGTAACGTTAATTCCAATAATCAAAATTTTTACTAGGCACCCAAGTGTTCACCCTCCAATGTTGATCCACACAGAAACTTGCTTTAAGATTCTAACTCCGAAAGAACTTGATTCTTGATGCTGAATTCTTCCAAGAAATTCAATTTGCTTCTAAGAAAAATAACACTTCTCAAGTGCTTTGCCTTTCTCTCTTTTCTCTTGGCTTCCTTCTCCTTCTTTCCAATTATCCTTTTCTTTCGTAATTCTTCTTCTAAGCCTTTTGTCCTAAAGAAGACATTTTGTCTTAATTTAGAACAACCTTGGAGAGAGATGTAAGAAAGAAGGGATTGGATTGATTATTGGAACCCCGGGAATGCCAACTATTTATAGTTGGCGAGGGGGTGCTCTTGGTGTGAGGATGCATCACCAAAAGATGCATCCTTACATGCTTCATGAAGGAAGAGGCGCGTCATCAAGAGGCGCCATCCAATCATGAAGCAAGAGGTGCCTCTTGAAGAGGTGCCAACTCTTCACCGCGCTGCACACACCCCTCATCCTCTCATGCATAAAAAATAGGGAAGACGTTCGTCATCAAGTGGCACGATCCTTATCCCTTCATCCAATGGCTGATGGTGATCCAAAGGCCATAAAAGATGGCGCCTCATTTATCTTGGGTGTGAGGATAAGAGGAGGAAGTTAAATGGATAAGAATCCTTCAACCAAATGGATTCTTCATCCTTATCCATTTATGGCGCCATCAAACCCAATCCAATTGAATTTAAACCAAGCCAATTAGGTGCCAACTCTTAGTTAACCTAAACTAGGATATGATCTAACCAAAAGGCCAATTTAATTAGATCAATCCAAATCAAGAATCAAATTCAAATCCAATTCAGATTAAGAGCTAGAGTTTGCAACATGTGCTAGCATGTTTATTCTGCAAACATGATCTAATCTAATTAGATCCTTAATCAGTTCCTTTGTGTGTGACCTATTGAGTTCCATATCTAGCCATCAGTAGGTCCAGATGCAAGTTGATCTGATTTGATTAGAACTTTTCTAATCGATTTAGGTCCAAACTATGCAAACCCGAGCTTAATAATTAGAATCCTTTCTAATTGGTGGTCGAATTAAATTCTTTAATTCAATCAAACCTACAAGACAAGATTGACGTCTAGCAACATATCATGTCTACCCGAAAGATATAGAATTCGGTGAAAATACCAAATATACCCTTCAGTGGCAAGTTATCGTACAATTTAATCCTTCAATCAAGCTGCATCCCGAATATGTATATGAGTATCGATCTATATCAAGCTCAACTATATATTCATGTTTCTCTCAATATTCTAATAATAATTCGAATAATGAAATAATAGAAAATCTTTTTAATTTTCATTCTGCTTTGATCAAAGACTCTCGAAATTATCATACGATTAGAGTAAATAGGACTTTATGAATCCTACTCCAAGTAGGACTCTAATAATTTGAAGTCCTAATCTAATTAGAACTTTACGTTTCCTACTCTAAGTAGGACTCTTGAACCTTATCAAATAAGATCAAGCCCAATTGATTCAATCAAATTGCAATCCAATTGCAATTAATTCCTTCTTCAACTCACTTACTCTTAGTAGGTTAAACCAATTATCAATCAAATTGACATTTACAAACTATTGTGAATCCAAATCACAATCTAACCATCAGATCGATCAGATCTTCTATTGTGTGTGACCCCATAGGTTCTATTCTATCTAAATAAATCTCTAGGTGCTGTTAACGTATGATACAGTTCCTCTATCATGGATTCCGACATGATGGAGATCATGGATAACTCGTCAAACCCCATCATCTGTCATATGTCAAGATTTATTCGACTCTAGTTCGAGATTGAAAAACTCTTTTCAAAAAACTACCTTGGCCAAGAATTTACGAACTCAGTCTCATAAATCACATAGGATCTCTTCTAATCTATCAAGGTCGATAGATTCCATCTAGATACACCCCTACTCACACAATGAACCTACTGCAGTCAATCTGCACCATAAAGATCCAAATGGATGGACCCATATTTATGAGCTCATCAAACTACAACAACCTCACTGTGAATAGCCGAGACATCGCAGGTCAAAGGATCGGTCATACAACTGCAACATCAAGTAAGTCACTGACGAGTGGATAGACATCCAAGTGACTACTTGCTATGGTCACGCTCAGTATCCTTATTCTCTAACAAGCACTTGCACAATCACTCCAGTGTCTCCACACTGTGGACTCAAGACTCGTCCATCAAAGAAAGTGATTTGTGCACTAATCTCAGCGGATCGATCACAGTCCTTGTGATGATCCATCAATTAGGAGCAATTCAGAAAATAATCACCAATGACACATGCCTCAAATTCTCAACTCTTGAGAATATGCATCATCATCTTATTAATTTCTTAGACGATTCATGGACACATAAGAAAATGAATGAAAAAAATGCCCAGCTTAGTAAATTCATAATTAGGTCAAGTACAAATTTATGTCCTAAAATAAAATAATGCATTAGGCAAATTGGCTTCTAGGGCATACTTCTAACATGACGGTGCCGCACTCGAGTGCCAAAGATCGAGTGAGATTTCAAGATGCGACCAATCTATTATCCCCATTGGCTTAACATGATTGCTAAGGATCACCGACCCTAGATGAGATAGTGAGTCACATAAAGACTACTAATGCTACCACACTCAAGCATAGTAGGTTAGGCAAGCTTTGTAGATGCCACCAATCTGTTATGACAATGGGCCTAGCAAGTTTGCCAAAGATCTCCAACCACGAACGAAATACCAGGCAAGTCTCACAAAGACCTCCGACAACACCTCACTCAAGCAGCACAGGTTAAGCGAGCCTTCCAAGAGGCCACCGGTCTGCTACTGTCCAAGTACCAATTAAATATCTAGTTGAAACTAGGATCAGGTGGGAGAAAACACATCTGGCCTAATCACCTAGGTGCTGCCTATCCAAAAGCCCAAGCGACGAAAGACTTGGAGAGACAAACAACTGACCTCTTTAGATAGAGGAAGAAGGCATCAAGGTAAGAAGTCGAGCTACAAGTAACGACAGAGTGGCCATAGCCCATTTACCTTAAAGCGATGTTGAGCAGGGGCCAAAGGTGTGAGAGCCGACCACCAACACAAGCCTCCTTAGATCTACCCCTAGACACCTCAGTCACAATTTCCCAAACTTATTAGGTTGAAATGATTGAACTGAGGAACTCTGATCTTCGATCCTTGACCTTAGAATTGTGGTTGAGCTAGCGCTTCTAACCACAGCACTATTAGATGTATGCTCTAAAAGCCAATCTGACTGACACATTATTTATTCTGAGATATAGTTTTGTACTAAACTTTGTTATTATTTAATAATATTGGGCATCTTTTTTTATTCATGTTGTGTATGTGTCCATGAATCGTCCAAGAAATTAATAAGATAATGATACATATTCTCAAGAGTCGAGAACTTGAGCCATGTGTCATTGGTGATTAATTCCTAAATGCTCCTGATCGATGGATCATCACGGAGATGGTGATTGATCCGAGGAGATTAGTGCACAAATCGCTTTTCCTTTGGATAGACGAGTCTCGAGTCCACAGTGTAGGGATACTGAAGTGATACTGCAGGTGTTTATTAGAGAATAAGGGTAACAAGCGTGACAAATGCAAGAAGTTACTTGGATGTCATCTACTCGTCAGTGACTTACTTGATGTTGTAGTGGTTGTTAGTGATTCTATGATGTGAGGCCGCAGCGGAAGCGCGGGCTTTCAAAAATTTTCATAATGAAATCACGTAACATCAGACCCTAAAACCAAGATCACCTTAGTGGTAATAGTCAAACTTATAAAATAAATGTAGGAATAGAAGAAAACCTGTAACGTTAATTCCAATAATCAAAATTTTTACTAGGCACCCAAGTGTTCACCCTCCAATGTTGATCCACACAGAAACTTGCTTTAAGATTCTAACTCCGAAAGAACTTGATTCTTGATGCTGAATTCTTCCAAGAAATTCAATTGGCTTCTAAGAAAAATAACACTTCTCAAGTGCTTTGCCTTTCTCTCTTTTCTCTTGGCTTCCTTCTCCTTCTTTCCAATTATCCTTTTCTTTCGTAATTCTTCTTCTAAGCCTTTTGTCCTAAAGAAGACATTTTGTCTTAATTTAGAACAACCTTGGAGAGAGATGTAAGAAAGAAGGGATTGGATTGATTATTGGAACCCCGGGAATGCCAACTATTTATAGTTGGCGAGGGGGTGCTCTTGGTGTGAGGATGCATCACCAAAAGATGCATCCTTACACGCTTCATGAAGGAAGAGGCGCCTCATCAAGAGGCGCCATCCAATCATGAAGCAAGAGGCGCCTCTTGAAGAGGTGCCAACTCTTCACCGCGCTGCACACACCCCTCATCCTCTCATGCATAAAAAATAGGGAAGACGTTCGTCATCAAGTGGCACGATCCTTATCCCTTCATCCAATGGCTGACGGTGATCCAAAGGCCATAAAAGATGGCGCCTCATTTATCTTGGGTGTGAGGATAAGAGGAGGAAGTTAAATGGATAAGAATCCTTCAACCAAATGGATTCTTCATCCTTATCCATTTATGGCGCCATCAAACCCAATCCAATTGAATTTAAACCAAGCCAATTAGGTGCCAACTCTTGGTTAACCTAAACTAGGATATGATCTAACCAAAAGGCCAATTTAATTAGATCAATCCAAATCAAGAATCAAATTCAAATCCAATTCAAATTAAGAGCTAGAGTTTGCAACATGTGCTAGCATGTTCATTTTGCAAACATGATCTAATCTAATTAGATCCTTAATCAGTTCCTTTGTGTGTGACCTATTGGGTTCCATATCTAGCCATCAGTAGGTCCAGATGCAAGTTGATCTGATTTGATTAGAACTTTTCTAATCGATTTAGGTCCAAACTATGCAAACCCGAGCTTAATAATTAGAATCCTTTCTAATTGGTGGTCGAATTAAATTATTTAATTCAATCAAACCTACAAGACAAGATTGATGTCTAGCAACATATCATGTCTACCCGAAAGATATAGAATTCGGTGAAAATACCAAATATACCCTTCAGTGGCAAGTTATCGTACAATTTAATCCTTCAATCAAGCTGCATCCCGAATATGTATATGAGTATCGATCTATATCAAGCTCAATTATATATTCATGTTTCTCTCAATATTCTAATAATAATTCGAATAATGAAATAATAGAAACTCTTTCTAATTTTCATTCTGCTTTGATCAAAGACTCTCGAAATTATCATACGATTAGAGTAAATAGGATGCGATCTTCTCTTACTAGAAGTGATTGATTCCTTATTGACCACTCACAACCTTCGTACACAATCTACCATATCCGAAAGACCCCGTACACGACTTTAGTCATGAATGAGTATGAACCAAAACACGAATTCATGTGCACAAGATACCATAGTGGTCTCGGGTCAAAGGATCAGTTGCACAACTCCTACTAAGAAAATCATCTTTTGACATGTAAGTAAGACTCCATAAGATATTCTCTTGGCAGGTCAATTCAGTGAACTCATTTTTCTAATGAGCACCTATATCCTTGTATTAGTGTCTCCACACAAGTGGTTGTGAGATCAATCATCCTCTCCATCGAGTATACAGAAGATGTGCTAGTCTTTTCGGTAACATTGATCCCCGACTCAATGTACCAATAACTGAGAATATTTTAGATTAGAATTTTGGAGTTTTAGGTCTCACTTGTATGATCTCAACATAGCCCTAAAACCATTGTCCTAATCTATGGGGTTCATCGTAAATATAAGATGCGGCATATGATGAAACATCATGTCTTTTTCATTTATAATACAATGTCATGTACATGAGCTGAAAAAACAAAAGAAATCCTATCGCAATATAGATTGCGATTGGCTTGTAGGGTATTATTCTTTCAATCTTCCACTTGCACTAAAGCCAATCGCCCTTAATCTTTAACCCCATACAATCTAGGTGGCGATCAAACTGCTATTGAGGTAAAGCTTTAGTGAATGGGTCTGCTAAGTAGTTCTTCGTATCTACTCATTCAATGATTATATCTTGTCTTTCGACAATCTCTCGAATGAGGTAAAAGCGCCTTAGAATATGCTTAAATTTATGATGAGACCTTAGTTTCTTTGCTTGAGTAATAGCTCCAGTGTTATCACAATAAATTAGCACTGGTTTAGCACTCTCATGAACACCACCCAATTCAGTGATGAACTTCTTCATCCAGACAGCTTCCTTAGCAGCTTCACTTACAACAATGTATTCTGCGTCAGTAACTGAGTCAGCTACAATCTGCTGCTTGAAACTCTTCCAACTCACTGCACCACCATACAAGGTAAAGACATACCCTAAAATAAACTTGCTATTATCTGGATCTGACTGAAAACTAAAATCAGAATATCCTTTCTAGTTTCAACTTAGATCCTCCATACACTAGAAAAACATCTTTAGTTCTTCTCAAGTACTTAAGAATGTTTTTTACTTCTTTCCAATGATCCTCTCCTAGATCACCCTGAAATCTACTTGCTACGCCCAAGGCATAAGCAACATCAAGCCTGGTACATAGCATAGCATACATTAGTGACCCTACTGCTGAAGCATAGGAAAAAGAATTCATTCTATTCCTTTCTTCAGGTGTCTTAGGAGACATCTTCTTAGAGAGATGTATGCCATGACCCATGATAAGTAACCTCTTTTACTCCTATCCATGCTGAACCTTTTCAGCACAAGATCTATGTACCTAAACCGGGACAAGCCTAGCATCCTCTTAGATCTATCCCTATATATCTTTATTCCAAGTATATAGGATGCTTCACCCAAGTATTTCATGGAAAACCTTTTTGATAGCCAAGTCTTGACCGATTGTAACATTGAAATATCATTTCCAATGATAAGTATGTCATCTACATACAAAATTAAGAAAACAATAGCACTCTCACTTGTCTTCTTATACACACAAGGTTCATCCACATTTTTTGATAAAGCCAAACTCTTTGATTGTTATATCAAATGGATGTTCCAACTTCTCGATGCTTGCTTTAATCCATAAATGGATTTCTTAAGCTTGCATACTTGATTTGTTCTTCCACTTGAGTCATGTAAATCTCTTCCTCAAGATGTCCATTAAGGAAGGCGGTTTTACATCCATTTGTTAGAAGTATGCCTTAGAAGCCAATTTGGCTGACACATTATTTAGTTCTAG
Source organism: Phoenix dactylifera (assembly GCF_051530095.1). Classification (NCBI taxonomy): domain Eukaryota; kingdom Viridiplantae; phylum Streptophyta; class Magnoliopsida; order Arecales; family Arecaceae; genus Phoenix; species Phoenix dactylifera. The sequence goes on from NC_143190.1 coordinate 24,799,607, forward strand.
GACATAAATTTGTACTTAACCTAATTATGAATTTATTTAGTTAGCCATTCTTTTCATTTATGTTCTTATGTGTCCATGAATTATCCAAGAAATTAATAAGATGATAATGCATATTCTCAAGAGTTGAGAATTTGAGGCATATGTCATTGGTGATTTATTCCTGAATTGCTCCTCATCGATGGATCATCATGAGAGCGATGATCGATCCGCTGAGATTACTGCACAGATCGCTTTTTTTGATGGACGGGTCTCGAGTCCACAGTGTGGGGACACTGGATCAATTGAGTCATGATCCAATTGGGTCCTAATTAGATTAGGACTCCAAGAGTCATAATTGATTCAATCTTATGGATAAGGATCTTGAATCAAATAAGGTGACTAATTGGGTTCCTAATTAGATTAGGATTCAATGAACCAAGGGCCACCTAAATCCTAATTTGATTAGGATTAGAAGGGAGGGGCAAGAGCCCCTCCTTTCCTTGGATACTCTTGGGATCTGCATCCAAGGTGTTTGGGATGCGAGACCTGAATAAGAAAAAGGAGAAGGGGGCCGGCCCCCCTTGCTTCTTGTTTCATGTTGGCGACCTCCTCCCCTCTCCCCTTCTTCCTTCCACAGCAAGCAAGGGAAAAAGGCAGCAAGGCTCTCTCTTCCTTCTTCCATCTGCAAGACAAGAAGAAAACATAGAGAGGAAGGTGTTCCTCTCTTCCTTCTCTTTCTTCCTCCTCTTGAGAGTAATCAAGAGTTGATTGTTTAGAAGAGTTCCAACCATTAAAAGGGATCTCTTCAAGGGAGCTAGCACCCTGGTGAGATAACGACCTTGATCGATCCAGATCTTCGTGTGAATACCCATAAAGGCCGGACATTTGTGCGGCTTCAAGCGAACCCAAACTCCACAATCATCAGATAGCGGTGAAGATCTACCCGCTCAAAGATAAAGATTTGATCTTTACAATTTTTAATTGTAGATCTGAAATAATCAAGTAATTAATTTTAATCCTCCCTTAGATTTCATAATTTTTGAGTTAGAGAACTCAGAATTTTTTTTTAAAATCTACCTTTCCTGGGACGTTCACGTGATGAACGACCCTGCACGTGTGTTTCCGTTGCGATCGTCGCAACGCGTGCGTGGGTAACCTGACAGTGGTATTAGAGCCGCGTTTTTGGGATTTAGATTAAGATTAATAGGCTTGATTAGGATTTAATTAAGATCTGAAATTTTTATATGCTTGCTGAAATTTCTGCTTGCTGAAATTTCAGATTTCAGCATGCTTATTTTTATTTTAAAATTCTGATCTTGCATGATTAATTTTAATTACAATGAGATTGCAATAATTGAAATCATGTCTTGCATGATCAAAGTTTCAGTTGATAGCATATTTAATTAAAACTTTCATATCTGAAAAATATATTCATGAGATGCATGAGGTATGATCAAATCATGGGTTCATGATCATAAAAAGGATATTTGTTCATGCTTATGCTTAACAGGAAACTAATATATGCATGAGATGTATATATATGTTAAGCAATATTTTACATGAGATATGAATAAAAATCTAAATAGGTTAGGTCATTTACATAAGATGTAAACTTGAACAAATATATTATTTACATAAGATGTAAATACATAACATATGAAAGGAGTTTCACATTCGCATGAGATATGAATAAGGTCTAAACAAATATAAAATTTACATAGGATGTAAACTTGAACAAATATGTCATTTACATAAGACGTAAATACATAACATATGAAATGAGTTTTATATTCACATAAGATGTGAACAAGGCCTAAATAATTGTGACATTTACATAAGATGTTAACTCTAATCGAGACCTAAAACCTCCTCAATCAGTCGAGAGTGAACAATACATTGAGCTAACCATATTTGATTAATTGATCTAATTGGTGTCTAGAAAAGTATTAATTGAAGGTGGTTATTTAATTAGGATCTTACTTTCTGAGTAAGGAAAGCCTCCCACCTGCTTACCTGGCCAATTGATCGATTACCTCCTATGAAAAGCTCAAAGTTGGAATCATTTAGACTAGATTACCTAATATTAAGTCTACAAGTCTTCCACCGTAGTAGAGCTGCTAAAGTCTTTCCGGCGTTGATTTGTCTCGGCTGGATATAGTGGGCAAGTTGCATCGAAAGACCGGACTTCTCTATTGACATGAGATGTAGTGGGGGTAAAGGTGGGGTTGGGCACCAAGAACTGTTAGGTGAGGACCCAATGATGACTTTACTTCTGCAGAATATATAGTGGGTCTGACTTAACCAAGAAAAAAGACTAATAACTATTAGGTGAGGTCCTTATGACTTAGAGACCAAGTTGGCTACAACTTACTTAAGAAGTATTGTATAAAGAGTTGTACACTCATCATTTATGTGTTACCAATAATAACTCTTAGGTGAGGTGGTATGTAAATTGGTTGGACTGTAGCACCCCACTTGAAACTAAGGGTCACAGGTTTCTGTTTCTCTACTAGAGAAGTATAAGAGATTCGAGAAAATAGTGGGAGGAGTTTGTTTTAAAAGGCCCTAAAACAAATAGAGTTCAAGTACAAAATTCTAATTAGAATCTTTACTCTCTGAGGTTTATAAAGTGAAGTTCTAAACTCTTAACTCGTAACCTAGAGAACAACCGTTTGACCAAACCTAATTATAAAGACTAGCTCTGCAATTTCAAAATAGTTCTGAATTGTGAGAAAATAGGGCATGTCCTAGACCATGAAATTCTTTTGTTGCCAGTCTGTCCGATTACTGATCAGCGTGAGACGTATGACAAGTGGGCAGACGATACAATAAAGTTAGGTGCTACATAATGGCATCCATGTCCAACAAACTACAATGCCAGCATGAGAACATGAAGACTGCCCGAGATATATTAAATCACCTGCAAGAGTTGTATGGTAAACAGAGTCGCGCAGCACGATTTGAAGTGTCCAAAAGGCTCTTCAAGGCCAAGATGCGTGAAGGGCAGTCTATCCATGATCATGGTTTGACTATGATAAAGAACTTAGAGGAGCTTAAGATGCTCGGCATGACCATGCAGAAGGAAGTGCAAATGGATTTGATCCTACAATCCCTTCCAGCTTCGTATGAATAGTTTATAGTAAACTACCATATGAACAAGATTGTATGCATCAAAATAGAATTGTTAAATAAATTGGTAACTACCTTAGGGACCTTGAAGAGTTCAACGGGCATCATTCTCGCGGTCGAGTTGGCTTCTACTTCCAAGAGAGAGTCTACCTAGAAGAAGAAGAAGCCCACGAAGAAGTAGAAGACCGAGAAAAGGCCAAGTAAGGATGTTCTAAGAAAAAGGCTAATTGCAAGGAAAAGTGTTTCCATTGCATCATGGACGGCCATTAGAAGAAATTGTCCTATAAACATGGAAAGCATAAAGAGCAAGAAATGTAACAGACCTTCAGAAGGTATGTCAGATATGCTCATTACTAAAAGGATACTTAGGGACTGTTGCCTGCTGCTAGCAGAAATTTGATTTTTGTATCTTGTTTAGCACAGAAAGATTTTTATAAGGCTACTATTCCATTTATTTGAGAAATAAATTGGTTGCAAGTGGTTTTATAATTGACAGTCTCTATCACATACATATATGGATATATCTGCAAATGTATCTGAGTAAACAGTGAGTACCATAGGATCCAAAAGGTCTACAAATGAGATAAGTTTAAAGTATTTGTGGCACCTCAGGCTTGGCCATATAGAAGAAGACAGAATAAACAAATTAGACAAACATGGGCTTTTAGGCTCATTGACTTCCGAGTCATATCCAATTTGTGAATCCTGCCTTCAAGGAAAGATGGCCAAATTATCCTTTGTAGGACACGGGGTGTTGGGATCCCCGCACGCCGCAGAAAAATCAGAACGCAGCGGAAGAGGCATATGCAAGATCCCGTTCATCGCATGAACATATTTTAAAATCGATGTTTGTTGATAGATTAGGATTAAATTTTTTTTATAAGATTAGGAAGATCAGATCTTCACCTTGTACGGATAGATGATCACCGTAATCTGATGATCATGGTATTTATTGAAGGTTCGATTGAAGCCGCACACGTGTCCGACCTCTACGGGTATCCATGCGAGGCAGAGGACCAGTCAAAACTTCTGAATCTTTCCAGGATGCTAGCTCCCTTGCAGAGATTACTTTTGATGGCTGAAATCCTCTCTTGATCTATCAACTCTTTGATTGATCTCAAGAGGAAGAAGAAGGATGGATTAAAAGGAAGAAGGCAAAGCCCCTTTATAGCCTTTTTCTTTTCCCTTGCGTTGAAACCAAAGAAGAGAGGGAGGAGGGATGCACGCCTCCTTTTCTTTCTCTTGTTGCTGGCAGCTGAAAACACCAAGAGGGAGAGAGGGTTCACGGCGCAAAAGGGAGAGAAGAAAAATCCCCTTAGGGGCCGCCCCTTATTTTTCTTTTGTAGACGTGTGGAGCTCCTAACTTTTAGGAGCTCCAAGTCTATCCCTAGGAGGGGCCGCCCCTTATTTTTCTTTTGTACACCCCTCCTATTCTCCCTTCACGTATTCACCAAGGGAGGGGCGTACACCCCTCCCTCTTTTCCCTTCATCACGCACGCCCAAGCCCTCATCTCATGAGGGGCGTGAGTTGATTCAATTTTGGGTGCCTAATCCTCTTCTAAAGAGGGTTAGGTGGCTGCATGACTTATCCATATGATTCCTAATCTAATTAGGACCCTATTGGATCTTCACTCAATTGAACTTTTCAATCCTAATCCAATTAGGAGTCATCTTAATCTATTAGGACTTAAGAAATCCTAATCCAATTAGGACTTAAGGAATCCTAATCCAATTAGGACTCATATAATTTTAGTCCTAATCTAATTAGGACTTTAGGAATCCTACTTCAAGTAGGACTCTGATTTAATTTGAAGTTCCAATCTAATTAGGACTCTAGGAGTCCTACTCCAAGTAGGACTCTAGTTAAATAAGATCAAGCCCAATTAATTAAGTCCAATTGATTCAATTAAATTGCAATCCAATTGCAATTATTCCTTCTTCAACTTACAAACTCTTAGTGGGTTACACTAATTATCAACCAAATTGATAATTATAAACTATTTGTGATTCCAAATCACAATTCAACTATCGGATCGGTCAATACCTCTATTGTGTGTGATCCCATAGATTCTATTCTATCTGGTAGTGAGATATATTGCGATCTCTATCACAATATCATTGAAAACTCCTTTATTGCCTAATAGATAACCCAGGAGGGGCGTGAATTGGATACTGTTGCCCAAGAAGACAACCCAAGAGGGGGGGTGAATTGGGTTTGGATTAAATATCGACCAATTAAAAACTATGATTAGTAATTAACTAAATCTATGCAAGCAAACTAGTTAAGTTACTAGATAAAGTGAATGAAGAGAGATAGAGAGAGAGGACAGCAGCCAATACAAACACAAACCAATTTATAGTGGTTCGGAGCTAACCCTTACTCCTACGTCCACTCCCCAAGCTTCACTTGGGAGTTCACTATAATTCCTTGGATTACAGCCCGTTGTTTTATAAGTTCACAACCCAACTTGTTGTTTTCGCGAGATCACAACGAACTCGGTCGGTTTTCACAGGCTCACTAACTAGAACCACCCGATTATTTTTCCGGGATCACAATCGAACCTTTACACCGTTGGTTTTAACCTTGGCTTACCAACAAACCTTACAACTCTTGATTCAATCCCCTGATTAAATCAAGTAAGAAAATAGTTTGGGAAAAGTTACAAGAAAAGCTTCTTAATAAGCAAGTATTAACCAATATGAATAGAGTAGAGTTAGAAGCCCTCAAACAGATTTTGGAAGAGGAAGAAGGAGCTTCTCGAACTCTGAGTCTCCTCTTTGAGTGCACTGAAGATCTGATATCAGAGGAAGAGCCTTGAATACGAAGGGAAGACTTCTAGGAATGTATTGAATGCGTTTCTTCCTTCTTTTGCTTGTCTTTTCTCTCAATAGACTCTTGGTAGATGGAAAACACTTAATGCACAAATGGAGTAACTCTCTTTGTGTCTACTACTGTTCACTCTGGCTATTTAAGCAGTCCCCTTTGAAACTAGCCGTTAGACACTAATTTATAATCGTTCTGCACAGTCTGCAACTCCTGACAATGTATCCGTTGGGGTCGGAGTCGACTCGCTCGATCTGAAGTCGACTCGGCTGTTGCTGGAGTTGACTCTTCCTTTACTGGAGACGACTCGCCCACTGTTCAGGATTTGAATTAAAGTGCTGTCCCGTTCTGGAGTCGACTCGCCAATATCCAGAGATGACTCGGCACTTTTGGAGACGGCTCGTTCTTAGGGTTCCGGAGATCTATATTTCTACATTTCTTTCTCGAGTCGACTCGGATCATCTTGGAGTCGACTCGGCTCTCAGAGCCCGAAAACTGATCCTCTGTCTTTGGAGTTGAACTGCCTTGGAGTCGACTCGGCTCTCAGAGTCCGCAAACTGATCCTCTGTCTTTGGAGTTGAACTGCCTTGGAGTCGACTCGAAACTGTCGGAAGTCGACTCGACAAGCATCGGAGTCCACTCGAAATCATCGGAGTCGACTCGGTGACAGGGTCTGAAATTCATCTTTCTGTCCTTCTATCTGTTCTCAGTCGGAGTCGACTCGTAGTGTACCAGAGTCGACTCGAGCTTGTGCCAGAACCTCTGAAACACTTGAAGTCGACTCGCAAGCTTCCGAAGTCGACTCGAGCTTCAGATTTTGGCTTAATTGTGTCCAACACTTAGCCAAATAATCTTGAAAAAAAGCTCGATGCTCTTAAAGATAAATTCACATATATTTGCCTGAAACACTAGATTGAATTCATTAGTACAACATGAAATATACTCAAATGCTTTGAGCTCATCAAAATCAAATACGGATATAACCAATCACTCCAAAATCTCTCCCTTTTTGATGATGACAAAATATTGAGTATTTATAAAGTGAATTGCTCAACCAAAAAGTGATTTATAGTAAATTTTTGAAATGAATTCAAATGTCTAGTCATTTAATTTATCCAAAATTGAAAGGTATGAATCTGTAAATCCTGAAATTAGAGCTCCCCCTTTCATTTGAAATTGTATAAGCCTTCATATCATGCAATCAATTGTTTGGCTTATATGTGTTTAATGAATTTGCTTTCTTAAGATTTCAGATTCTCCCCCTCAACATATGCATTCAATTTTGTTGAGGTTCTCTGAATTTTCTTTTAATGTCATGAAGCTTTTGAGCTTAAATTTTTACTTTCAGAGGAAAAATCTGTTAATTTGTTCTTGAGTATGATTCAACTAATCTCCGAATATTTCTTGAATAGATTCTAGAGATTACTCCTTGAGGAGCTCCAATAGAGAGATAATAAGCCTCGAGATATCGAATCCACTAAGAACAAATTACTTTTTGCTTTAAAGATTTTCTTTTTAGTGATTCTCTTTACATTTCAATTCCATCATATCTTCTCCCCCTTTTTGTCATCATAGCAAAAAGGCACAAAACACAGAAAAAGTATAAGAACTCAAATTGCACAGTGTTGAAAGTAAATTTCTACTCATTGTATTAAAGTCAAATTTGAGTACAAGTGTGATTACATAACAGAAAAAGTCCTCAAGGGACTGTACATCAAAAAAGAATACACTAGGGTTTTTTTTGTAGTGGAGGATGTGGCTCCCGTACTCAGTTTAGTATGTTTCATGACCATGCTTAGCCCCTCAGAGACGTTTCCTAGTTGTGCGATGATTTCCGAGGTGGCCCTAGACTGTATCGAAGTGAACTATGTCAGACTTTCTTGGAGGGTGTCAAGTTTGGAGATCAAGGCATGTGCTAGCCTTTCTGCACCCTGACTTTGGCTACCAAGTTCATTTCTGATGCTGTCTCGCATTTTCCTCGTGTCATCCTTTATGTCGCTCATATTCCAATATTGAGCTTGGACTAGGCTTCTGATGTTGTAGATTTCCTCCTTCAGGTCTGCAACCATCTTGGACACGGCTGCTAAGGAGGGAACGACGTCAGTGGAGGGAGCAGTCAGGGGACCTCGGAGCTCTCTCAACAAGTCATCTCTCAGCTCTCTCACAATCTCCTGTCTATCTCCCGGAGTTGCTTAGAGCTGATCCGGACTTCCAGGGGCTGCTGAGGTGGTGGTGCAGTAGAGGGTCCAGCTGAAGTGGATGGGAATGAGGGACCAGAAGTGGAAGAAAAAGTGGGAGGAGCTATGTAGTGATCCTGGTCATGATCAGGACTAGGTGAATGATGGGTGGTAGGGTCAGATGGTGTGGATGAGGAGGTTCTCCTAACCCAGACTCCTTCTACTTTATGGAAGCCCATCCTGTGAAGAGTCCCCTCACCCATACGATCAGTGTGCCTAAGGGAGCATGTGGGTTCTCTCACAAGGATAGGGACCTCTAATTCTCTAAAAATAAGAGTAAAGAGCATACCATAGGGAAGGCTTAGCCTAGGCTTATCTAAGGGTTCACAGAGATACCTATAGATTAGCTTTGGGAAGTTTATGGGAATGTCATGTAGGATGTAGAACATCAATGCTAGGTCCTTTTCTGAGATAAAGTCAAACCGACCAGTCTTAGGAAAAAGGGTCCTAGATATGATGCTCAGGAGGAGTCGCATTTCAGCCGTAAGCTGATTTGCAGACACCTCCTCGAGGGGAGATTAGGGTGGTCTCCCTAAAATGGCCGTAAGGGCCTCTGTCCTATCTGTAGGATGTGTGGGAGCGATCCCATCGCAAGACAAGTGAAGGATCCTATCAATGAGATCTTCAGAAATGAGAATGGGTACATTGGCTACTACTCCTTGGATACTACCGCCACCCCTTGTGATGGTCCCATAAAATTCCCGAACTAATCCCGGGTAGGTGGGGAGGTCAAGAGAACAAAAATATTCTAGACTTTGGGCTCTAAGGTGATGCCCTAGGTTGAACCCTTCCCGAGAGAGGAAGTCAAAGTTGACTTTCCTCCCGGTAGAGACTGCCCTTTCGACGCACGGTTGCGAGGGAACCGTCCTCGGCGGAGAAGGAACCGGAGGTGGTGGCCTCACGGGTTCGTTTCTCGCCTTGGACCGTCACTCAGCGCCGCTCGCGGAGAGAGGTCTCTTCCGGCTCGGGACAACGGCTTTTCTAGGCATTTTGACCTAAAAACCGAGGGATGGACAAGAGAAATGGAAGAAAACCTGAGGAAGAGGACCTAGAACGGGTCGGAGACGAGGTCGGAGACGACTCTAGGGTTTTGGAATAGTGGCGGCCGAGAATAGAAGTGAGGAATAAGCGTTTCGATTAGGGTTAAAAATCGGATTTCCGACCTCGAGTCGACTTCGATAAGTCGCGAGTCGACTCGACCTCGAGTCGACTCCTAAATATGCGCGAGTCGACTCGCCCACGAGCCGACTCTAAAATTTATTCGAGTCGACTCGAACTCTGGTACATAACCAACAAACTTGTTATTACCGTGCCAAAGGAGAGAGCTATGGACATATCTAAGATTTAAGAACTAATTTGATGACCATAGATAAGAAATCCTATGTCTAACATAAGCTAATCATCAAAATCAATCAATTAGAGGGGAGTATCATAAGAATGGATCAATCACTCCTAACCCTCTTCTAAGAATACAAAATCGATCTTCACATTAGGGTTTAGTGAAGATATCAGCAAGTTGATCATCAGTGCAAACAAATTCAAGCACTACATCATCATTTAACACATGATCTCTTATGAAGTGATGTCTTATCTCAATATGTTTAGTTCTTGAGTGTTGAATTGGATTTTTAGTTAGATTTATGGCACTTGTATTATCACAATTTATGGAAATCTTATCTTGTTTAATGTCATAATCTTCAAGTTATTGCTTGATTCATAAAATTTGAGCACAACAACTTCGGCAGCAACATATTTGGCTTCAGCCGTAGATAGTGCAACCGAGTTTTGTTTCTTGCTAAACCATGAAATTAAGTTTTCTCCTAAAAATTGACAAGACCCGCTGGTGCTTTTTCTATCAAGTTTACAACCAGCGAAGTCTGAATCAGTGTACCCTATTAAATTTATGCTTGATTCTTTGGAGTACCATAGACCTATATTTTTTATTCCTATGAGATATTTAAAAATTCTCTTAACTGTAGTTAGGTGTGATTCTTTAGGATTAGATTGATATCTAGCACACATGCATACACTAAACATAATATCAGGTCTACTTGCTGTAAAGATCCTATCATACCTCTATACAGCTTTTCATCTTTGTCTAGTTTGCATGATGAGCTCATGGGGGTGCCAATTGATTTATTTCCATCCATATCAAACTTCTTTAGCATTTTCTTGATGTATTTAGCTTAATTGATGAAAATCCCTTCCTTGGATTGTTTGATTTGAAGTCCGAGAAGGTAGTTCAATTCTCCCATCATGCTCATCTCAAATTCACTCTGCATTAACTCAGCAAACTCTTTGCAAAGACGATTGTTAGTAGCACCGAAAATAATATCATCTACATAAATCTGCACTACCAACATATTTTTGTTTTTCTTTTTCAAAAATAGAGTTGTGTCAACATTTTCTCTAGAAAATTCATGGTCTAATAGAAATTTGCTAAGTCTTTCATACCATGCTCTAGGGGCTTGTTTTAGACCATAAAGTGCTTTGTTTAGTCTATAAACATGATTGGGGTATTGATGATTCTCAAAATCAGGAGGTTGTTTTACATAAACTTCCTCATTAATATACCCATTCAAGAAGGCACTTTTTACATCCATTTGGAATAATTTGAAATCTTTATTGCATGCAAATGCTAGTAACAATCTAATTGTCTCAAGTCTAGCTACAGGAGCAAAAGTCTCATCAAAATCTATACCTTCTTCTTGATTATATCCCTTTGCTACTAGTCTAGCCTTGTTCCTAATCACAATTCCATTTTCATCAAGTTTATTTTTGTATATCCATTTAGTTCCTATTATTGAGTATTCAGTGGGTCTTTCAACTAAGTTCCATACTTTATTTCTTATAAATTGGTTAAGTTCCTCTTGCATAGCATTTATCCAATTTACATCACTCTCAGCTTCTTCTATGTTTTTAGGTTCTAAATGTGAAACAAATGCAAGATGATTATTTAAGTTCCTAAGAGAGGCTCTAGTTCTAACATGTTGAGATGGATCACCTAAGATTAATTCTTTAGGGTGACCATGAGCATACCTCCAAGCCTTAGTAAGCCCATGTTCAACAATTGCCTTTTGGTTTGTTGATGTATCTCCAATCTGTTTCGGTTCATTTTCTTGTAATGTCATGTCATTTATCTTTTCCTCAAGTATCCCTGCATCATCATCAAAAAAGCTACTCTTTTGCTGAGTAGAAAGGCACAGCTGAGAGATGGCAGCAGGCGGCATGGCGGAGCCGGTCCTCGTGCTACCGGACTTTTCTATTTCTTTTGAAGTCCACACCGACGCATCAGATTTTGCCATTGGAGGGGTGCTCATGCAGGAAGGGCACCCAATGGCCTACGAGAGTCGGAAGTTGAACGACACCGAGCGCAGGTATACGGTTCATGAAAAGGAAATGACTGCAATTGTGCACTGTCTTCGAACCTGGCGTCATTACCTCCTCGGATCTAAGTTTGTGGTGCGCACGGATAATATGGCCACAAGCTACTTTCAGACCCAACCAAAACTCACCCCCAAGCAGGCGAGATGGCAGCAGTTTCTGGCTGAATTTGATTTCGACATCGAGTACAAGCCGGGCCGAACAAATTCAGTTCCTGATGCTTTGAGTAGAAAGGCACAGCTGGCTGCAGTCTCTTTCTTTTCCGGACCAGCAAGTAACCTAATGGAGAGGGTCAAGACCGAGATGGAGAAGGATCAATGGGCCACTTCCATGGGTGAACTCATCAAAGACGGCAAGGCGCGCCGTTTCTGGACCGAAGGAGGGCTGATTTTGACACAAGGGCGACGTGTCTATGTGCCTTCAGGTGGAGGGCTGAGGCGCGAGGTGTTGCGAGAACACCATGATTCTATGTGGGCGGGACACCAGGGGGTGCATCGGACCCAAGCTCTCATAGAACATAACTACTATTGGCCGAAGATGCGGGATGACATCGAGGAGTATGTTCGCACTTGTCTACTATGCCAACAAGACAAGGTTGAACATCAACGGCCTGCGGGGTTGTTGGAGCCATTACCTATACCAGAGCGTCCGTGGGAGAGTGTCTCCATGGACTTCATCATAGGACTACCTCTGGCGGATGGGAACAGCTCTATCATGGTAGTGGTGGATCGCTTCTCGAAGTACGGAGTCTTCATTGCAGCACCTACTACTTGCCATGCAGAGGACGTGGCGCGGTTGTTCTTTACCTATGTGGTGAAATATTGGGGAATACCGCGGAGTATCGTTTCTGATCGCGATGCTCGCTTCACGGGGAGGTTCTGAACGGAGTTATTTCGGATGCTCGGAACGGAGTTGAAGATGTCCACGGCCTTCCACCCTCAGACCGATGGCCAAACAGAGCGAACCAATGCATTATTGGAGATGTATTTGAGGCACTATGTGAGTGCCAACCAGCGGGATTGGGTGCGACTCTTGGACCAAGCCCAATTCAGCTACAACTTACAGCGATCGGAGTCGACAGGTAAATCACCATTCGAGGTGATTACAGGGCTGCAACCAGACACTCCGGGAAGTATCGCAGCAGACTACATGGGACGTAGTCCGACCGCCTACAGGTTCGTGAGGGATCTGAAGGAGGATACAGATTTGGTTCAGGTCTCCTTGTGGAAGGCGACCAAACGGATGAAGAAGTGGGCTGACATAAAGCGGCGGGCAGCTGAATTTCAGGTTGGTGATCGGGTATTGGTGAAGCTTTATCATCACATGAAATTGAAGTCGGGCTACCACAAAGCACTTGTGAGGAGGTATGAAGGTCCCTTCATCATCACACATCGAATTGGAGAGACAGCATACCGATTGTCGCTGCCTTCCAAGCTGAAAGTGCACCCGGTGTTCCACGTGTCTTTGTTGAAACCATTCAAAGAGGACACAACTGACCCTTCTCGGGCTCGAAGCGGGCGAGCTCCAGTGGCCGTACGAGTTCATTACACCAAGAAGGTTTCTGAAATCAAGGCGGACAGAAAAAAGGGTAACCGTGTGCAATACTTAGTCCGATGGAAAGGACTATCAGATTCAGAAGCAAGCTGGGAATATGGTGACGAACTATGGCAGTTCGAAGACATCATCAACGAGTACCGCCTAGCCTCGTCAGGGGCGACTTCGGCTTAGGTAGGGGAGGGTGTCACGGCTCCTCGAATCGGGGCTGGACCGGATGCGGATCAAGGTATAAACCAGATCAGGTCGCTGGACGGGTTCGAGGTCTGACGGTGCTCTCTAGAGATTTGGGCAACTTGGAGACCAAATCTGGACCCTAGGATCACCTAGGGAAACGTGTGCAAGATGTAGGTGGAATACCCAAGAGCATGGGGCCGTGGGCACGTGCTCCAAGGCGTGTATTGTTGAGAATACATGTTGGTTCATCATTAGGAGGAAAGCTGCTGCAACGAGACTGATTCAGCGTTGTGGGCTTATCTCGAAGCATGGACTGAATCCGGGAAATTGAGATGCATGGAAATGTGTGCCACTGATGGAGGAACGTGGCATAAGTCTCCAGAAGGCAAGGGACACGTTTTAACACGTTTTTATAACTGAAAACGAGTATGGTTAGAAGACGTGGCTGAAACGCTGTTTCCATGCGCTTTCACTTTGAGGGGCATTTTGGGAACTCTACAGAAGTCCGTTCAAAGTGGAAAAGGTGCCATCTGGAAGGATTCTTCGTCCTGATCCAACGAATCTAGTTTCATGGTAATCGGAGTTCGTTTGAGGCACGAACTTGGCTGTTTTATCTGATTGCGCAGAATCCTGCGGGAATCGGGGTTTTCCTATCTTATCTAGAATTCATCCTTATCTTGTGCATGGGAAGTTGAGTTCGTGAGGGACTTGTAACTAGAGGTTGTTCCTCTATAAGAGGACCCTCAAAGGGGAGGGATTGGTATCCGGTAGAGCTGGAGAGGCCAAGAGAGCTTATTGTAATCAGTTGAGTGGTTATTCAATAAAGTTCTCTTCCCCTACATTTCTTCTTCTCCTTCGTGGTATTTTCTGGTGTTGTGTTTCGCTGCATTATTGTTGTTAGGCGTGACCTAAGTCATAGAGACTAGGTACCCACGCCAGGAAGGCTGATCGGTTATCTTCAATAGACCGAGCCGCACGTTGTTGGGATTCGCTTTGTAATCCCTTCGTTCGTGTCACTCCTTCTTCTAGTGAATGCTGTCCAAATCCTTTTCGTTGTCATTTTCTATTCACCTTCCTAAACCTATTCTATGCGAGGATTTTTCATTGTAAACATCAGTGTGATGAGGTGATTTCTATGACTCCTTCTCAGTGATAATAATTTCAAACACTCTAAATTGTAAAGTGAGAACCATTCCATAGGGTAGACTTAGTCTGTTCTTTGTGGCTGCCTCACTCATATTAATCATCATCATTCTATGCAAGTTTAGCTGAAAACCTACTAACATAGAGTGCATTACTACAATGTCCCTCTTAGTCAACCTCTCAAAACGTCCCGTCTTGGAGATCAAAGTTCTCCCTATGATACTATAGAGAAACCTCATTTCTACAGGTAGTTGGGTTGCTATAATCGCTTCCAAGGGACCTATTTCATCCTTACCCAAGATTGCTCTAAGTGCCGCACATTTATCAGAATGCATTGTAGGGGTAAGGTCCTTCATTCGGCATCTTCATAACTCATGCAAATAGTTGTTCGGTCACAATCATTTCAATTTCTCTAACAGAGCAAATTAAGGTTCCTGTCTTGGTATCCATCTTCAAGGAACTATAAAATTCTCTAACTAGATTAGGGTAGATGGGTAAATCCAACGAGCAAATCTAATCCCAACCTAAGGCTTTCAACTTTTCTCCTATTGTAAATCCCTCTCTTTCAAGAAACTCAAAGTCAATTCTCCTACCTATTGTTACGACTCTCTCGGCCGAGGGCGAAGAGGAGATCAGGATTACGGGCTCCGTCGAGTTGGTTTTTCGGTGCGTGGACCTTCTTTCCTCTGGAGCCTCTTTTGTAGGACTCTTCCTTCGAAATGCGAGTTTCTTCCTAGGTTCCCATCTTTGCGAAGATTTGAGGAAAATCCGGAAGGGCTTGGAGTGTTTTTTTTAGAGATCTAGGAGGAACGGAGCAGAGCTAGGGCACGAATGAGAAAGGCTTGAAGGAGGATATGAACAGTCGGCTTCCCATCACCAAGTCAGCTCAAGCTTTAATGGGGATAGCTCTTTCCCAAAAAAAAATCGTCCGCCCGTCCCCGAGATGACTCGTGCAAAAGCTCGAGTCGACTCGTGCAGTCCTACCTCGAGCCAGCTCGAGCCTTGTCCAGCCTATATGACAAAGATAGACTCATATTGGATTGAAATATATCATGGAAAGATTAAAATCAATATGATTAAAGGATAAATTATTGAAATGGGTCAATCACTTCTAATCTTCTTCTAAGAGTACAAAATCTTTCTTCACTCAAGGATTTGTGAGTATATCAGCTAATTAATCTTCAGTATATACAAACTCAAGCAATACATCACCATTCAAAATATGATCTCTTATGAAATGGTGTTTTATCTCGATGTGCTTAGTTCTTGAGTGTTGAATTAAATTTTTAGTTAAATTTATAGCACTAGTATTATCACAATTTATGGAAACTTTGTTTTGATTAATGTCAAAGCCTTCAAGTTGCTATTTAATTCACAAAATTTGATCACAACAACTTTCTGCTGCAATATTTTCAGCTTCCGCCATAGACAATGTAACCAAATTTTGTTTCTTGCTAAACCATGAAATTAAGTTTTCTCCTAAGAATTGGCATGTACTATTGGTGCTTTTTCTGTCTAATTTACAACCAGCGAAATCAGCATCAGTGTATCATATTAAGTCTATATTTGAGTCTTTTGAGTACCATAATCCTACATTTATTATTTCAATTAAGTACTTAAAGATTCTCTTAACAGCAAGCAAGTATGACTCTTTAGATTTGATTGATATCCAGCACATGCAAACACTAAACATGATATCAGGTGTACTAGCTGCAAGATATAAAAGTGATCCAATCATGCCTCTATACAACTTTTGATCTATGCTTTTACCTGATTCATCTTTATCTAATTTGCATGAGGAACTCATAGTTGTGCCAATTGCTTTGCTTGTCTTCATCTCAAACTTGTTTAGCATCTCCTTAATGTACTTTGTTTGATTGATGAAGATTTCTTCCTTTAATTATTTGATTTGAAGCCCAAGAAAGTAGTTTAGCTCACCCATCATGCTCATTTCAAATTCTCCCTACATGAGCTCAGCAAATTTTTTGCAAAGACAATTGTTAGTAGCACCGAAAATGATGTCATCAATATAAATCTGAATTTATTTTTCTTTTTCAGAAATAAAGTTGTGTCTATATGTCCTCTAGTGAAATCATTATCCAAAAGAAACTTACTTAACCTTTTATACCAAGCCCTAGGGGCTTGCTTCAAACCTTATAAGGCTTTGTTAAGTTTATAAATATGATTTGGATAATTATGATTTTCAAAACCAAGTGGTTGTTCAACATAAACTTTTTCAGTTATATATTAATTCAAAAATGCACTTTTAACATCCATTTGAAATAGTTTGAAATCCATATGATGTGTAAATGCAAGTAAAAGCTTATGTCTTCGAGTCTAGCAACCGGAGCAAAAGTTTCATCAAAATCTATTCTTTCTTCTCTTGATTATATCCTTTCGCTACTAGTCTAGCCTTATTTCTTATTACTAATCCATTTTCATCAAGTTTGTTTTTGAAAACCTATTTTGTTCCAATAATAAAAAATTCAGTGGGTCTTTCAATTAAGTTCTAAACATTATTTCTCTTAAACTGATTTAGTTCTTCTTGTATAGCATTAATTCAATTAGTATCTTTCTCAGCTTCTTCAATATTTTTAGGTTCAAACTGAGAAACAAAAGCCAAATAATTATTTAAATTTCTAAGAGATGCTCTAGTTCTTACCGATTGAGATGCATCATCAAGGATTAATTCCTTAGGATGACCATAAGAGTACCTCCAAGCTTTGATAAGATCATGCTCCATTGTTTCCTCTTGGATTATAGGAGTTTCTTCAGTTTGCCTTGGTTTCTCCTTATGAATGCTTACTTTTTCAACTTTGTCTTCAAGAAAACCTGCATCATCATCAACAATTACTTTCTTGCTAGAGAGAGTATCATTAGTTTCATCTAAGACAACATGTTTAGATTCTTCAACCATAAGAGTTCATTTGTTGAAGACTCTATATGCCCACTAGACCAAGAGTATCTTAGAAAGATATCTTCATCTGATTTGGCATCAAATTTTTGTAGGTTGTCTTTTCCATTATTATGAATCCAGCATCCACAACCAAACACATAAAAATAATTTAATTTTGGTTTTCTTTCTTTCCAAAGCTCATAAGGAGTTTTCTTTAAAATAGGTCTTAGCAAAAGTGTGTTTAGAATATGACATGAGGTGTTAATTGCTTCAGCCCAGAAATACTTTGGGAGATCGCTTTCACATAACATGGTTTTTGCCATTCTTCTAAATGACACGAACGAAGGGATTACAAAGCGAATCCCAACAACGTGCGGCTCAGTCTATCAAAGATAACCGATCAGCCTTCCTGGCGTGGGTACCTAGTCTCTATGACTTAGGTCACGCCTAACAACAATAATGCACCGAAACACAACACCAGAAAATACCACGAAGGAGAAGAAGAAATGTAGGGGAAGAGAACTTTATTGAATAACCACTCAACTGATTACAATAAACTCTCTTGGCCTCTCCAGCTCTACCGGATACCAATCCCTCCCCTTTGAGGGTCCTCTTATAGAGGAACAACCTCTAGTTACAAGTCCCTCACGAACTCAACTTCCCATGCACAAGATAAGGATGAATTCTAGATAAGATAGGAAAACTCCGATTCCCGCAGGATTCTGCGCAATCAGATAAAACAGCCAAGTTCGTGCCTCAAACGAACTCCGATTACCATGAAACTAGATTCGTTGGATTCAGAACGAAGAATCCTTCCAGATGGCTCCTTTTCCACTTTGAACGGACTTCTGTAGAGTTCCCAAAATGCCCCTCAAAGTGAAAGCGCGTGGAAACAGCGTTTCAGCCACGTCTTCTAACCATACACGTTTTCAGTTATAAAAACGTGTTAAAACGTGTCCCTTGCCTTCTGGAGACTTATGCCACGTTCCTCCATCAGTGGCACACATTTCCATGCATCCCAATTTCTCGAATTCAGTCCATGCTTCGAGATAAGCCCACAACGCTGAATCAGTCTCGTTGCAGCAGCTTTCCTCCTAATGATGAACCAGCATGTATTCTCAACAATACACGCCTTGGAGCACGTGCCCACGGCCCCATGCTCTTGGGTATTCCACCTACATCTTGCACACGTTTCCCTAGGTGATCCTAGGGTCCAGATTTGGTCTCCAAGTTGCCCAAATCTCTAGAGAGCATCGTCAGACCTCGAACCCGTCCAGCGACCTGATCTGATTTATACCTTGATCCGCGTCCGGTCCAGCCCCGATTCGAGGAGCCGTGACACCCTCCCCCACCTAAGCCGAAGTCGCCCCTGACAAGGCTAGGCGGTACTCGTTGATGATGTCTTCGAACTGCCATAGTTCGTCACCATATTCCCAGCTTGCTTCTGAATCTGATAGTCCTTTCCATCGGACTAAGTATTGCACACGGTTACCCTTTTTTCTGTCCGCCTTGATTTCAGAAACCTTCTTGGTGTAATGAACTCGTACGGCCACTGGAGCTCGCCCGCTTCGAGCCCGAGAAGGGTCAGTTGTGTCCTCTTTGAATGGTTTCAACAAGGACACGTGGAACACCGGGTGCACTTTCAGCTTGGAAGGCAGCGACAATCGGTATGCTGTCTCTCCAATTCGATGTGTGATGATGAAGGGACCTTCATACCTCCTCACAAGTGCTTTGTGGTAGCCCGACTTCAATTTCATGTGATGATAAAGCTTCACCAATACCCGATCACCAACGTGAAATTCAGCTGCCCGCCGCTTTATGTCAGCCCACTTCTTCATTCGTTTGGTCGCCTTCCACAAGGAGACCTGAACCAAATCTGTATCCTCCTTCAGATCCCTCACGAACCTGTAGGCGGTCGGACTACGTCCCATGTAGTCTGCTGCGATACTTCCCGGAATGTCTGGTTGCAGCCCTGTAATCACCTCGAATGGTGATTTACCTGTCGACTCCGATCGCTGTAAGTTGTAGCTGAATTGGGCTTGGTCCAAGAGTCGCACCCAATCCCGCTGGTTGGCACTCACATAGTGCCTCAAATACGTCTCCAATAATGCATTGGTTCGCTCTGTTTGGCCATCGGTCTGAGGGTGGAAGGCCGTGGACATCTTCAACTCCGTTCCGAGCATCCGAAATAACTCCGTCCAGAACCTCCCCGTGAACCGAGCATCGCGATCAGAAACGATACTCCGCGGTATTCCCCAATATTTCACCACATATGTAAAGAACAACCGCGCCACGTCCTCTGCATGGCAAGTAGTAGGTGCTGCAATGAAGACTCCGTACTTCGAGAAGCGATCCACCACTACCATGATAGAGCTGTTCCCATCCGCCAGAGGTAGTCCTATGATGAAGTCCATGGAGACACTCTCCCACGGACGCTCTGGTATAGGTAATGGCTCCAACAACCCCGCAGGCCGTCGATGTTCAACCTTGTCTTGTTGGCATAGTAGACAAGTGCGAACATACTCCTCGATGTCATCCCGCATCTTCGGCCAATAGTAGTTATGTTCTATGAGAGCTTGGGTCCGATGCACCCCCTGGTGTCCCGCCCACATAGAATCATGGTGTTCTCGCAACACCTCGCGCCTCAGCCCTCCACCTGAAGGCACATAGACACGTCGCCCTCGTGTCAAAATCAGCCCTCCTTCGGTCTAGAAATGGCGCGCCTTGCCGTCTTTGATGAGTTCACCCATGGAAGTGGCCCATTGATCCTTCTCCATCTCGGTCTTGACCCTCTCCATTAGGTTACTTGCTGGTCCGGAAAAGGAAGAGACTGCAGCCAGCTGTGCCTTTCTACTCAAAGCATCAGGGACTGAATTTGTTCGGCCCGGCTTGTACTCGATGTCGAAATCAAATTCAGCCAGAAACTGCTGCCATCTCGCCTGCTTGGGGGTGAGTTTTGGTTGGGTCTGAAAGTAGCTTGTGGCCACGTTATCCGTGCGCACCACAAACTTAGATCCGAGGAGGTAATGACGCCAGGTTCGAAGACAGTGCACAATTGCAGTCATTTCCTTTTCATGAACCGTATACCTGCGCTCGGTGTCGTTCAACTTCCGACTCTCGTAGGCCACTGGGTGCCCTTCCTGCATGAGCACCCCTCCAATGGCAAAATCTGATGCGTCGGTGTGGACTTCAAAAGAAATAGAAAAGTCCGGTAGCACGAGGACCGGCTCCGCCGTGACCGCCTGCTTGAGACGATCAAATGCCTCCTGACATTGGTTTGACCGCCGCCATGGACGATCCTTCTTTAACAAATCCGTCAGTGGGGCGCATAACTTCGAATATCCGGTGATGAACCTCCTATAGTAATTTGCCAAGCCAAGAAAAGAGCGTAAGTGTGTAACACGTGTAGGTACCTCCCACTCGGCTATGGCTGAAATTTTTGAGGGATCCATCATGAGCCTTCCATCCCCAATGATGTGCCCGAGGAACGGCACCCTCTGCTGCGCAAACACACACTTCTCCTTCTTCACAAAGAGTTGGTGCTGCCGTAGGGTAGAGAAGACTTGCCTCAGGTGTGCCACATGCTCATCCAATGTCCGGCTGTATACAACAATGTCATCCAAGTATACTACCACGAATTTATCGATGAAGTCGTGGAGTACACGCTGCATCAAAGCACAGAAAGTTGCTGGTGCGTTGGTGAGGCCGAAAGGCATGACAAGGTACTCGAAGCTCCCGTACCTTGTCACACATGCAGTCTTCTCAATGTCCTCCTCCGCCACGCGAACCTGATAGTACCCGCTGCGAAGATCCAACTTGGAAATCCATCGTGCCTTGCCAAGTTGATCGAACAAATCATCAATCCGAGGAATGGGGTACTTGTTCTTCACCGTGAGCTTGTTGAGGGCCCTGTAGTCGATGCAGAGTCTCAACGAACCATCGTGCTTCTTCTGAAAAAGTACCGGTGCTCCATACGGACTCTTCGAAGGTCGATTGAACCCGCTGTCCACCAACTCCGTTACCTGCCTCCTCAGCTCCTGGAGTTCAGGTGGGGCCATCCTATATGGTGCTTGAGCTGGTGGACGTGCTCCATGCACCAAATCAATCCGATGATCGATTTCTCTTTCTGGCGGCAATTGCTTGGGTAACTCGGGGGGCATCACATCCCCGAATTCAGTGAGAACACTCTCGATGGGCGCTGGAATCTCCTCTCCTTCTAGTAGTTCTTCCTCCTGAAGGGACGCAATATATGTTGGAAGTCCCCTTCTCAGCCCCTTAGCAAGTTGCATCGCCGATAGGACTCGCTGCGGAGTCCCTTTAACTCGCTTCCCTGGAACTACGCAAGCTCCACTCGGATTCAGGACCACCACCACATCTGAATCCGGCTTTATCATGGCTTGTAGCTGGGTAAGCAAAGACATGCCGATGACCACCTCGTAGTCGTCGATCGGGGCGACCACCGCTGTCACCCGTCCGGTCCATGCGCCGAATTGGATCTCAACATCCTTCGACGTTCCGCTGGTAGCCACTTCTGCGGAATTGACCGCCTTGAACGTGTGTTCATCATGTTCAATCTTCAGATTTAACCTCTTTGCCGTAGCTAGGTCCACGAAGAAGTCAGTGGCACCCGTATCAATGAGTGCCTGGAAGATGTGACCACCAATGCAGATAGGTGCATAGAGCAGACCTCGTGGCCCCTTGGCCTTCAGGGCATTGAGACTGAGTGAGCCCATCCTTTGGTCGGTCTCTTGCTTCTCCTCCACCGCCATAGATGCTATCTTGCCCCTCAATGGACAGTCCTTCACCTTGTGCGGTCCATTGCAAATATAGCATGAGATGGTGCTGGTACCTTGCGCCACCCCTTTGCCCTTCGCTTGGGAAGCCCCTCCACTCGAGGAGCTCGGATTCGAGCCCTTTGTACCTCCTTTGTGACCTAATTTCGCTCCCCCACCTTTGCCCTGTTTCGATGCTTGGGCTTTGGGAGCTGTGGGTTGAGTCTTGAACTCGATGAGAGCCTCCGCTTGAGCTATCGCCTCGTTCAAACTCTGGACTCCTCTTCGCTGCAACTCCATCTTTGCCCACGGTTTGAGCCCATCAAGAAAAGTGAAGAGAGAGTCCTCGTTGCTGAGGTCTGGTACCTCCAACAACAATTCGCTGAACTCTCGCACATACTCACGCACATCGCCCTTTTGCGTGAGCCGCCGTAGTCGTGCTCGAGCATCATCCTTAGCGAACGCGGAGAAGAATTGCTTTCGAAGTTCAGTTTGGAACTGTACCCAAGTGGTGATTGGAACAGCCCCTCGCTTCACATCGTCGGCCCGACGTTGCCACCAAAGCATCGCCACATCCCTCAAGAACATGGCCGCCGTGCTCACCTTCATGGCTTCCTCCCTCACGTCGGTTACCTGCAAGTATTGCTCCACGGCGAAAAGAAAGTTATCCACCTCCTTCGCGGACCGTCGTCCGCAGAACTCTTGTGGCTTGGGAACATCAAGCTTGTGCAGGGGGCGCGTAGCCTCTCTTGCGACCTCCATTGTCAATGGAGAAGAGGATACGCCTGTGGTGGTACTCTCCTTTAAAAGGCCAACCACCTGATTTTGGAGAGCCTTCACCATGATCTCCAACTCCTCGTTACGCCGCAGCACTTCCTTATAGCGCCGCTCCATATCGAAGGAAATCTGGTTCAGCTGAGCGGCGATCTCACCTCGGAGGGTTGCGTCCCTACCCTCAAGGTCCTCCATCCGTCCTTCAACCTCAGCTATTTGGGCCTCGCACCTCCGTAATCGTTTGTCGGCGGAGACAACCGGAGATGCAATACGTAACCCATACAGAGATTCATCAACTGGATGCACTCCACCCATCGCCGTGCCTCCTCCTGAGGCTGGATTGGGATCCATGGTCGAGGATGATGCGTCCGCCATTCCCACCATGGAAGTTACCGTAGAGGTCGTCTCCTTCATTTCTGGTATGGCTCTGATACCAAGTGACACGAACGAAGGGATTACAAAGCGAATCCCAACAACGTGCGGCTCAGTCTATCAAAGATAACCGATCAGCCTTCCTGGCGTGGGTACCTAGTCTCTATGACTTAGGTCACGCCTAACAACAATAATGCAGCGAAACACAACACCAGAAAATACCACGAAGGAGAAGAAGAAATGTAGGGGAAGAGAACTTTATTGAATAACCACTCAACTGATTACAATAAACTCTCTTGGCCTCTCCAGCTCTACCGGATACCAATCCCTCCCCTTTGAGGGTCCTCTTATAGAGGAACAACCTCTAGTTACAAGTCCCTCACGAACTCAACTTCCCATGCACAAGATAAGGATGAATTCTAGATAAGATAGGAAAACCCCGATTCCCGCAGGATTCTGCGCAATCAGATAAAATAGCCAAGTTCGTGCCTCAAACGAACTCCGATTATCATAAAACTAGATTCGTTGGATTCAGGATGAAGAATCCTTCCAGATGGCACCTTTTCCACTTTGAACGGACTTCTGTAGAGTTCCCAAAATGCCCCTCAAAGTGAAAGCGCGTGGAAACAGCGTTTCAGCCACGTCTTCTAACCATACACGTTTTCAGTTATAAAAACGTGTTAAAACGTGTCCCTTGCCTTCTGGAGACTTATGCCACATTCCTCCATCAGTGGCACACATTTCCATGCATCCCAATTTCCCGGATTCAGTCCATGCTTTGAGATAAGCCCACAACACTGAATCAGTCTCGTTGCAGCAGCTTTCCTCCTAATGATGAACCAGCATGTATTCTCAACAATACACGCCTTGGAGCACGTGCCCACGGCCCCATGCTCTTGGGTATTCCACCTACATCTTGCACACGTTTCCCTAGGTGATCCTAGGGTCCAGATTTGGTCTCCAAGTTGCCCAAATCTCTAGAGAGCACCGTCAGACCTCGAACCCGTCCAGCGACCTGATCTGGTTTATACCTTGATCCGCGTCCGGTCCAGCCCCGATTCGAGGAGCCGTGACATAAAGTTCTCTTTTTTCTTTCTACCACTCCATTTTGCCATGAAGTTCTAGGTGCAGAAAAATTATGTTCTATTCTTCTTTTACTACAGAAATTTTCAAAATGTTGATTTTCAAATTCTGTGCCATGATCACTTCTTATAGCTATAATAGTGGTATTCTTTTCGTTTATGACTTTCTTATAAAATTTCTTAAATAAGTTGAAAGCTTCATCTTTATGTGCCAAAAATAGAGCCCTTGTGAACCTAGAATAGTCATCTATTATTAGAAGACCATATCTCTTTTCACCAAGACTAGTAGTTCTAGTTGGCCCAAAAAGATCCATGTGGAGTAGTTCTAGTGGCCTAGTAGCTAAGATTGCATTTTTAGATTTGAATGAATTCTTTGTTTGTTTACCAAATTGGCACGCATTGCAAATTTTATCTTTTTCAAATTCGAGTTTTGGTAAACCAACTACTAATTCCTTTTTAATTAGTTTAGATAGTGTGTCCATGCTAGTATGACGTAATCTACGGTGCCACAACCAATTTGCCTCATTGACTTTAGCATTATTAGCTATTAAATAGTGGCTATTTTTAGTGAGATCATCTGGATCTACCATGTATATATTGCCACGTCTAAGTCCTTTGAATACTATGCTATTGTCAATTGGATTGGTTACTATGCATAATGATGATTTAAATAAAATATCGAATCCTCTATCACATAGTTGACTGATACTAATCAAATTATGCTTAAGACCATCAACATACAATACATTATCAATATAGGTAGAAGGGGTGATTTGAATCTTACCAATGTCTATCATATGACCTTGGTTATTATCACCGAAAGTCACTACACCACCTTCCTGCTTCAAGGGTGAAGAAATGTTCTTTGTCATCCATCATGTATCTTGAGCAGCCACTGTCTAAGTACCAACTCCTTTCATTGTGTTTGGCCGCAAGATACTCCTAGAAGCACATATCAAATAAATTTACCTACTCAAGCTTTCTTGGGTCCTTCATGGTTAGTATAGGTGGTCCCTTTTGGAACCCAAATTCTTTTTTCTTTCTTTTGATTTACTGTTTTTCTTTGATTAAATATGTTTGTTTTATGTCCTATTCTATCACTACAGAAACATGTTAAACTTTCAGTTTGAGTATCTTTAGCTTTTACAAAAAGGTTTTGAAGTAATTTGTGTTTGTCTTTAGGTTTGTACCCTAAGCCAACTTTATTAAAAACAACTCTACGACTTTTAAAGATCATTTGTAATTTTTCTGAACTAAAAGTAAACTTTTCAACAATTGATTTATATTTATCAACTTCCTTACTTAAATTCTGATTTTCAGTTTTCAGTAAGTTTATGTTATTGGTTAATTCATCATTTAAAGATTGATAACTTGTTTTTAATTCAGAAACTTCTTTAATTAGTTTTTCTTTTTCCTTTGTTAAGATTTCTATTTTATGCATGATAAATTGATTAGATAGCTTTAATTCTTTATTCTTTAGAGTTAGAGTTCTGCATTCATCTATTAGTTCATTAAATGCATCATATAATTCTTCAAAAATGAAATCAGGATGAAATTCAGAGCTTACCTTAGTTTCATCGGCCATAAGGCAGTGACTTTCTTTTTTTGTGGTTCTTCCTCTAATGATAAATCTTCAGTTTCGCTCAAGGATGTGAGGAGTGCCTTCTTTTTCTTCTTTCTAAACTTCTTCACAAATGGGTAGTCAGCTCTAATGTGCCCCAGTTTTCTGCATTCATAGCACCCGACTGTCTCTTTTTCTTTTTCCTTACCTTTCTCTTTGTCGAAGGCATGAGGGGTGTATCTCTTCTTGTAGTAAGGTTTTCTTTTGTTCATAAACTTTTTGAACTTCCTCACAAGTAGAGCTTCTTCCTCATCTTCCTCATTCTCATCCTCACTGCTACTACTGCAAGCACTTTCTTTGTTAGTAGTAGATTTAAGTGCTATTACCTTTCTTCTTTGGCTCTCATCCTCGGTATGTTGCTTCATAGTCAACTCGTGAGTCATCAAGAATTCAAGAAGTTCTTCGAGTGGAAGCATGTTGAGATCCTTGGCTTCTTGGATTACCGTTACTTTTGCCTCCCAAGTCCGAGGTAGAGAACACAGCACTTTCCTAACAAGTTCACTGTTAGAATATGATTTACCTAGGCTTTTTAGCCCATTAATAATATCAGTGAACCTAGTAAACATGCAAGTAATGGTTTCAGTTGGTTCTATCTTAAAAAGATCATATTTGTGCACTAACATGCTTATCTTAGACTCTTTAACTTAATTAGTACCCTCATAGGTAACTTCAAATCTATCCCATATTTCTTTGGCTGAAGCACAAGAGGAGATCCTATTAAATTCATTAGGGTTACAATATAAGACATTCATAGCCTAAGCATTTAATTGGGCTTTTCTCCTATCATTTTCATCCCAATCTTTCTCAAGCTTGGGAATAGGGATGTTATCTACTGTGTGTGTAGGAATGTGTGGTCAATTTACAATGATGCTCCATACATCATAATCTTGGGCTTGAATGAAAATTCTCATTTTAGCCTTCCAATAGGTATAGTTAGTTCCGTTAAACAACGGTGGCCTATTAGGCGACTGTCCCTCTGCAAGAAAAGACCCGTGTTGAGTTGTCATTTAATCTTTTACTCTAGTTTGATTCGAACAACAATCACTATAAGAGCACCTGCTCTGATACCACTTGTTGCCCAGTAGACAACCCAAGAGGGGAGGGAGGGGGTGAATTGGGTACTAATAACACTTTGATACTTTTTGATGTAATTTAATGTGAATTGTGAAAGCTTTCCTGATTTTAAACTAAGAAGATTAATCAACCTATTAATAAAGCAATAAAGAAGAGATGCTCAAAGAACCACGACACAAACACACAGAATTTTATAGTAGTTCGGAGCCAACTCTACTCCTACGTCCACTTCCGAAGCCTCACTTGGAAGTTCACTATAATCCCTAGGATTACACCTGGTTGTTTTACAAGCTCACAACTTAACTTGTTGTTTTCACGAGATTACAACGAACTCGATCGATTTTCACAGGCTCACCGGCTAGAACCAAATCGATTATTTTCTAGGGCTCACAATCCAACCTAGTTGGTTTTTCCCAGCTCACCAACTACAAAAAAGCTCTCAAACATATTTTATATTGAAGGAAGATGTGGCTTCTCCTTTTTTGGATCCTCTTTTGAATATGCCGGTGGTTGAGGATCAGATAATCGAGCCTTGAATGTGAAGCATACTATGCAGTTACTCCTCTTTTCCTTTTTAAAAGGCTCTAATCTTTCTTTTGGATAGATGTAAAATTGAATGCCCTTCAATGGATACTCTGTTCTTGTCTCTCCTTTTCTTTTAAATACTTTTCAAAGCTCTTTTTTTCGAAAAATAGCCGTTAGAGGGAGTAAGAGAACTGTTCTGACATTACTATGCAGCCTGACAATATGACCGTTGAGATTAAAGTTGACTCGCTCGACTAGGAGACGGTTCGGTTGAAACTGGAGACGATTCGTATTCTTCAAGAGATGACTCGCTCACTGTATCTCTAATAGCACTGACCAGGCATTCTTCCAGGAGACGGCTCGCGATATTTAGGAGTCGACTCGCCAAAAGCGGAAAACGGCTCGCGACCTTTAGGTGTCGACTCGATCTCAGTGAATCAGAAACTGATTTTCTATCTTTCCTCATTGGAGTCGACTCAATCACAGCTGGAGTCGACTCGGTCTCAGTGTATCAAAAACTGACTTTGTTTTTCTTGTTGGAGTCGGCTCGTCCACAATTGGAATCGACTCGGAATCATAAGCTTGGAAGACTTGATCTCTGACTTGGTCCTCGGAGTCGACTCAGCCTCAACAGGAGTCGACTCGATCTCAGTGCCCTAGAAAATATTCTTCTGTCATTCTTGTGGAGTCGACTCGTCCATAGCTGGAGTCGACTCGGTATCAGTTGGCCTAAAAATGAATCTTCTATCTTTTCGCAGGAGTCGACTCGGTATCAGTTGGAGATGACTCGATAACAGTTGGCTTGAAATGGATCTTCTGTCTTTTCATAGGAGTCGACTCACCCACAGTTGGAGTCGACTCGAGCACTGTACCTTAGAAAATACTTCTCTGTCTTTGCTCTTAGAGTCGGCTCGGTCTCAGTCGGAGTCGACTCACGCTCTACACTCAGAAATCCTACTTTCTGCCAATCCATCAGGAGTCGACTAGCCTAGATTGAGAGACGGCTCGAGGGCATGCCAGTTAGCAGCCTTTGTGCTAGAGTCGACTTGAGAATCTTTGGAGTCGCCTCGAGTGCAGAGCGAAGATTGAAATTATTCCAAACACAGTAAAGGTTGAACTTAAAATCCCTGAACCATTTTTTAAAGTCATTTTAGCATATTTAACAATATATTTCCGGAAATACTCATTTGAATTCATTAGTATAATATAAAATATACTGAAGTGTTTTGGACTCATCAAAATCAAATAGGAGAACAACAATCACTCAACATCCTTTCAATGGGTTGGAACAATTCTGTTGCCTAGAGGTGCAGCCCAAGAGGAGGGATGAATTGGGTCTTTTGAAAAATAATAATCTAAATGACTTATGAAACCACTAAAATACTTTTGCAAACTCAGAGATCTAGCAGCGGAATTAAAACAACGCAAATAATACAGTAAGTAAGGTGAGAAAAATAGTTAGAAGAATGCGGTAGAGAAAGAAAGACAAGCCATACACAAACACAGAGATTTATAGTGGTTCGGTGCACTTCCAGCACCTACATCCACTCCTCAAGCCAAGCTTGAGACTTCACTATAATCTAGCAGATTATAGCCTGATTGTTTTTCGGGCGCACAATCAGAAATCCAGTTGGTTTTCCTAGGCAACCAACCAAGAACCTATCACCGTTAGTTTTTTGGGGCTCACAAACAACCCAGTTGCTTTTCCCAAGCAACCAACCAAGAAACTTTACACAGTTTATTTTTCGGGCTTACAAACAATCCAATTGGTTTTCAGATAAACCAACCAAAAACTTTTTTCTTGCTGAATTCTTTCGATTCAGCAACTTCCAATTGAGGCTTGGAAGTGCCTTTACAAGTTTCTGGTGATGAAACTATTACAGCAACAAGTAATCTAAATAAATGATTGTTGTAACCAGAAAATTAAAGCTTCAAGAAATATAGAATGAATTAATAGAAGCAATGCTGAAGAGGTTGGCTGTTGATGAGAATCCCAATGCTGAGCACCAACTCTTCCTGATGCAATGGATGAGAAGCTTTGACTGATTTCCTCACAGAAGCAAGTTTCTGAAGAATGTCGATGAGGATGATGAACTTTTTGCTTTTTTCTTCTCCTTTTTTGATTCTACTTCTTGTGGAAACTTTTTTTCTTGATTGAATGTTTCTCTTACTTGTTGTCTTTCCTTTCTGAGGTTTCCTTGAATTTATAGACCAGTTCTTCAGAGAAATTCAAATTCCTTTCTTGCCGTTCTGATAGGAATCTTTTCTGTTACAAAAAAGGACAAAATTTGTTACAAGGTTTTCATTGTGGTGCCAGCGGTACAAGGGTCGACTCATGTTTATCCTGGGTCGGCACTTAAATATATTGAAATGGCTCTTGCTGTTGTAACTTCAAAGGATCGATTCTTTAAACTTAAGGGTCGACTCATCTTCTTTAGGGGCCGCCTCTTCAAACATAAGGGTCGACTCATCAAATAATCTTTCTGATCAATGTTGGGGTCGACTTTTCAAACATAAGGATCGACTCTTAAATGTCGCGGGTCGACTCATTAGAAGCAAGGATCGACTCGTTAAACTATCTTTCTGACCAACGCTGGGACTGAGCTAGGGTCGATTCTTTAATGTCGGGGGTCGATTCATTAGAAGAAAGGGTCGACTCATTAAATCTTGTCTCGGGCGGTAAAAGCCCTCTATTTAATTTGAACTATACAATGGTCGACTCACGTCTTGCGGGGGTCGACTCATTGATTGTGCCACTTGAAGAAAATGCGCCAGAGTCGACTCAAACTTGTCCTTTTTGCTCAGGGGTCGACTCAAGTGTCTCAAACAAAATTCTTTAGACTTTTTCTTTGATCTTCATGGATTGAATTAAGGTCATTTTCTTTTTAGAATATATCCAATAAAGTGTTTATGAAGTGTTAAGGATAAGAATTTTGCAGTGCTTCATTTCTTCTGATTTTTCTTGACTTATAAAACTTCACAATCAAGCCAACATCATTAGTACACAACATTAACTCAAGTATTTTGTAATCATCAAAATTCATCCTTTAGGGTTAACAATCTTCCCCTTTTTGATGATGACAAAACCATTGAGCCTAAAAGAATTTTGCAATAAGATTCAGAGCAGTTATAAGAATTTTGGAATGAAGTTCAGAGCAAATATGACATTCAGAGACATATGCATAATTTCAACAAGTTGAGGAGAAAATCTCTCCCTATCGGTTACAAATAATTGAATTATGCAGAATTCCTTTTTTCCTTCTTTTCTTAAGATTCTTTTCCTTCTTCATTAATTAATTCTTTTCTTTTCTTATAGTGATCTCCTCCTATATTTTGTTGTTGATGCCATCTCCATATCCATCTTCTTCATTTTCCATTTTCCATATACCATCTCGCCCTTTTTGTCATCAACAAAAGGAAGGAAGAAAATAATTTCCATCTCCTCTTTTTTGGTAATCTTAAGCATTAAAGATTAATCAAGGATTAATAATTTTGTTAAGGAGAAAAGGAAACAGAACCAATATAGAATTAATGTATTAGAACAACAAAAATGTTCAATTCAAGAAGAATAAATATTCATTGCAGTAAGAGTGAAGTACATATCTATAAATTGAAATACAATTGATATGGTCAATCATCATACAACTATGCCAAAAAGGTATGAAAACCAACTCAATACAAAAAGATTTTGAAAGGTTTAAAAGAGTGAAGGATGGGTTCAGTCTAGGTTTAAGGTTTTGAAGAGGATGAAGGTCTAGACTGATCTTCCTTCTTGTCTTCCATCAGCTTGTCCACTTTTGTTTGCAGTGCAGAGAGAGAGCTAGAAATGCGAGAGTGTTCTTCTTTCAGCTCTTGCAGAGAATCTTGAAGAGAATTTTCTTGCTTCCTCAAGTATTCTTCAATCTCAGCAATTCTTCTTTGTTGATTAGCTGCAAGTGTCCTCAGTCCTTGAAGCTCCACTTTTATCTCCTTGGTCAAGTTAGTGAGATCATAAACAGAATTCCAAGAGACCCCAGAGTTGAACAGTGCTTTAATGATGTTGTCACCAATAAATTTCAACTGCCATTTCTCAAGTCTGAGTGGTGGATCTGATGGTCTTTGGATTGGGGAGGTTGACTGACTTCAGGTTCTTTCTGAGAGGCATCAGTAGGGATTCTTTTTTCTTTTAGTGGTCTTGGGGTCTCTTGACCACTTTCCTCTTAAGGTCCTTTCCCTTTATGAATCCATTTGCCCTCAGCTTTGACAAATCCCATTCTCTTCAATGATTTTTCATTGTAGACATATATGAGTATAGTAGTTCCTTCTTGGTCTCCCCTTCTAGATTCACGTTGAAGTAAAATTAGACTAATGTCAAGACCATACATAAGGAAGTGAAGCTTCCTTTCTTTGTCCTTGAGTTTCCATGTATCTGATCATCATACAGGGTAGGTTCAGTGGCAATCCTTGAATGATATGGTGCATGACCAGTATGTCTCTCTTAGAGACATAGTCAAATTTTTCAGTCTTCGAAAGTAGCATTTTGTTAATCATGTGGTGCAGCAGACGCATCTCAGCGTTCAATTGATTGGCACTGACTTCTGTCCAATATTTTGTGACTTTCTTGTTCAGAATGGAACTTACTCCTTCTTTTCTATTCTCTAGATGATCTCCATTCTCTCCATTAGTTGTAATCCAAAGAGCATCCCTAAGTATTTCTTTTGAAATTTGGAGTGGAGTCTCTTTGACTTTGGATAAGATCTGACCTTGCCCAAATCTGGCATTGTTGTAGAACTCTCGTACCAAGTCCAGATAAGTTGGGAGGTTTAATGAGCACAAGTATTTCCATCCCATGTCCTTCAGATTCTGACCTAAATAGAAGTTCTTCTTCTCCAGAAACTCGAAATCAACTCTCCTTCCGGTGGAGACGGTTCTGGTGAAGAGAGATCCTTGTTTCAGAGTTGAAGACAGAGGTGATGAAGTTGCCAAATCTGGCTGAGGTGGCGGCGTTTCTTGACTGGGAGGATCTACAGTTCGGTCTGCCCTAGCTTTTGTTCTTCTCTCAGTTTGAATAGTCGTACTCTTTCTCTTGGATCCGGATGTGAGTTGCTTTCTTCTTGCCATTGGAAGATCAATCAGGACCTCGGAAAGGTTTTCTAGATTTTGGAGGTTTTTTTATTTGAAAAGGGGTTTGAAGATTGGAAACACTTTAAAACGGAAAGAGATGTTTCAATTCCAACGTTTTAGAGAAAGAATGTTTTAAAAAACTATTTTAAATAGTATCACATTGTCGACTCATTTAATTTATGAGTCGTCTCACGTAGGTCAGGGGTCGACTCATGAAAGTAGTGAGTCGTTCCTTACTACATGAGTCGAGTTCTCATTTACATGAATCGTCTTCTCAAGCAGTTTAAGAGATAAAATACTTTTAAATAAGATTATAAAATCAAATGCAAACCACATATCACATCAATCAAAATTCAATCATTAATAATCAATCAAAATATGCAATATAATATTAATAATCATTCAATCAAAATGGATCATAAATGCATAATTCTTCTCTAAATTTACAAACGACTGCTTCATTAAGAGATTTAGTGAAAAAATCTACAATTTGTTTATCAGTACTTATAAATTCTATTTTTATATCTCCATTTTGAACATGATCTCTTATGAAATGATGTCTGATTTCTATATGTTTAGATCTTGAGTGTTGTATGAGATTTTTAGTCAGATTTATGGTAGTATTGTCACATCTTATAAAAATTTTATTTTATTTTATGCCATAGTTCTTGAGTTGTTATTTAATCAGATTTATGGCACTAGTATTGTCATACCTTATGGGAATTTTACTTTGTTTTAATCCATAGGATTTGGGCACAGCAACTTTCAATAGCAATGTATTCAGCCTCAGCTGTTGATAGTGCTACGGAATTTTGCTTCTTACTAAACAAAGAAATTAAGTTTGTTCCAAGAAATTGACAAGTTCTATTTGTATTTTTTCTGTCTAATCTACAACCAGCAAAATTAGCATCTGAATAGCCAATTAAATCAATTGTAGATGCTTTAGAATACCATAAACCTAAATATTGAGTTCCTTGCAAGTATTTTAGAATTCTTTTAACAGCAATAAAGTATGATTCTTTAGGATTAACTTGATATCTTGCACACATGCAAACACTATGCATTATATCAGATCTACTTGCTGTGAGATAAAGTAAAGATCCAATCATGCCTCTATACAACTTTGAATCAAAAGATTTACCTTGCTCATCTTTTTCTAATTGACAAGAGAGGCTCATAGGAGTACCTAATGGTTTTGAATCTTTCATGCCATACTTCTTTAAGATTTTCTTTGTGTATTTGCTTTGGCAGATAAAGATTCCATCTCTTGTTTGCTTGATTTGGAGTTCAAGAAAAAAGTTGAGTTCACCCATCAAACTCATCTCGAACTCACCTTACATGAGCTTAGCAAATTCTTCACATAAACTTTTATTAGTAGCACCAAATATAATGTCATCAACATATATTTGAACAATCAAGATATCAGCATTTTTCTTTTTAATAAATAGAGTTTTATCAACATTTCCTCTTGAAAAATTACTCTTTATTAAAAAGTTGCTTAATCAATCATACCAAGCTCTAGAAGTTTGGTTTAAGCCATAAAGTACTTTGTTCAGTTTAAAAACATGATCTGAAAGTTTATAATTTTCAAAGTCGGGTGGCTGTTCTACATAAACTTCTTTAGCAATAAAGCCATTTAGAAATGCACTTTTAACATCCATTTGAAATAATTTGAAGTCCATAAAGCATGCAAATGCAAATAATAGCCATTATAGGTGCAAAAGTTTCAAATCTAGCTACAAGTGCAAAAGTTTCATCAAAATCAATTCCTTCTTCTTGATTATATGCTTTAGCAACTAATCTAGCTTTGTTTCTAATTACAATGCCTTTTTTATTTCAATTATTTCTGAAAACCCATTTTGTTCCAATTAGAGAAATGTTTTCAAGTCTTTTAACTAAATTCCAAATATTATTTCTTTCAAATTTATTTAATTCTTCTTACATAGCCATTAACCAATTATTATCTTTTTCAGCTTCTTCAAAAGATTTTGGTTCTATTTGAGAGACAAATGCAAGATGATTACAAGCATCTCTAATAGAAAATCTAGTCCTAATACCATGTGAAGGATCACCAATTATTAAGTCTCTAGGGTGATTGGGTGCATACCTCCATTCTTTTGGTAGACTAGTTTTACCTTTATGCCTTTGATCCTCATCATGTTCTGAATTTTCAGATACAAAGACATCCTTTAGGATTAACTCTTTGATTTTCTCGTTGAGTTCCCCTGCAGCATCATCGAGGTCTACATCCTTTCTTGAAGAAACATCATTAGATTCATCAAAAATAATATGTATTAATTTTTCAACAACTAGAGTTCTCTTGTTGAATATTCTATATGCTTTGCTTGATGAAGAATATCCAAGAAAAATAGCTTCATCTAATTAATCAA